>NC_080634.1:103458748-103765445 GCF_027579445.1 Ammospiza nelsoni
ACTGTTGCTACTTACCTCGACTTGCAGTTAATTGGCATCCAAGGCATCTAGCCAAGCACACTGAAAAAGACTGATGGGAAGGAAGAAGTGTGAAATATGAGCCCCTCTCTACTCCTCACACATGGCTTGTTGTTCCTGACTCCTGGGGGTTGATTCCTCAGCCTACAGGCAGTGCCAGTGGAAGGGAAGAGGGACCCAGCTCATTCATTTTCTGTGCAAAATGGCATCTTTGATTCTAAATGCTGCTTCTGAGAATCAAGAGAAGGTATGGAGACTAAGTCTTAGAAGGTTGTAGTTTTGTAAAATATCAAGGAAAACAGTAATATATTTGCTGTACTTTGAATAAGTCATCTGACTCTTACCTTCCAATATGGCAAGCACAGCATATTCTTTGTTGAGTGTCATCTTCCAGTGTGCTTTTTCAAGGTTCATGATGTTTTACTGATGGTCTCTGTGTTCACAAATGTGGAGAGGTTCATACTGTGCATGCTGATGTGGAAACAGGTGCTGCAATGACCAAGTCTCTGCCCTTCTTGAAAAGAAGATGCTCAGCATAGACTCAAAAGGCTGTTACTTGAAAACAACCACTTTGGGTGCAAATATTCAGACAGAAATATGCAGGGAAATTGAATGTTTTGAGTACAGAAATAGGCAGGATACCCTAAAAGTGCTTGACCTAGTTTGACCTACCATAAAAAACCAGTTTGACCTAACATAAAACTGTCCATAGGATGGTTTTTTCCACAAGATCCTGATGGTAAGCATTAACTAAGGTAGGTAGAATAGTAAAGGAATTTTGTAGAGCTTTGTTCTTGAGTGCTGGCACGTGAAATCAAGGTGACTGATCTGAGAGCAGCATCACAGTGAACAGCACACTTCTGTGTGATCAAAAGGAAAGCATTATGGTGACCTGCTGGAGCAACTCAGGCAAGCTTAGTAGTGATTTGGGCTGAGTCAGTACAGGAGAAAAATAGCAGAGCAGTGGGAGAGAATTGCAAAGGATATCTAAAAGCATACTTACAAAGTGTGCCATCAAGACCACACACTACTCTGCTGGAGATAAGAGACTTCATCTCTCTGCATATCCAGAGTGGGAATAATGTGAATGGCCAACACAGGAAGAAATCTGTGTTGACAAGCACTGAAAGTGTGTCAGATTGAAAGAAGTGCTTTCAACTAATTAGGGATGTAGGGCTGAAAGGGCTCCCTTGGGACACTGATTTCAGTTCCATGCTCTGAAGTGTGTGTGTGTACACAAATACATAGACATGTGGGTGTATGTGGGATGTCACATCATCCCTGCTGTAACAATCCATCCTTATCATAGTTCCAGTAACCTTAAAATAGTTCTGGTTTGGTTTTTTGTCTAAGACTGTCTATGCCTTCACTATTTTACTGGTTAGTTGGGTCTTTTTCTCATGGATCATGACAGCAATCTGAATTGAATATTAAATTAATATTCCTGCAGAATAATTGACCTGACTGCAGCCTTAAGCTTGCCAGGCAGCACTGCCATGTTGTCTGCCTTTTACCATTACCCTGCTGGGCACTCTTGGAGGCTGTGTAAAGCATAGACCTGAGAACAGGAATAAAAGGAGAGGAAGAAATTGCTGGCTAGAGAAACTTCACAGGAATGGAGGCTTGAACATATAAAGCACTCTGTATTTCTAAGAGGTTATTGTCTATCCTGCAGCGACAGCTTTGAAATACTTTGAAATATGAAGTTCCATTCTGGCCACTGTAACATATTTGACAGAGTTAGGAAAAGCAGTTTAAATTATGTTCAAACACCACCAGCAGTGATTGAAAACAGCAAAGCCAAGAATGGGATTAGCATGTGGTACTCTTCACATAAGTGCATATTGCTTAACAGCCTAATCTTCTTATGTGTCTAAGAACCACACGCCTCCCAGCCCTCTTGAATTATGTCTGTTGTGCCAGTCAACCAAACATCAGGTAAATGCAAAATTCAGGGATCTGCTCATGGAAATGACATCCAAATCATATGCTTTCCAGTATCTTAATCTCTCCTGCTACCTGAATGACAAATATGGGGTTTTGCCCACTTGCCCTTTTTTCTCCTGAATAGCTGTTTTTTCCATGTGTAGCATAATGCAAGGCAGAAAAATGCCACAGGGATGTGCTAAGAAACTGTGATTGAAACATGAGAGGTTTCACTGTATTGGCAGGAAATAAAACAATACAAAGAGCATAAAAGATTGTGGTCTTTCTCAACAGATTCTGCTGTCAGTGAGGTTTCTGCCTTTTTGCTTGAGTTTGAAAAATTTGCTAAATTGTCTGCCCATGAGTGCAGAACAGAATAATAATTGTACTCATGCTGTTGCCCACATGTAGCTAAAGACTTAACTTGTTTTGTCAGGTCTCCCCTCCTGTTTTTCTGGAGGGCAGCTGCAGCCTGCACAGACGCAGTTGCACTGGCTTTGATTTGCATGTGCCAGTGCCAGTGGCAGGGCAGATGATGTGCTGATCCAGGCTTCAGGTCCAGACCGGTTGCCCAAACCATCTCTTGGGGTCTGTGTCACTGGAGCTTTCCACTCACATCCATCCCGAACTCAGGCTGCTCAACACAAAAACTCTTCAGAAATATTCTGAATTTCTGCCCTGATAAAAGCAATGAGAAATAATGATGCACAAGGCTATTACAAACCGTGTTTTCCAGCACAGGCTCCCAGAGAGAAGTAGCCAAGGAGCAAACCATCTAAAGTGGGTCATCAGTCACCCATGGCCCTGTGACAGTGGGCACTGGGAAGACTCAAAGGGAAATGTCTGCCCTGAAAGGCACCCTCACAAATGACAGAATACACCAGGAAAACAGGAACAAAAGATGTGGCCAAGGATGGGGGCACCCTATCAAGACCCTGAACAAATCCCAAAGATGTACTTGGTTGGTGAGGACACAAGGGGCTTGGCATGCAGTTTTTTCTTTCATTGAGTTGAGCATCTCTTGTCTCACATGAGAGATGTGCTCGGAAAGCTCTGTGAAGACCTGCCTCATTTCTCACCTGTCCCAGGGAAGAGAAGGACTGTCCCACAGACAGCTTCCCAGGGAAGAGATGGACTGGGAAGCACAGGCAGGGTCCTCAGCAGCCTCTGCAGTGCCAAGGAACCAGAGTGCCTGTCACATTCCCACCATCTGATGTCCCTGCCCCAGCAAAAGAGCTTTAGAAGATTACCCCCATCATTCTCAGGTGCTGCTCTGGCACTGACTTGGTGGGGAAGGAGCATGGCATCCTGCCCCTGCCAGGGTGACCAGGGTTTCCAAGGGCACTGGGCTATGTCCCAGTTTCTAGCTGCAGTTACTTGGTACTTTTTCCTAGAGTTATGAGGGAAATTGTGTGCATACCCATGCTTGTAGGTGTACTCACTGAAGTTATGGTAAGGTTGCCATTGTTCAGCTGGGTGCTGGATAAGCTGACAAGCCAGTAGTGTTATTTGCAATGAACAGCAGCCCCACCAACACACTCCCTTTGCATGGGCATCTTTCAATTGTTAATAAAGATGGGACAGGAAAGTAGCTTATCCAAATAGTACTCACAGTTCCTGTTGGTGGGGTTTGCCAGTGGCAAATAGGGAAATGTCTGCATATATGCATGGCTGGGAGGGAACACAATTGTTGAAAACAGAATGATTGTCCCACCTTCAAGGAGTTCCAGACTCCAGTGTCCCTGCTGGGTAAGGCTGGCACCCCCTTTTTGCCATCACTGGAAAGTGGCAGCTGCAGAGGGAGCTGCTTTGCAAATACTGAGCTTGCTGATGGATGTGGGACACGAACAGCAAAGAAGCAACTCTAGATTTTTACCAGTGTTGTAGGCTTAAACCCCCTGAGTGCTCCAGTGGTTACGAGTACATTGGGGGAAGTGTACATTCGGGACATACAGGGCTGGCTATGAATAAAATTCACATCTCACTCAGCACTTGCCTCAATGAAACATTTATGCACTAAATTGCATGATGAAGTTGGATGTGCTGCCAGGCTGCCTAGTTTTTGAGATAATCTGGTCTTCCTCAGAATTAATTTTCTTGCAATGTTTTGCACACCAGTGCAGCAGGCCAGCTACTGCCCAGCTCACTGCTGACCTGGGCAGTAGCTGAGGAAGAGGGTGATCACATTGAATTCTGCTGCTGCTGGCATAGGCCTATCTATGCAAAGCTGGATGAACATCCAGCTTCCTTATGACATTGAATCACACAAGAAAACCTCACAATTTTTACATGAAATAGCTAGAAAAAAAAATGGCATATGCTAAAATAACAGGCCAACCACCTTAATGCTGGAGAAGAAGCGCTTTCCTAAGCAGAGCCTGGCATGGGGCTGTGGCCACAGCAACCTTTGGGTGCATCCTGCACCCCTGCAGCAGGGTGGGCAAAGAGGGTTTACTAAATGCACAGCTCTCAGCACCTCTGCCTCCTGCAAAGGGCTTGGCTCATTACAGCCTCTCTTTAGCATAACTGGGCTCTGGAATAGGCTTATTCACTAGTCTGATCCTTTTAAATTTTGGGTTTTGTCTTTCGGAACTTGGATACTTTAACAAGGATTCGGCAGCTGCCAGTTCAGCTTTGCCTCTGCAGAATTCAGGGCTGACAGCTCTGGGTGCTGGCCCTTCACATGCAGGCAACCTCCTTGCTCTCTGCTCCAATTCCCTCCAGGCTGCACACTTCTTCACACCTTACAACAAATCTTGTTTTCTCTCTGAACCAGGAAATATAGGAAATTATCTTTTTTTCTTTCTTCCCCTGACAGATAATAGCAACTATAATACACACAGAAATAATAGAAAGTTGAGAAACAGAAGGGTCTGGGAAGGGGGGAGGCAAGTGTCTGTAGAAGCAGACGGAGTTGTGGGGGGAAACCCCTGGATCTATCAAATAAATAGAGCAGAAATCTTTCTTGCTTGGCCTTTGTGGTGTTATTATTAGAACAACCACGCCTGAGTGCACTAAAGCCGCACAACCTTCAAGCATCCACATCCAGCTCTGCCATGGCAGGATCCTTTTTCTGCTTGGCTAAAAGAGGGAGAGAATGAGAGGACGTGAAGATGAGAAAGGTCTGTACATTATAAATATGATCCACTTCAATAAAACAGCTATTTGGAAATCTTCAAAAATCTTCTCTTGAGAAGAGCCATTAGTGTATATCTGTTTGACATTGGTTGTTAGGAAACCGGCCAGTGTTAATGGATCCCCAGAATGGAATAGAGAATCCATTTAAATGGTCTCTTGTCATTTTGTCATCCCACAAGACAAAAAAAACCCCCAACAAAACAATTACTTTAACTCAGGAATGAAATGTAGTGACAGTTTATGTAATTCACTTTGTATAGTCTAAATTGATCGAAGCACACACTAAAAATATGTTAACAGACTATATCTGATGCCTGAAATGTAGCATTTCCTATCTCTGTATCGGCTTTTTTCTCATTCAGTGTGATGTCCAGCTGTTAATCATTTAAAGACTGTGGCTTTACAGTTTCTGTATTGCTTTATTTATTATGCATGTTACGATGATGCTGAGGGGCTACAGCCACGCACAGGCTCAGCGTTGTAAAAACAGCCTGCAGTGTAAAACACTGAGTGAAGGAAGTGCTGGCTGAAAGAGATACCTTATCCTCATTTCACAGAACAGAGATATAGGGAGCCTTACTATTTAATGCCAGCTCCCAGCAGAAGCATATGGTAAAGCTTTGACTGCACATTTCTTCTAGATCTCAGCCCAGTGGTCTTTGTTTGCTGAATTACCACAGGGGTGGCTTTTTTCTTTTAGTGGAAGTAAGAGATTCAGTCCTGTGAAGAAAATTAGATGTTCAGTAGTCCTTAAAGCTCACAGTCCACTCCACTCCTGTGGTTGCATCCTCTGGCTTCAGCTCCCAGCAATGGTGCCCAGCTCCCAGGGGCAATCAGTGAGGGCGAGGCAAAATGTCATTGCAGAAGAACAGGCAATGTGCAAAGGACAGGGAGGGACATGCAAAGGACAATGTGCCAGCAATGAAATGGAAGCAGGTCCTTTTTTTTGGCAGGCTTTTACTCACTGGTTAGCTTTTTCCCTCTTACTTCTTTCCAGAAGATTTTTTCAGAGTTTTGCTGCTCTGAGGTTGGGATGCTGTTCCACAAACATTCAGACTAACTGCATTCATTGTGAGTTTATACTTACTTACTTATCCTTGGGCCAGCATTGTCCTCCACCCTACCCAGTGCTGCTCCCTCCCTCTGAGCTTCTTCCCCACTGCAGGCTGGGAACATTCATCCCCTTGCAGCTTTTTCTGCAAGCACTTTTGGTTTCTATTCTGGACCTTCTAGAAAATCCACTCCAACATTGGAGTATTTTAAAGGACTGGTCAGCTCAGTGAGTATTGTGCAGTATTTCTGTTTTCTTGGTGTCAGGGGGGTACATTCCCTGTTACCATGAATCAGAGCTCCTGCAGGGAAAGGTGAGAAGACATGGATGGGTGCTGGCTGGGGCCACAGCACAGGGCACTCTAAGCTTCTTAATGCTCTATCATTTGAAGATAAGCAATGTATTTGTGGTTTTTCTCCTGGGACAGCACTCTGCACAGTTCTGCTGGCTAAGGGAGACTTGTTGGGTGGCTAAGAGGTTATGCTATTTCATCTGTCAACAGCAATGTGTGTCTGCAACAGTAGGTGTGTAGCACAGCTTGCATGAACTTGGTTTCATTTCTAAGTCTCACACAAAGTATATTAACCCAATTCCTACTCCTATTTGTAAAACACTGTTGCCAAGACCGAAAGAGCTTTCTACAAGCTAAATTTTGCAGCAAAATCTATTTTAGTCTGATGAAATGTCTTAAAATTTCGTAAGTAGGTAAAACTTTCCACTCACTTACTGATATTCATCACAGACAACTACCAGCACTTCAGTCTAGACAGATTTTTCTGGGAGTAGGAAGGAACTGCTTGTGCCTGCCTTTTCATGAGCCTCCAGGGTACATTGTGTGATCAGGAATATCACATGCCCTAGGCAATACAAAGAATGGGTGGGGTATCATTACTACTGCCTACAAATTTTTGTCTTGAGCTGAGATTCCCAAGGAGGAAGTGTGGCTCAGAGCGGGATCAGGGCCTTTGTGGCTCATACCTTGTATGTAAAACAGACATAGTGCTTTGTTACCTTCAAGGGGTAAATGAGATATAAAATCAGCTCCTGTGAGTGAGGCATTTCCCTACTGCAGTGGTAACAGACAGACAAGCCATCAAAAGCTCTGCCTGCAATTTGGCAACATTATGTTTTTGCAATGTCAAAAATTTAATTAGTAAATCCTCATGATGAACAAGCACTGACAGGTTGCCATCATTCATCCTACTACCTTCCTCCTCTATCATTTTTTCTCCCCCCTGTGCCATTCCTTGCACTGACACCATGCCAGTCGCATGGAGCAGCACTAAAAATGTGCTGAAAAATGACTGAAACCCCACCTGCAAAAATCCACTGATAAGCAAAGCAAGGCTCCCTACCAGACAGAGAGTCTGGGGTCCCTTCATTTTTGCTGAACCTCTGAGAACCTGCACTTCAGCAGGTCTGTTCATCATATCATACCACCACCTCCATCATGACACCTACAAATTTTGGTGAACTGCTGGGGTTTTTTTCTAATCAAAGAAACTGATAGTCTCTCATTATCCCACACGTGGCAGCATGGTTCCTAGGTTTCTCCTCTTCTGTCTGCACCTTTATTCTTCTCCAACTGTACTTTCCCACTTCTTTCTCCACACAGAGCACTGCTATGCCTTCAGGCTGAGTGAATGTTGTTTTGCATTGAAGAAAGGCACAAAACAAGATCAAAGCATCTCCACCAAAGAGCCATCCTCTGCTATGGTGCACTGGCTACCCCTCAAAAAAGCTAAGAGAGTGCACAAGCAGGAAAGTAGATGAGACCCTCAGATATGGGAAGGAGGGTAGTGCTTGGCCAGTGCGAGGCACACTGGTTCTTGGCTGCTGACTGGGAAGGGAAGCCCGGGAGGTACCTCCTGTGCCTGAGGGTGCCTGTGGCACACTGTGCTGTCCTGTGAGCACAGCAGCTGCAGCAGCTCCTTGGCACTGGACTGGAGCCTGTCTGTATCAGTGCCTGTGGCAGAAGGAACAAGCCCAGTGCTACCCTGAGGATGTGCCACCTGCTCTGCTGTGCTATATGGGCTCAGGATGAGCCTGCTCCCTGCTGCTGGCTGGGGCAGAGTGCTGGCATCTCCCATGGCCCTCCACTCCTGCTTTAGCCCTTGGAAAAATATCTGCTATGTACCCTGAGGCTGGGAGTAGTCCATGGGACTCCCATGAGTCCCAGCACTCCTGAGAAACTATCTCAAACTTTTAGTGGACTTGATTCATGTAATTTTCAGAGGCAGACTTCTGGGATTTCTCTTTGGAGGAACTGAAGTGTTCCTGTCCCTCAGAAGTCCCTGTCTGTTAAAGAAACCTCTTTTGATAGGTGACAGTCAAAGTCTCCCAGCAGGGCAAGCAGTTAATCTCAGTTGTTACGCCCCAGCAGGAAGTGAACTAGCAACCTGTGTCAGAAACTAGTTGTGTGTAACATGATGTAGTGAAAGAGCACATTGGCAGGAGAATGAGTAAATGGGAGACCTATTCCTCCCACTGCCTTTGCTCAAAATGTCACTGTGGAAAGACTGCATAGCTTCTTTGCATTTTTGTTTTGCTACCTATAAAATTATTATCCCTTTGTCCATTTATATAAGAAACTGATATAGTATCATTTCACCTGCTTGCCTCCATGGAGCCATTTGCAATCTGGTAAAAGGGCATTGCCTAAAGGCTAACTGGTATAACATGATGTGGAAACACAGAGAAGATAATGTTTGCTGCTATTTTATTGAGAGTGAAGGTGCTGTAACAGACCCAGTGCCTGTTCTTGACAATACAGTTCCAAGCAAAAACCTTTCCTTTTTAGCTAGGTTGATGGAAGAGAGACTGGAAGTCTTATGTTGCACTCTATTTTTTATCCTACAGCTGTCTCCAACCTTGATGCAGAGAGCAAACTGAGTGTCTACTACCGAGCACCTTGGCATCAGCAAAGAAACATCTTCCTCCCCTCCAGCAGACCACCCTGCGTGGAGGAGCTGCACCGCCACGCCAAGCAGCACCTGCGAGCCCTGCGCAGAGGTGGGTGCTCCCCCTGCTCCAGATCCTCACAAACACCTCTCCAGGCTCCATCCAGGCAGTGGGGGGATGCTCCCCCTGCTCCAGATCCTCACAAACACCCCTCCAGGCTCCACTCCAGGCAGCAAAGGATGCTCAGGCACAGGCACACAGAACTGTGGGCGCTCATCCACACTGGGACTTAGGTGCTCCTGCTAAGAAATCTAAGAACTGTAGAATCGCTGGATGGTTTGGGTTTGAAGGGACCTTAAAGATTATCTAGTCCCAACCCCCTCACAAGGGCTGAAACAGGAGCCCAGTGGTATCAGTCTCCACAGAAACTGGGCTGTCTGCTCAGGGTTTCCAAGCATGATACTGGAGGATGCCTGTGCCCTTCAAGAGTGGCAGCTGAAAGTCAGGTGACAGATATCCTGGATGGCTTGGAAGGGTTGGGCACGTCTCCCCTTCCCAGGCTAGGGAACATCTTCTTACATCACCTAACAAACTGCAGATTGGTGGTCTCAAAGCAATACAGAGAGGGAGCAGGAGCAACAGGGTCATAACCAGGCTCCTGGATTCCTGCCATAAAGAGAATTTACTAGATGCAAACATCTGAATGGTCAACAGCACATTAAGGGGAAGGCAAAAGATGGGGAAAGGCCAGTTTTCACTGGGAACCTAACCAAGGGAAAATTATTACCAAGACATAAGACAAAGCAGGCAAAAAAGCCTGTCTTTCTCCTGTGCCATAAGGAGGGACAAAACCCATGCAGGTTACACTTAAAATATCCAGCAGCAGCCTCCTGTCTTGAAGTGTTTTGCACCAACAGCTCTAATTGCCTTGCTCATTTATTACTGTTATTAGCTTATAATAATAATCGATTACTTAGAACTGCAGAGCATCTGTTAGCTGGATAAGATGTTCCAATTAATCACCACATTTGACTGTCTCTGCAGGTTTTAGGTCAGGAACACACTGCACTATGTCTTCATGGCATGGCAGAAAGTGAAACAGCCGAATTGCAGCCACAGTAGTGCTGGAATAGAGAAGTTCTTTTCTGTTCTCAGCAGCTCTGCTTTGCAGTTGTCCCAGAGCCAGGCTGATCTTTGCCTGCCATCTTGTGGGCAGGAGAAATCCTGACAGCATCATGTGAAGGCAGCTCCAGAAAATGTGCTATCATTTTAAAGTTACAAATCTTCATTTTGGCAATTTCCCGTCCTCCACAATTTATGGGGCAGCTGTGCAGGTTCAGCAGGCACCTTGTCATGTGCTGCTGTATCTTATTTTCCATGCATACATGACGATGAAATTTTAGTCTGAAATTTATTCTAAACATGTTTATTGTGTCTCAACTCTCTCTTCTATCAGAATTTCATTATCTCTTTATCTGTTTAATCAGGAGCAATTAAAAATGAAATTTTAGGTCAGAAAACAACTATGCTGGCAGTAAACATTGTTGACTGGAGCACAGCTAGTGGAGCAGGTGAATATGTTATCTCCTTTCAGCAGCACTCCATGCAAACAGCAACTATCTAACTATGACCTAAAATAAGAGATGGGAAGTCCATGAGTCCATTCTCCCATTCACTTGGAAGGTTCCAGAGACTTGGGACTGATGCTGGAAGAGGACTGAATATTGTGAGCCCATGCTGAAGGAAGACTCCTGTGGGCCCAGGGTGGATAAAGATCTTGACCTTCCCAGGATGATCTCCTTCTTGCTGGAACCTGAGCATTACCATTGCAACAACCTTCATGATGTCAAGCCAATGCTCAGGACCTAACACTGCCATGCAGCCAGGGAATAAAATCCCACCTGGAGCTGTGCTTCTGGTTTTTCCCCTAAGAGTGGGGAAATTTTATATGGGTAGGATGCAGGCGTAGTTATTGCATCTCAACATTTCAAGGCAATAGGAGCTGCAGGCTCCTGATGGAAATCAGGCCTTGGGTCTCAAGTGCCTAGAAGAGAGCTCCATTGTCTCTTGGGATAAATGGTGTAAATCTCATCTGAGGCCAATTCAGCTGCAGTGCATATGCTGGGGTGCCCTGTATGGGCATTGCTCTTCTGGGCACACAGATGTCCACTAAGTGCTCCTCCCCTTCAGCTGCAACAGGGATGATTTGTACCACTCACTGGGGAAGAACCTTTGCCTTTGGAGTCCATTGTCCTGTACCTGTCTCTGTTGTGCTGTTAGTAGAGGTATTTGTATGTTTTTAACACTTGGAAAGACTTGTGTCTTCTTTCTCATCCAAAACAGAACATCGAAGCCGAGGTGATAACAGAGAGCAGAAAGTCCAAGGCCCCGTTGCTGTGGTGGCTCCCCCCTTTCCTCCCTTCCCTGCCATCTGCAGCCAAAAGAAGCAAGCGATAAAGGACCGACATTTCCTACCAGTAAGTCTTTCACTACAGCTACCACATACAAATACATTTCTGGCATGGTGGGACCCAGGTGTGGCAGGGCTTCACAAGTGCCCCCTCCCCAAGCTGATGCAGTACAACAGAGCTGGCCTTAAAGACTGTCAAAGCAATACAGAGAGGGAGCAGGAGCAACAAGGTCATAACCAGGCTCCTGGATTCCTGCCATGAAGAGAATTTACTGGATGCAAACATCTGGATGGTCCTACAACAGCACATTAAGGGGAAGGCAAAACCCCAGGGTGGCAGTTTTCAATCAGAAACCTCTTCTTTTTTACCCATGGCCAGCACACAAATGCTCTCATTCACACTTTCCTTCACAAGTCCTCCAAATTCAGCACTCAGGCTATAGAGGTAGCACTTTGAGGACCCTACCATAATTTCAGAAAGTGCTGTAATTTCAGCCCTGGCATTAGCATTGCCATGAGCAAAGAGTTCAAGGACTTTTGAGTGCCAGCTTGAGGCTTGTGTTTGTGCAGGAGGTTCAGGACCATGACCCCAGCTACAAAAAGCCACACTTTTCATAGTCCTGTTTGGCAATGTTCATCTCCATGCAGTTTTTCAGATGTTTCATGTCTCACACATATCCTTACAACCAGCCAAGCAGGAACTCCAGCTGAAGATCTGGTCCTGTATATCTGTGCTCACTTCTCACTGCTGCAATAATTTGAAATCAAGTTAGTATTGACAATATGGTATTTATCACTGTTAAAAGAAACATGCTGGATTGACAGCTTTAATTCTGATTAGGTTTATAATTCCCACTGGCTTCAGCTGCACTTTGGTATTTCTGTGGCTCTGGGTGTTTTACTCACAGAAGTGTCAGAGTAGCTAATTTTGCCCTGTACTAAGAGCCATTGCATTATTTAAAAGGTGTAGGTCAGACCTGGACTTGGCTTTTAAGTGAAGTGTTTGTTTAATGCCAGCTCTAGGTCAGGTTGTGATAGGTCTGCTCTGCATCTGCCAGGTCAGGGACACTGGCATCTCAAGAGATGCTACACCTGTGAGTACATTATAAGCTCAGTGATGATTCAGTCACCACACTGAATCATCATTTACTTAAAAATCCAAGTGCATTCATCCTAATCCATTGTATTAACCATATTTAAATATTATAATGCTAAAGCACCCACAGTGTAAAAGACACAGTGTAAACGAGTCACACCTGCCCAGGGACCAAAATATCAGCTAATCAGTCCATAGGAAAAGTTCTGTTTCTCATTTAAAAAGCATGAAATACATAATAAGATTTGCATTAGTTTGACTGTTTTAGCTTTTTGGCTGCTTACCTGGTTAATTTTGAGGACAGCATCACCATCACTGCTTTGAACAGGTTAAGTTTTCAGGCCTTATGATTCAACTTAAAGGAGATATCCTGATGGTAAAGGACAGCACAGAAGGGAGTTTGAAGACAGAAAGAAGAAGCAGGATTACCTGTTTCTTCGTGATAAGTTATCATCAGAGCTAGTGTTGTGGTAGAGTCATTGAAAGGTAAAGGGAAGGTGATGCCATGTTAAGGATCAAAACCAGTTACAGATGATAGTTTGGACAGACTGTTGAACATAAAGCTCTCTTACTATCAGATGGGGAACGAGGCATGTCTTTTGAAATTGCATACACAGTGCTCAAAGGCCTGAATCTCTGCTGTGTTTGGAAAACAACCAGTGTATTTTATACATTACTTCCATCTGTGGAACACAAAATAATAACAACTAGTGAGCAACTCTCTGAGCCCTGTATTAGTTGACAAAATTAAGTCATGCTGAATGCAGATGTCTTGGCTATATCTGAAAGTCCACCTTTTTCTTTTCAAGAAGGAAAACATTAAACTTTGTGCCCACCCATATCAGACCTCCTTTTGGAAGCTGACCGGGTTCAGTGTTCCCCTAAGGAGAAGCAAACAAGAGCTCTTGGAGGGCTGTTGTTCTGTTGATTTCAAGGCATCTGGCAATGTTCTGCTCTGGAAATTGCAAAAACACTGCACACAGAGTACTTCAAAGTGCCTTGACCAATTTCTGAGAAAACCCCTCATAAATGGGGCAACTTAAAAATTGAAAGAGAATACGGCAAGATGAAGCTGCACACGAATGTTCTGTCTGGCAGAGATTAATCAGAGATTGTTACAAGACATTGCAGCAGTGAATAGCTAATTGATATTGTTCCATCCTTCATGATATAATGATACCATTACAAGAAAAAGTTGAGGATGCTGTAATTGGCTAGCTTGCTCTTTCTGGCATAAACTTTTTTTTGACCGACATCTGCAAGAGTTTATCTGCTTCAGGGACTGCCAGTAATGTTTGATATCTGATTCTAGTTGATGGTATCAGCAAGTCATCCAAGAACTAAAGATGCTAAATCCACAAGAATTTTTATTCATGGCACAGCAGTATGGTGTGTATTCCACTCTTCTGATGCATTGGGAAGGTGCTGAAGGGAGCAATACTACAGAACCAAAAGAGCCCCTTTTTGTGTTTATTTTAATTAGGAAAGAGATCAACAAGAAGCTGGGAAATTTTTGAAAGTTACAGGGTCTGACTTTTCCCAACTGGCTATTTAAGTTAAATGCATGTATTGAGATACTCAAATAAGAACCTTGATTTTGAGGAATGCTCATATTACAACTGTGAAACCTGTGGGAACTACAACTACTGAAAATTACTGAGAAAACAGGTCACTTAAATCTGAGTCAAGGTTCCCTATGTGTTTACCTTTTTGCTGCTGCTGCCAATTAGGTGGCTATGAGCTCTTGCAAAGATCTTGCACATTGTATACTAAAACTAGAGAAAATCAATCACAACAGATGAAGATTCACTTTTAATCACAGCTCTGCTCACAGGGAGAAAGATGCCAAAGTCCCACAAATTCCAAGAAAGGACAAATGAATTCAAGGTCAAAGCAAGTAATGCCAATATAAATGGGTCTGGAAAGACGTTTTGGACTGTTCTATCACAGGATCATTTTGTTGTGGAGAAAGAGAACTAGAAATGGAATAGGCTCTTTCATGTCTACTCTTGTTACAGGAAATGCCCTGATTTGGCTGATGAAATGTCCACTTAGCCCAAAGGCCAGAAGGGGATCCTTCAGGACAGAGTATAAGAACAGGACGTGGTTTATGCTGTTTATTGTCCCACGATTTAGCCTTCCAGTTTCATACAGAAACTGGTTACAGAGTTTCTGGGCCAGAGATCAAACACAGAATAACAGCCACCAAAGAACCTCTCTGAGTTGACTGTGAGATTTGTTCAATATAATTTTTTAGCAAATTTACACCTTCAGCCTCACAGCATCCTGTGACAATGACTTAAAAATCTGTATGAAAATGTAGCTTTTGTTTGTTTCAAACCCAGTATCTCATAATTTCATCAAATCCCTTCTGGTTCTCAGATTGAGAAACAGTAAGCATTGCTCTCTCATTCCCTTTCTCCATGCTCCTCATGACTTAACTTTCCTATCCATTCCAGTCATTCATTTTTAAAGCTGAAAAATTGGCATACTTAGTCTCTCTCTACACTAAAGAAATATAGAACCAAACACATTTAAAAGTATAATTCATTCAGGCATTTTTGCCAATGAAGAAGAAAAACTCAAATTAAACCAAAAATAATCTGAGGAGAGTATGAGAAAGTTATGGACTTGCTAAAATGAGGAAAATATTTCTTACACATGTTCCCATGACAACCCTGCCTGTAGCACTGCTGAGGCCAGTCACTGAGTGTGAAGATGCTGTGTCATTCCAACTGCATTTCAGACCTGTCCTTAATTTTTTCTGCATTTCTTCTTTCTTGGGTTTTCCCAAGTCCAGCCAGCAAGGCTCTGAAATTTCTGTATTCCAGTTCAGAGTGTTATGGGACCACACTGTCTCAATCCCCACGTGGCACAGCTATTACAATAAAACCAAGGAGATGGAGCAAGGAATTCAATATTTGGAAATCTACACTCACAATTGCACAAATTTCAGGGTCAGTTTATTCATAATTATAATCTGAGCAGGAATCTAAGGTACGAGAAGCAGGAGGTTTTTTTCCAGACAGGGTTTCTCTGTCCCTGATGCCTCAGGCTAGAGCAAATAATGCATTGGGTAATTTTATTCCATCTCCTTGCCATTTCAAAAATATTCCCTGTGGTCTGCTTTAGGATGCTTTGTTTACAGCAAAGGGAAGGAAGCACAACTGAATTTACTAATTTTCACAGAGTTTTCTACTGAAGCCAGATGAAACCTCAGTAAGAAACAACTGAGTTAATGGACAGGCATGAGTTGGGCTCTGCACTTTCTGTGTGCAAATCCTGCCTGAAGCTTTTAGAAATAAAACCTACCTGACTTTATTCATCAGACAAATCTTGTATAGCACCATTTGTGCAATGAGCCTAATAACTACTACCTGTATTGTGGGATGTTTATTTTGTACCTCTGTCTGCTGAAATGCCATGTGTGGTATGACTTCTTTCATGAAACATGTCTCAGTTTTGTCTTTACCTTGTCAAAACACCGGAGCCACACATTAATTGTTTAAAGGATTATAAGTGCTTTAGCTGATCGCATTTGTGATGCTCCAAAAGAAAAGAAAACACCCACAAGCAATAAAAACTTGAGGAGAGTGAAACATACAGAAATATAAGCATTGGGAGCAGGCAGGTGAGCAGGGTTGTGATTTGCTGCAAAAATAGCACTGCCAGAAATATTCCCATTATTTTCTCTTCAGCATCAGAAGCTGCAGTATAGTTATGAATTTCTAATTAAGTAGTCAACTGTGCTCTGAAAATACTGGAAAGTTGGTAGCCTTTTATTAGTGTTTCTTCTCCTTTCTCTAGACCTTCTGGTTTTTCTACCATATAAATAAATACCATTTTCCTTAACTCCTGTGAGTTAAGGAAGCAGCAGGCTCTCCCTTTTACAGGCAGAGAGAGGGATACACAGAGTTCAACTAGATCCCCAGGAGTCAGTACTGTACCCATGTGAATGTGGGATTGAACACTATTCACACTTATTCCACATGTTGCCTTTTCAGTGCATGAATGACTGTTCTTAAATGAGATGTCAGCATGTGCTGTACACCTTATTTCTGTGCTTCCACACGGTGAGAGCAAATTGTATGTATGTTCTGTTTGCTGGAGACAACAGAATATATAATGCTTGCAAATGCTGAAGCAACATGCTGATGCTCTGCTTGGGTGAATACCACCCACTATATTCATAAGGTTATCCTGGGAGGGAAATTTCCCCCACCCACTGCAACAGAAGCCTGAAGTTAGAAATAATATTGATCCCTTATGCTTTTTGTTAGCTGCAGCTTTTAGGCAGCAGGAGTCAGAAATAATCCTCTGGAGAATAGCACTGTGCAGCAGCATGCACCAGCCACCTCCTGCCCTCACCCAGACTGTGCCAGCCCTGAGCTGCTGGGGGCTGTGACTCTGCCTCCTAAATCTCTTGTGAGATAACACCTTGCCTGCCTGATCAAACACAGCTGAGGGGAAAGGAATCAGCGCAGCCATGTCTAAATTCAACAAACATGTTGGGGATAAAAGCTCTTGATGAGGCTTTAGCATTCTCCATCTTTAATTAACAGAGGAAAAATTGTTTATTTATTCTTGGGTTTATGTTTTCCCTATCACCACTGCACTGTGTTCCATAGGCCCTGTGCACTACCTTTGAAATCCCAGAATCTCCTGTAAGGTAATTACTATAGGTAAGGCAGGCTAGGTACATGATGTAACACAAATGATGCTTCTTGAACTGCTATATGTTGAAAATGCTGAACAATGTCTCAGTCATGTCTCAGAGCTTGGGGGGATGGAAAAGAGAAGAGGGGCAGAAGTGGCATTTTTGTCCTGCTATTGACCCATTCATTTCTTTCTCCAGATCCCAGCTCTGGGACAATAAATGGGACAGACTCATAACTTGCCAGGCTGGCAAGTTTTTCGACTGCTGATTTGCTTCTTTGTCGCTGTCCTGATGATATTTTAAGGTTTTAATTAATTAAAATGGTTAATGATGAGTCCTAACTTACATATGTGCTAGTAATGCTCTTCCTGAAATCGGGGTGTGAGTGTTCAGGGGTGCTTCTTCTCAGCCCAAGTTAAGTGCTGAAGGAAGGTGAGCTGAATTGCTCCTCAGCAGAGCCACTATCTCTTTCTCTACAGGAGAAGCTCTGTTGACCAGTCAGACTTGGACATCTGACTATTTTGTTGTAGCACACAGAAACCAAAGACTCTCACACTGAAGTGACACGGAGCACTGAGGAATCAGGTCATGTGCATATGCAACAAGATTTTTACTGCAAGGCAGTTTCACGAGCACAATAGCACCTCTGCAAGTGAGGTTGATGGGATAGCTCAGGAAATAAAAATGCTCACATATGTCAGTGACAAATCCCTATTGAAGCAATTATGCACCAGTTTAGTTTCAAAGCAATCTTAGCCCATTAAAGAAAAATGCACACTTAAAAGTATTCTGGTTTTGTATTTAACAGAATAATTATCACTGTTTCTGTTTGCCAAGCACACCCACACAAAAGAAATTCACTTTTAAAACAGCCTAACTTCAGATTTGCCCATCAGACCAGAACAGCCTTGGGTTTATAATAATAATTTCTTGCTTAATTATGTGTTTACTCAGGACATTTAGAGATATTCTGGTTTCCTGAGTGAATGAGAACTTTTAAAAAGCAGCAGCTCACTCCCTCCTCCCTCCCCCAGCACGGAGGTGTTGAAATGCTGAGGCTGCTGCTCTGTGCCAGCATGCCTCAGCTGCCCCCGTGACAGGCACTACATGGGAACAGGCACTAAGTGACCTCAGGACCCCTTGGCAAGGCACTGGTAGGAACACCTTCCTCAGGAGCACAACTGTGACAGCAGAAACTGAAATTTTGCTGGTCACCCTCATTTTTGTCCTATCTCTAATGATAGGAACTTACCTAGGAAGTCTGTCCTGCCATGCTTAAGCAGGGACCTGAGCCTCTGGCACATCAAAGGATGGCTGTAGGTATGTGGAACCAGACCAGGTGTTTCCTCAGAGGCAGCTGGCAGAGTGGCACATGGTGAGGGAGGGAAGTGCTGCACTGATGGACAGACAGATGGGACAGACAGATGGGTAACCATATCTTGCTTGTCTGACTGTAGCCCACACTGCTATCTCTGAGAGCAAAGTTGAGGTCCTGCTGTTGCTCTCATGGACAGGTTTGCCCCTGAGTGGTTTTTGCATGTACCTGTGCTTGAAGCTCAGGGCAGGAGGCCCCTCCTGTACTCTCCTCTTTGTGTACTGACAATCACAGGCCATGGGATATTGCAAAGATTTTCAAATCCTGAACTCTTGTCACCTCAGCTGCATTAGTCTCCCTGTGTCCTGACCCTCCCAGAGATCCTCTAGCACGTTCCACGAGGAAGTTGAATTTCAAGCATCCTGGTACCTGCAGTCAGTCTGCTTACAGCAGGTGTCTGGAAACTTGGTCAGAGGACCATCCTTGGGTATCTGAGGAGTAAGGAGACTAAAATTGTTGATGTATTCAGTATCTCCACAGCCTTCACTGCAGGAACAGAGAGGCTGCTCCTGAGATAAGGACTTTTTCCAGCTTGGGAGAACTGGTTTTCCATTGGCCTGGGCAAAAACTAAGCTGCTGGAAATGTTCACTGGGAACAGCTCTCTTTTGACTTCCCCCACTCTGGTCTCCTGTAAGCCTTATGGACAGCCCATCTGGAGGCTTCCCATGGGCACACAGAACTGGGGAAAAGCAGGAGATGTTGCATATCTAGGAAGAGAGTAGGACAAGGTGCAGGATTAGGCCTTTTGAGACTCACTACAACTTTTTGTCTTGAGAGGAGACCATATAATGCAAAGTCTTTCAAGGTCAGGTTTGTTCATCTGTCACAGAAGTGTTGATAATGATTGATAATGACTGGGAGGAAAGACATTGGTAGAATTATCTGGCATTATTAGTCTAACTAATGCATGGAGAAATAATAACCCCTACCAAGAAACATGTTCCAGAGTTGTCAACAGACCTGTTTTAACTTCTTTTTGTTTCCTATTTCAAAAGAAGTCAGTTGTCCTTCACTCCTTAATTTTGAAAACTGGACATTGCCACAAACAAACCAGAGTTTCTGACAGAAGAGGATTTTGGAGGTGTAGGGATTCACCAAGACCTAGGATGTTGTGGCCATTGCTATTTGTCCTTTCAAGTTACAAAAAGGGACAAAAAGCCAATTGGTTATTATCACCTTGCCACAATGAATGCAAACTTAGAGAAATAGTGATATCATCAGAAACACACAGCAATCAATGTATATGATAAATTACCATCAGCATCATTATTTATATCCATTTGTTTAAAAATGAAGAAAAAAATGGAAAAAATCCCTTACATTATGAAAAAATTTAAATTTATAATGTAATTGGATATGTATCTTCCACTGCTTCAGCTCCAGGCAGAACACAGTTTGAGTTACCCAATCAATACAAGGCATTCTTGGGACAATTCAAGTATGTCTGTACAAGGAGGCTGAACCAATTTCACTGCAGCTTTGTCTAATTCAAGTAAGCAAAACCAGTACAGACTTCACAGGGATCCAAACCAATCTGTGGTGGGGCATAAACCCATCCATAGGAAACAGGGTGAAAATCTCTGCTCATTTTGGTTCTGATGCTAATATATCCAGACAAAAATTATGTGCTTTTACAAGAATTGTTTTGTGTATGTTTTTAATTTTAATTTTTTTTTTTTCACATTTCACATTTATAGTTTAACAGCACCCGTTCGCCCTCCCCAATTGCGTGTTGCCACATGACCCCCTGGAGTAGAAAGGTACTGGAAAAACAAGCAATCCTCAATTAACAACCCTGTCTCACTCTTCTCCCTTCCAGATCCTAACCCTTCCTCTTGCTTGCTTTTCACTCGCTAACTTTACTGCGCTAAAAGAAGCCATTTCTGTTTTTCTCATGTCAGTAAGACACAATAATAACTTTTTTCCCCCCATTCTGTCATTCTTCACACCTTGGATAGGTTTCAGGAGCTCAAGGCCACAAAGCTGCCTCCCCCTATCACCTCCTTTAAAAAGCCTGAACTCAGACAGACTCAAGAGCGTTAGCAATTGCATTTAATTCTCTTGCCATGTTTTGCAACTGCCCCTTTTTTTTTTCCTAAATGGTAGGAAATGGTTTGGACAATGCCACACCAACAGCAGGTATTTATTCTCTGGCCATTTGGTGATGCCACAGCTTGGAGAGCAGGAGCTCTGGCAGCCAGGGTCACTCTGCCTGCTTTGTCCAGCACTTCTTTGTCATCTAGGGAAGGATGAATTCAGCAGCAAATGCAGAGTGTGTGTGTGTGTGTGTGTGTGTGTGTGTGTCCATGTGCCTCTGTGCTCTGTGTGTGTGCAAGGATGGGTTTTTTGCATGCATGCATCAAACTTGGGGGGGGGGGGGAGTTACCTAGGAAACAAAGTCTTTTGTGCTTGAAGTTTATATGAGCTATTCACGTCTGCCTGCCGGGAATCGGCACAAAAGCTGCAGGCAGAAAGAAGGCTGCAATGTTTGACTGAAATCCTACGTGGGAAAAGAGGGTTTTCTGCGGGCGGGAGAAGAGGAAACTTGTGTTGTCTTGGGTCTGGGGGTGCTGCAGGAGGTGACACTGACCAGGTAAGTAAGTGCCTCCGACAGTTTAAACAGCAGCTGCAGAGTTAAGGTCTTTAATGCTTTTGAAGCCGAGACGTAAATTCTGTTTGGCAAGCCTGAGATGGTTAATTCCCTCAGGATTTGTGAGGAGCCTGGGCGGAGGAATGGCCAAAGTACAATGGCAGAAAGGGCATGATCCTGCAGTGTTCAACACCCACCTGCTCAGGGCTCTGCCATGCAGAGCAACATTTTATTTTTGCCCTGTTTGCTACCGAAACTAAAACTGGCAAATAAAGTGTAAACAGCAGGCATGAAGGAGGGAAGGCTGGTAGTTAAGCAGCTGGGAATTCAAGACTGAAGAGAAAGCCTGTCTGAAAGGGATTGCACTTCATTTTTAAAAAATGAGAGGCAGACAGATGTCCTGAGCTGGCCAAACAGTTGTCACAGCTTAAAGAAGAATGTATTAATGGAAGAAGGGAGGGAAATTAGGCAGAAGAAGGTAAAGGTAAGTTTCTCCCCTCCATCCCTTCCAAACAAAACAAGAAACTTTTTTTTTTTTTTTTTTTTTTTTTGCAAACAAAGAGACTCCCCCCCCAACCCAAGCTGGCAGCTAGCACCATACGAAAACACACTTGCTTTATTTCTCTTTGCAAGACAGGGTACTGGGGGATTTGTTGTTTCTTCCAAAAGAAAATAAACCACCTGTGTTTCTTTCATGCTGTTTACTTTTCCCTCTGTTTCTTCATGTTCAGCATCTACTACTTCTTGTAATATGCTGTAAAAATATGCATGGTTTCTAAACAATCTTTTTAATTTCTCCTGGTGGTGGATAGTCTTTTATTTGGTTGTTATCTCCCTGTCCCAGCACTGTCAACACCTGCCACTTGCACCACACAGCTGCTGGGTGGCTGTACTAAGGTCTGCTCTTGGTCTGTGTTTGTACAAATGAAATGCAAATGGTCATTCTGAAATATGGATGGGTCTTCTTTAAAACTTTGGACCTTCTGATGCTTGAATGAATGGTTATATGAGGCCAGTTGCAGATGAGAGCCCACATGCCTAATGCTTGTGGTAACTGAGGACACGCCATGGCTACGCACGAATGCAGGATGTGCCCCTTCTGACAGAGGAGATGGCCTCTAAATGTCACTGTGAATGTGCTGAGTTCCAGTATGCTGAGGTGTTTTTCTCCTATTAGCAGGATGTTAAGTTTCCATTGAAGAATGGCTGGTGCTGTGTGACTTAGAACGATTCCTTCCTGCTTCCCTGTAATTGGTTTCTGATTTGTGTGTCTGCTTTGTTTCAAAATTAGCATTGTGTGCCTGAGTGGGAGACACTGATTTTGAATGTATTCATTTGCAGTCCCATCCACCAGAAGACGAAGATACAGATGTCATGTTAGGGCAGAGGCCGAAAAATCCAATACATAATATCCCTTCTACACTGGATAAACAAACCAATTGGAATAAAGCACTACCTCTCCCAACTCCAGAGGAGAAAATGAAACAAGATGCCCAAGTGATTTCTTCTTGCATTATCCCCATCAATGTCACTGGTACAAATCTCTTCTATTTCTTTTTGTATTTATTGCATGGTTCAAGGGAGGTCAAGTACTTATTTTGTTTATTTGAAGTCATGGGATTGTGCAGTCTTGGGGCAGAGATCCTAGCTTGAAGATTTAGTTTCTGAAAGACAGTGGGCTAAATTCATCCCTTATGTGTGACTGCTGGAGTCACTGAAGCTGCATCTAGGATTAATTTGGCCCATATTTTCAGTCATGTTATATGGTGTAACATGAGCCTAGTTCCCTGTATAAACAATGTACTTTTGTTGTGTATATAACCTACAATCTGTATTAACAAAGACCTCAAATAACTTTTTGAATGTAGCTGACTGAAATAATGCAGAAAGCCACCAAAATTAATCATATGATCATCATGTGTAGCAGGAGAAGAGAAACTAGAGAATGTAGGCTACTATTTGCAGTGCTTTAAACATGCAAGGCATGAATGTGTAGCATGCAAACCATCGCTCTGAGATCTCTTTACATGCAGCTATACTGAAGGTATAGTAATGGCATTTTCTTTCATTTCTATAATGTTTGGATATGTTTGACTAGATTTATTTTAAGGAGAACTTGTTTATAGAAGCAGCAGGTATCACTTGTTAAATGTGATAGATTACTTATTTTCAGAATCAAAAATCAGGCTGTTTTTCTCTTTCTCTTTTTCTCTTTCTTTCCTTCCAGAGGGCTATGGTAAATGTAAAGTTGATCTGAATTTTCCTCAATAATATTTTCAAGTACCAAGTTTTGATTAACTTAAGAGCATAAAGTGGGTTAACTTTCACAGTTATAGACTTCAATGTAAACAATCAGGAAAAAAGAAGGGGGCTTTCAGTTAGCCTTCATTCTCCAGAAAAAATATTTGTATTTAATTCTATTTTCCCAGTAACTGGGGGTTGGGATGAGGTCACAGCCCCTCACATCCATTGTTCTTCCCCATGTCTATCAGTGGTACACAAACCTTCCTGCAAGATAGGCTGCAGGATTCACCATGGTGCTGGGGAGAGTTGTATGCCCACAGGCCAGCCCCAGCTCACAACCAAGGCTTTTGGGCTTACAGCATCATGGTCACAAGTTCCCAGCTCCCCTCTGTCCTGGCAGAGGAGGTGACACTGCACAGTGCCACCAGCCCTGCCTCCCTGCGGAGGTGGCAGCCAGGAGTGGGTGTCCCTTTCTCCAGAACAGTGCTCTGGCCACAGCAGGGCTGGCAGCTGGCTGGCAGGACTGCCTGCACACACCCTGCTGGGCTGCAGGTCAGCTGGTCAAGGTCATAGGCTGGGCACTGCCTCTGGAAATCCCCACAGAAAGTTAGAGATAATGTGGCTTATTTCCACAAGGTAAAGCTGGTGATAAAATGATGCTCCTTCTAGTTTCAATACAGAGCCCTTTCTAGCAGGCTTACCTAGTGCAGCCAGAGAACAGTTAGGTCTGGGACCAATGTTAACTTTTCCAGTAATAGCCATTTTTGCCTAGACTCCACCTGCCATACATTGGAACCAAATTTCCACTGATCAGTTTTACAGATCAAGAATGGTATGTAATCTTCTGGATGTTTATGTGTATCATTCTCATTAGCACTAATGGGAATAATTTGTATGCATCACGGGGAAGAAATACCCTTTTCCACTTTCCTCTCAGAGATGACCCCCGTGCATCTGGCACACAGAGCATGTTCAGCTAACTCACAGTTGCTGGAAAACCAGCAATGATGCTGATTGATTTTTTGTTTCAAAGAGTTTGCTTTTAGTTCTCTGATTTTGTTTTTTAAGCTTCTCCCAACCCTGAGAAATGTTCACTTTTTTGAAAATGATTGTTGTTGGAGTTTACGGCACTTTTGTTCCATATTAAAGAAAGTTCTTCCTCTGCTTATTCCAGGGGCATTGGTGGTTACAGGACATCTGTCTGAAGCCTCTATTTCACTGTAGTAGATTTCAAGAAGAACTTTTACAAGAAAGTTACTTTTTAATGTTTTACATTGTTATGTAATGTAATATGTATGTGTATGTCTGTGTATAATTATGTTTTCTATAATTATACGCTATTAAACTAGAGCTTCTTATCAGGATTTCTTTTTCCTTTTGTTTGCTTTAGTTTGTTCGTTCTTCTTAAGATTACAAACCACTGTACCAGCAATCCTTATGTTAGTGTTTTTATGGACCTGGCACATTTTTTCCAACCTGTCCCATGTCAACTTTAGAGAGCATGAGTGAGCATACAGCTCTGCAAAAAACCAGTGCAGAGGGGCACTGGCCTTCTGGTCAGTCTCCTTTTAACTTTTGACTACACAGCGTAAAATCAAACTGAAAGACACGTCCCTTTGCTATTGCCATGGAAACATAAAGAAAACAATGAATTCTCACCTATTCTGTATGAAGGTGGTCATAAACAGATGTACTCAAGAACTTGTGCTTCTAAGTCTAAAGTGAGGATCTTGATTCCATGACCTGAGCAGACTCCCACCCTGTGCTGGGCATGTGGGAAAATCAGGCCACTTCCTGATGTATGCAAGTAAATGGCAGCTCCCTGTTAATGTCACTCTCAGTCATGTGTCATTGTCACAGAGAATGCTCTCTAAACTTGCATGGTGACTTGGGCCCATTTTAGCTGTCTCCTTCCTTTTTGAAATGTTAGCTCCCTTGGCATATTGGTCTCCTAAGAAGCACCCAACTACTGCAATATGGCATTAGAACCTTAAAATGTTTTCTTATGCTTATTTGCTTAAAATACGTCAGGCTACAGGTGAACAGATAATGCTTTGCAGATAAGTTACTATCATTGTCCCTATGACAGATAGATAAATAGCTGTAAGAAAGATGCCCTGCTACCAAGAGCTTTCTATTTGCTTTCCTGATTTTCTTTCCTTTTTCTGTTCTTTTTCCTTTCATGCCTTCTGTTATTTTTGGCAGACCAGGCTGCTGAGGGGGAGCTGGAATTAGACGTAAAACTGTGATATACTGTGATATAATTTACATAAGAGCTACATAAGGGCTCCCTTATGTTTATTCACAGGCTTAATCCAAGCTCACATGCCTCCACTGTGTTCCAGCCATGAAAATTTGTTTACTATTTCTAAAGGCTAATGAGACCTATTTATGGGTTGCAGGAGTTGGTTTTGACAGAGAGGCTAGTATACGCTGCTCTCTTGTTCATTCACAATCTGTACTACAGCGGAGACGAAAGTTGAGGAGGAGGAAAACCATCTCTGGCATCCCCAGAAGAGTGCAACAAGAAATAGGTGTAGTATAAATACACATCTTCCATAGATAGCTTTCTAACCAACTTAAATTGCAGGGATATGAGCTGGTAGCTAGTCTTCCAAAGAAACAAAACCTTGAAAGTGTAAATACTTGTAAAATTTAGGAATGACATGTTTTGTTCTTTTGATTTACTACAGTAAGAAAAGCTATATTACTCCATATGGCCTTGAAGGACTGGGGGTCTTACTGAGTAATATAGATGTACGTGTTCAGCTCTTATTGTGTAAATGTTAATCAGTTCTTTTTTTCTTTTTCATTTTATTTCTGTTATGAACCCATAGTTATGTGCATAAAAAGTAACTAGATTAAGTGAAAGTTTTTTCTTGCTTCAGGGGAGTTTAAGGTAAAGAACTGACAGATGTTACTCCACAAAGTGATGATGAGTTGTCACAACAGCTGGATAACTTAGATGAGTGGTTGAATATCCACCAGAGATACAGCTGCTGGTACTTTACGGGAGCTTTGCTAAACATTCCTTTTATTTATCACACTCCTCGATTCCTTCCTATTATTCTTTATCATCAAGAATATTTGCCTTAAACCTACCAAATTACCCCACTTTTTGTCAGGGTAAATTAGGAGCAACTCTGTTGAGGGCAAATTCAGTGTGAAATTCTTATTAACTCAAAACTAAACTAACAGAATTGCTATTTCTTAATATTCATCTGCACCTGAAGATGGCTCTGGTGTTTCAGTTGGTTGCCATGAAACTCAACTGGAAACAGAAGAAATGTGTTTATGATAGGGAATAAGTAATCAGAGAACCTATGAATGAAAGATCCTTTTGTCTTGCAAATATTCTTGATAGTAAAGAAGCAGATAGTGGAAATACTGAACAGACGGGAAGGAGAAAAAAGAATTATTTTTAGAAGCTTATGGAGTATTTTGTCCAGTAGCCACTCCCGAAAATTTTAAGTAGCTGAAATAATCTTAAGAACTGAAAACTTAGTATTTGTCGTAATATTTAGCACAGCAAGCTCAGCTCATTCTCACATTGAGAATGCATTGCAGAAGTCATGTTGTAGGACTAGAATTTCCCTACCTCACCGGCAGGAGATCTGCCTTATGAATTCTTTATACAGAACTTAAATTTGGTCCAATGCTCAGAAAGATTAAAAAATAAAGAATACAGAAGATAATATCTTCTTGGGTTGCTCTGTGGGTTGTCTCATGCCAGGAAATGTGGAGCTCTCTCCCACTCACCCAGCTTTCCATGTGTCCTAGATTCAGACGAGTCGCCAGTGGCGAGAGAGCGCAATGTGATTGTGCACACAAACCCAGAATTCCCTGGCTCCAGCAACAGGAGGTTGGGGACCCGGGATTCGGAGTGCCAGACGGAAGAAATCCTGATAGCTGCTCCCTCCCGGCGACGGATCCGTGCCCAGCGCGGGCAGAGCGTGGTCGCCTCCCTCTCCCACTCCACTGGCAACATCCTGGTGCTGGCAGACAATGGGGATGCAGTCTTTGCTGCCGCTGTGAGCAACCGCATCCGCTCGCGGAGCCTCCCCCGCGAGGGCGCCCGGGCCAGCGAGGGCCATCAGGATGCCACCACCAAGAGTGCAGGGTACGAAGCAGAGCACTTCCTAGCTGGTCAGGAGAGGATCCCGAAAAAGGGGAAGGAGATCTTGAGCAAGCAGAGTTCACAAGAGTGCCAGCCCATTGGTTTAACTTGTCCTCAGCACCTGCATAGCCCTGAGCACAGCATCAGCGAGAGGGGGAGATCGCGGCTGTCAAGGATGGTCGATTCAGGCAGCTGTGAAATTTCATCCAACTCAGACACCTTCGGGAGCCCAATTCACTCCATCTCCACAGCAGGAGTCCTGCTCAGCAGCCACATGGACCAGAAAGATGACCACCAGTCCTCCAGTGGCAACTGGAGTGGGAGCAGCTCCACATGTCCCTCCCAGACATCTGAAACCATTCCTCCTGCTGCCTCTCCTCCCCTAACAGGCTCTTCACACTGTGACTCCGAGCTGTCACTCAATACCGCTCCCAATGCCAACGAGGACTCCAATGTCTTCATCACAGAGCAGTTTGGTGACCACGCAGACAAGGTCAGGGGCCACAGGGCAAGCTCCTTCACATCCACTGTGGCAGATTTACTGGATGACCCCAACAACAGCAACACAAGTGACAGTGAGTGGAACTACCTGCACCACCACCATGACGCCTCCTGTCGCCAGGATTTCAGCCCTGAGCGCCCAAAGGCAGACAGCCTGGGATGTCCCAGCTTTACCAGCATGGCCACCTATGACAGCTTCCTTGAAAAGACCCCCTCTGACAAGGCAGACACTAGCTCACACTTTTCTGTGGATACTGAAGGATACTATACCTCCATGCACTTTGACTGCGGTCTGAAGGGTAATAAAAGCTATATTTGCAACTATGCAGCCCCAGGCTCCGAGAGTGGCCAGACTGGGAGCGTGACTTCCAGCCTAGCTGACTATGCCTGGCAGGAGTGTGTGAGCCACAGGAGGCAGGCACGGCAGTGCATCTCACTGAAGAAACCAAAGGCAAAGCCAGCCCCACCAAAACGCAGCTCGTCTTTGAGGAAATCAGAGGGCAGCACCGACCTTCCCGACAAGATAGAACCAAAGATCGGTGGTGGGCAGCATGTCTCTCACACTGCCAGGGAGATGAAGCTGCCCCTTGAGTTTTCAAACATACCTTCCCGAGTGGAAGGCCCCAACCTGCCAGCCAAGCAGGAGCTTCCCTGGCCAAACCAGGATGATGGTGGGTTAAAGGACACTCCATTTGACACCACCAGTATCCCCTCCTTTAAAGATGAAGGTGCTGAACAACCTCACTATGCAGACCTCTGGCTTCTGAACGACTTGAAATCCAGCGATCCTTACAGGTCCTTGTCCAATTCAAGCACTGCTACGGGTACTACAGTCATAGAGTGCATCAAGTCACCAGAGAGCTCTGAATCCCAGACGTCTCAGTCTGGGTCACGAGCTACAACCCCATCCCTCCCCTCTGTTGATAATGAGTTTAAGCTGGCCTCCCCGGAGAAGTTGGCGGGGTTAGCCTCACCCTCCAGTGGGTACTCCAGCCAGTCAGAGACGCCCACCTCTTCTTTTCCAACAGCTTTCTTTTCAGGACCATTGTCTCCAGGGGGGAGCAAGAGGAAGCCAAAAGTTCCAGAGAGGAAGTCATCGCTGCAGCAGCCACTCTCAAAAGATGGCACCGCCTCAGTGAGCAAAGACCTCGAACTTCCGATTATACCTCCTACTCACCTTGACCTAAGTGCTCTTCACAATGTCTTGAGCAAGCCCTTCGCTCACAGGCACCAGCTGCACACCTTTAGCCACAGCAAGCAGAGCGCGGTTGGGGACGGCCTGCAGCCCGGCCCTCCCTCTGCCCTCGCCATCACACCCTCCGTTCTCAAGTCTGTCCACCTCCGGGCAGTCAACAAGCCTGAAGGAGTGAAACATAAAGGCAGTACCCCAGACCTGCTCTGCATACAGGAGACCACCTTGATGGCAACTGAGGTCTCTCCAGGCAAAATGAGGCCACTCTTAGCTAAGAAACCAGTATCACGCCAATACTCTACAGATGAGGCCATAATGCTCTACATTGACACTTCCCCAGCAGAAGCAGGCCCTGGAAAACCACCTTTAGAGAAAAGCTCCTCTTTTGGTGGGCAGAGTAGCTGTGAGAGAGAAGCTGTAACTTCAGCAAGCATGGGTCTGGTTGAAATCAAACCTGGGAATGACCAAACACACCTGGCCGCTGAACACTTACCAGAAAGCTCTCCGAATCAGACATGTGCCATCCCCATGGATGGCTTTCAGAAGGGCTCAGCTGTCCCCACAAGTGATGATGAAACAAAGAAATCTGTCCAGGGAGCAGAAACAGTGCACGATCTTCAGCAAGTGCAGGCTCAGCAAGAGCTCTCCACAGGCAGCGAGGGGAAGGTGGAAGTTAGGCCTGTGGATGAAAGCCCAGCTCAGGCTGAGGGACCAGCCATCACCTATCATTTTAAGCACGAACCCGACGTAAGCCACCATGTGCCTGGGAATATCAACTATGAAGCAGAGATGGCAGCGGTAGATTCACTCAATGAAGAGGGTAGCAAGCAGGAAAACGATATCACATCAGGTATCCCAACCAAAAGTGCCTCTGATGACAGCAGGGCAGACGAGACGGTGGGCGGCACGGATGAGCCTTCGCTGAAAGGTCAGTTGGGAATTCTTTCTGTGTCATACCCAATCAGGTGGTTTTGGATGGGATGGTAGTGGAATCAAAGCAGAGTGGCACATCAGCTTCCCTCTGTAGGTTTAAGCATAGACACCCCTTGCTTTGTCTGTTAGTTGGCCAGCTAGCCAGCTCACAGCTATTTAAACTTTTCCAAAGTATTCAGACTGCATTTGTGGTATTTATTTCCTCCCTTGTGCTACATTTCAGCTGAAAAGATAAAAGTGAGGAGCATTGGCCCTGGGTACAAGAGAGTTTGATTATCACAGCTATTATGTAAATGGGAGATCTTGTTTCAGTGCTCCTTTTATGGGAATATCCAATATGGAACAGACATGACTTTTAGATTAGAGGGAAAAGGCTGTATAGTAGTATCACCCACTCAGTTGTGAGCGGAGCTGGTGCCTCCAACTGGCAGTGCTCTTGCAAAGTGCAGTGGAGTCTGACTCATAACGTGGCTTCTCTCCTTTTTAAGAGTCTTCTCCAAGTGACGAGTCCATCATGTCTCCACTGAGCGAGGAGTCACAGGCTGACACTGAGGATGCCTTTGTGTCTCCAAACAAACCCCGCACCACTGAGGATCTGTTTGCAGTCATTCACAGGTGACCGAACCTTGTGGCAATAGGAAATGGTAACATGCATCCCTGCACAGCTGTCCAGTAACAATAGCTGCAGGATGGTTATTCTATGTTTAAGTCTTGTCCTCAAACTACATTTTTCAGTTAACTCAGTTTCATTTTCTAAAAGGCATCTTTAAAACATGTTTTATTATGGCCTGGAGTGCAGTCTGAGTACCTTCATGGCATGTGTGGGGTGCTTTACAGATAAAAACATCAAGCTGTTCTCTCTAACCAACATACACATCTTCAAAGCAAACTACCTGCAGTGGTTCCTGTCTTCTGCCTACCAGTCTACCAGCTCTAGTCTGGTGAAAGAATTGTTGCAGGGAGAAGGGTATGAAAAGGTATCTCTTCAATTTTAGAGTATTTTGTAGTCAGCTGAAATTTGGGATCACAACTGAAACTGAAGTTTTCTGATACTGAATAGATTATGCTGCATATTATTACTGTCTAAATTTCTGTATGTATTGTTGTCTTTACAAAGACTTGGTTGTGTATACACTGTCTTGGAAGAGGCTGGATGATGTTGAGAGGAACTCTGCAGCTCAGTGCCATGAGACACTGATAGCCTCCAATATTTTACAGAGGATTTGAGAGAACTGGCTAAATATAAAAGCATCTGTGAAACTCCAGGAGAGCGCTAAGCATTATAGTACAAAAATAATATATGAAAGAGTTCTCCTTTGTGTTTTTACAGATCAAAAAGGAAAGTTCTTGGGAGAAAGGATTCTGGAGACCTTTCCGTAAGAAACAGATTGAGAGCTTCATCTGGGACCAGCAGCCAGCCTCCCACCAGCAGCACACTGCCTACCAGCAACCTGCCACCAGCCAGCAACGTGGGCACTCCCATCAGCAGTCAGAGGTCCCCCGGGCTCATATACAGGAATGCTAAAAAGTCCAACACATCCAATGAGGAGTTTAAGCTACTGCTCCTTAAAAAGGGCAGCCGATCTGATTCCAGCTACAGGATGTCTGCCACAGAGATTCTGAAAAGTCCTATTTTGCCGAAGTCTCCCGGAGAGCTGACAGCAGACGCCCTTCAAAGCACGGAAGAGTCTCCTCCCACAACGAGCCCTGATGCATTATCGCCGCTCTCCCCCTGCTCCCCCAGGGTCAACACGGAAGGGTTCTCCTCCAAGAACTTCCCCATGTCGGCGTCGTCGCGTGTGGGGCGGTCGCGGGCCCCGCCGGCGGCCAGCAGCAGCCGGTACAGCGTGCGCTGCCGGCTCTACAACACCCCCATGCAGGCCATCTCCGAGGGGGACACCGAGAACTCGGACGGCAGCCCCCACGACGATCGCTCTTCTCAAAGCTCTACATAGGCTGTGCGGGTGCCAGGACCGGGCTGCCAACACCACTCAAGCTCTTAAGGATGTCAACGTAAGAGGCCAATGCTGTAGGAATCACAACAAAAAAGGAACAAAAAGAAGAAAAAGAGAACAATCACAGGGCAATATCAATGCTTCGGTGTGTATGCATTTGGAAGACGCTGGGGAAACAAAAGGACTACAGCTGTAGCTATTTATTACACTACATTTTCTAAAAGGATGAAGAAATGCTATGCCTGTTCTGTTTTCTTTTGGCTTCATTTGGTTTATCCCACTCTCATTTCCATTGCCACTGTAGATTTCAAGACTATTCACTTTCCATGGAGTTAAAGGTGACTTTGGGTGGGTTTTTTTCCCAGAAGCTGCCCATCTAGAAACAAATCCCTCACTGTAGTGCTTCCCTAGGGAGAAAACAAAAAAAAAAAAAAAAAAAAGAAAATGCTCTTGAGAATTGGTATTTTTCTACACTAAAATGAGCTGAAACAAACTTTAGAAAAAATTAACAAACATATGTAAATATCATATTTTTGATAAAAATTTGTAAATAGAAGTATCAAAAAGTGGACATGGCAAATGATTTACTGCATAACAGCTTTGTTTATAGAAGACAAATGAATTCAATTGTAATAACTGTATTCTGTGAATACCATTTTCATATCAAACATGAAACATGGCCACCAATAACCACTTTCAGTGTGACAGGCCTGAAAGATGGCATTGAGCAGTGGAAAGCAGGAATTTTACAACTTAGTTAAGGAAATTGAAAGGCTGACTGTGAGGGGATTAAAGAAACCATTTGTCTTTCTAAGGCAGTTCTAAAGAAGCTAACTGGAAAGCAGAGCTGGGAGGGTTACCGTGGGGAAGATGAGTGTGTTTCTGACAGAACAAAGCTGGGTCTGATGCTAAGCCCCGAAGGGTCCCACCCCACAGCCTCCCCTGGGCCTTTATTCTTGCAGGGATTGCTTCAGAGAGGATAGATGTGAGAGGAAACAGTACTTAACTTTCATATTCCTATTAGGCTATTGGGACACATAACACAGTCATAACCTGGTACCTAAAATCTTTAAACACAATTAGTTTCTGGTTCATAAAAGGAAACAAATAAATTATAAGCATGCAAGAAGCGCTTTCAATTTATCAATAAATATCTGCAATGAGTTTTCAGTGAAGCTTTCTCTTTGTGCTGATGAGATTCATGCTACCTAAATATTTACAAAAATGACACTGTGAAAACATAGCTGGGAAATAGGTATGTGTATGCATTATTTATATTCATTGCTGAGCTGAGGAGGGGAAAGCTCCAGTTCATTGTGCCAGCCACGTACAGTAGGGATCTTGTCTGGGTTTACCAGAAACACAGAACAGGGTGAGGGACTGGGTTGGGGTGGGAAAGGAGATAAATCAAAGTAGCTGCTTTGATACAAATGAAGGCAGGGAGATAAAAACTGAATTACTTGAAGTTACTTGAATATTCTCATCTTAAAACCACAAGAACCCATGAGTTGCTTTATACTTTTAATTTTTAAACAGAATAAAACCAACAGGCCTGATTCTCCTTTGGGCCACCACAATTTCCACTGATGTAGCCCCATCTGTGCCACTTAGAGGACAAGGCCCTCTTTAGCCAAAACTCATGCAGTTGCCATTGGTTGCTGTAGTATATGGTTAGGAAAAGAGGAAAGATTAGTGCAGAGAAAATAGTGAAGGAGGAATGGAGTATGCAGTAGAACAGATCAAGTAGGATGGCAGAAAGAGCGTTCTTTGGTATAAAGGTATAAAGGAATCAACTAAAAGCTGGCTTTAAACATAAGTAAAGGACTGGAGGTGGGATGTGTGAATTTTTATTTTAATTATGTAACGTATAAAGCTGAGAGTTATTTAAAGAAGGTAGATCATGTTTTAAAGAGGAAGGTTCTATCTAAAACTGTTACAATTTCAAGGAGTCAAAGCAAATCAGAGCAGTTTAACATACTCAACAATTTATTTCCCAGAAGGTCCACATCTGATTTTGTCTAGACATTGCCACAAGACATGTATTATTCAGTTTCCTACTGTCCTCCTATGTCACCAGATTGCATTCAGTTGATGAGGTGGAGTCACTGTGCATGTGATAGTTGTGTTGGGATGAGGGGTGATCCACCAGTTGAAGGGCTGCGAAACTGTCTAAAATAGTTTTAAAAATGTAATGGGAGAAAGGTTTTGGAAACAAAATCCTAATCACATTAGTAGCTTAGGTAGGAAAATAAGTCTGAATACAAGTGAAGTGGATGATTGAGAATGTTTTAGGACAAAATGCTCAGCATAGAACAAACCACCTTCTGGAGAATTTGAGAAAAGCTAATTTAGATAATGTGCAGAAAATCCTTAGTTTGTCATCTTCAGTCATTTTCCACAAAAATTTTACCAGAAGCACTTTTACAAAATGTTTAATAGTCCTGAGTTAAATAGTCATTCAAAAAAGTAAAGAGAATACAGCTGAATTGACTTTGATGATACTGTTGTTTATTACCAATCAATAATTTCACAGACATCCTAAATAAATACATATGTATACACTAGGGTTTTTTTTTTTACCAGAATAATGAGGCAATATTTCACATACAGAACAAACACAAAACAATCCCACTGGAGTATAGTCTCCTTTTGCTTAATTTTCTAATTTATATTTAGCAGACTGAAACCCAAACAGATTCTAAATTCTCTATGAAGAAAAGAGTTGAGAACAAATGTTGAGAGTCAGAGGAAGATGAATGGCAGGGAGACCTGTAGCATTCCAAGTGTGCCATTAAGGCACTGAGGACAGGCCACAGAGCGAAGGGAACATCACTCACCTCTTGAGACAGGGTACAGTACGTGCCTCAGGTAACTGCTGAACCATCATTTCAACCTACTGTTCTGTTGCTTGCACTTAAATTATGAAAATTATTTCTTAAGTTATACAGCTGTGTTCTGAAAAATAACATCTTCCCCTTTTCTTCTTTGGTTTTTTCTTCTTTTTTTTTTTTTTTTTTTGCCTTTCTGTTTTTCTGTTTTTGTTGTTGTGACAGCATAGAGGGCGAGGGATAGTTGTAGCAAATAAAGCATATGTTTGCTTTTGCCAAAGGTCAGAGATTGAGTGCATTTGCTGCAATGGTGGCAGATAGAGAAATACTGTAGGTTATGACTTAAAAGAATTTTAAAAAATTTAAGAAGGTTACAGTGTAACTATTTTGGTACTAGCACCAGTTCATGCTGGCAGAAAAGACAATGGTTTATGGACTTGCATCCATTTTGTATTTTTGTAATATTTGTAAATATGAACTTTTTAAATTGTTGCAAATATGGTTTCTTTTGTAAAATGTTTTCAAAGTTTACATTAAATCCAAGCCTTTGTATATTTTAGAGCTGTGCAACACTTTAAGTCTTGTATTTATTTTTAGTAAAAACAGTGACAGTTTCATTGTGAACCCCTCTCAAAAAATGTGTTGGAAAAGTTTGATTACCTAGAAAGTGTGTATAGAAACTGCAAATAAACGTGACTGCAATTAAATCACATTTTCTCTTTACTTTCTTGTAATGAAACGTGAAGTCTAATCTACAGACCACAAGTATGCTATTTCCCAAGGTCACCTTCAGCACATTACCATTTCAAACCTATTTAATTCTGCTTTCTCTTCTACTGATTTTTCATAAATTGAGTAAAGGAAAATGTCTATCCAAAACGCCACTGACTTTAAGTGCCCACCAGTACAACTTTGCCAGAATCTAGTAACTGCTGAATTCACTATGTGGCTTTTGCAGGTAAGAAAAAGCTAAGAGAAAAAATAGCTGGGATGAAAAATGGTGGAGAGACCACTACTTTATCTTCAGCTGGGAAAGGAAACAAATTGCAACACTTCAGACTCAAGATATCAAGAATCCAGGAGCAGGATCTTATCAGATAAAGCAATCCTTGGGAAAAAAGGGAGGCCACAGATTATGAACACAAACTCTGAAGAGCAAACACTAGTTCATTTTAAAATGGTTCAATTATCAGGAGATTGAGATGTCAGGACATGGAAGCTAAGTGTTTAAACAACAGCCCCTCACAGGTCTCTTTGAAAATGGATATGAAAATGCACATCAGGAAACTCAGGTTTCAGCTGTCATCTTGTAAGTAGCCTTGAAACACTGTACATGGTGCTTAAGAAATGCATATGGAAAAAAAGGCTGAAATGTGCAGGTCTGGTGCTACAGAAAGCATGGCAACAGAGGAACTTTGGGGAATACTGCTACAGGGCTATCTGCAATTATAGTTTTCAGCACTATGAGGACTGCTCCAATGATATGGTACCCTTAGAGCAGTCTCCAAGTGTGACTCAGCTGGCATAACATTTAACCAAATGGTCACATAGTTAATGATTATGTAGATAATTTCCGGTGGTCTTGTGTGCCTTTCCCATCCCAAAAACACAGGTAAGCAAGATCTGCACAAAAAGCTTAGCCCACAGGGGCAGACACAAGCTGGTTTTCCATCTGCCCATTTCCGCCTGTATTTCTTCATGCTCAGTGAAGGAAAGACTAAACATTAAACGACACAAAATATAACCAGTGTTTTTTTATATATGTAAGGTCCCAGGCCCCAAGAGGGCAATCCTGGGCTACCTGGTCTGGGATAGCCACAAAATGTTGTATCCTAGAGGGCAGTCATGGACTGTCTACTCAGAGGTACATTTGGGATACCCTTGAACTAAATTATGGTGAAACAATGCCAAAAAATCAATCAAAAAGTTTTATTTATGGCAGCAATTATTTAAATCTTATGATAGGTTAATCAGCCTGTCGCAGCAATGATTTAAATAGTTCTGAACAGTCCATGGATTGACCTTTTTAGGAGAGGACGAAAGGAAAAAGGAATCCATAATTGTGGATCCCACTGTAGTCTGTTTCAAAATATTCTTGCTCTCTCAGTAATCATCACTCTCTGATGGTGGGTACCACCAATCAGTCAGAGCAGTTAAGTTGCTAGCCAGCAAGCCCAAGACTCATGGGGTGACACACACCCACATTAGCCCAAGACTGTGTACCTAGGATCCCACCCATTCAAACCAGGGAGGACAGGACCACTCCCTCACAAGACACGTGCTATAGTCCCAGGGTCAGCAGAAGGAAATCATGAAAAGGCTAATGGATGGTGTCCCCGCACAGGCTAGCAAAATCAGTGCTGGAATGGTCAAATTAAGACACCCGAAAAAGTGACTACAGAGAAATGTGATGTAAGCCTGAGTGCACCACCCCCTTGACAGACCAAGGCAGAGACAAGAATGCACTGGAGAATGCCCAAGATGGAAACCAGAAGCCTATTCCCACATAGATGGGGGATGGGCTGAGACTGGATTAGGCAACTCAACAACAACACACAAGGATAAAACCTGAGAATCCAAGTTGATACAGTAAGGATTGGAAATTATCATTTCAGGAGCAAGGCTGACAACCTTTGGGCTCTGCTTGCTGCAGCGAAGCACACAGAGAAACTGTTGCTAAAGGAACTGCAAGAGAAATATTCAAGTAGACTGGAGGACTCTTAAATCAAAATGACAGTAAGCCTCACTCCCTCCACTGAACATAGAAATTAAATTAAAGTAAGGTACCCCTTGGAGACATCACTCCTTTGTGGTAGCAGAATAGCTAAAACAAGGTACCTCTTGAGGTGTGAAGAGTGGGACTTTGGAATTTACTTAAGGCACCCCTGGAGAAGACCACTCCTGTGCATTTGTTGAACTGTGTTTGCTGCAATACTGCTTGGAACTGCAAATGAGAAGATCTTGCTCTGGACTATGGATCACCGTTCTGATACTAAGTGTGGTGGTCAATGTAGTTACATTGTTACATGTTCAATGGTATTTGCCTTGTCCATATGCTCGGCAGAGTAGACTGCTAGAAGCAAGAGTCACTGGAACCTCACCTGGGGACAGCCAGGTGGAACTTAGCCTCAGCCATGTCTGCCTTCCTTCGCTTAGGTTCTCCTGATCCATTGGCTTTGAGGTTTTTTTATGTCCTTGTTTTAAGAAATTATTTCCCACACTGGATTTCTTTTGAGGGGGAAGATTGTGCATAGAATGAAAGAATTTCCACTAACAAATCTAACTGATGTGGACAGACATCTCTGTGAGAAGCAGCTCACTTTTCCGTAGAACTGAAAGAGGACAGTATTCAAACCAAAAAAACTATTTATTGATATCACTGATTCAACTGAGTTGTTTCTCCCCTCCGAGAGGTAAACACAGACACCTAGTTTAAATGGAAACCTTTTTATACCCTTTCATGGCCCAGCATGATCCTGTCCCCTCTCCCACTGGCTGGGTAGTCATGGACTTATACTCTCTCCTGAATACATACTCTTCTTCTTGGGGTCCTAATTTTAAATTTATCAAGGCCTGTTCAAGGTAGCTGGATCCCAAAAAATAGAGCCCCTGACACCCCTAATCCTGTGCATCATTTCCTGATTCCATCATCTGAAAGGTTTTAACTGCCCTCTGTAATTCTGGATATTCTCGTTTGAAATGTCCCACCTTTCCACAATACAAGCACTTCTTGGGACCTGTCTACCAAGTGCTCATTATCTCCCATCCTCTTCCCTGGGGTCTCCTAACATTCGCTTGAAGGCTTCTTTGGGCTACTCCTCTTCTGACGCAGCTCACCAGAGCCCAGGCTAGCTCTTGAAACTCCGGCACTGCACCACGCGTGGGGAACTGCCTTGGGATGGCGATTTACCACAGGCAGAGCCTGTAGAGCCACTTGCTGTACAGCGCCAGATATAAGCTACAACAGGGACAAGGCAGAGGAGAAAGGAGGAGGCTCTCTCTCTTGAGGTTCCACAGGAAAGGGTTTATTCCAGGTGAAGGGTATAGGAAGGAAGAGCCCCGAGCACCTCTGTGCACAGGTTTTTAAACTGATTCAACTCAGGGTGGTTACAAACAGTTGTCCAATGGAGAGATTTCAGGGGATGAGTAAGGAGCGTACATCATTTGTTTGGGACCAATCAGGGTAGGGGAGAGGAGAGGGTGGGTGATATGAGCCACTGGGACTTCCAGGAGTATTCCAAAGGAGTGTTGCAGTAAGGGACTGGCCCACGGTGAAAGTGGCAAGAAAAGTTCAGGGATAAGGGGCGGGGTTGCCTTGACAGGCAGGGAAAGAGCTGGAACAAAGAGCAGGGAATGTACAACAAAAGGAACCACAACAAATCTGATTCCACCTGTGCCCATAACCATGGGGGCCCATGGAAGCTTCCATTAAAGACCTGCTTTATTTATTATCTATAATAATATTGTCTGGAATTCTCGATTCAGGAAACAGTACTGCCTCTGCACAGTGTGAATGCAAAAACTTTGGTTGAGTAATAGATAATAGAGTGGACTGCTAAACAAAACGCTTGTTTTCTTTAGCACTCAGCAAGCAGAAGCATAAAGCAGGATACAGCTGGTCTAGAGAAATAAAATTCCACTGAAAACTCTAAAATTCTTCTGTAACTACTTCTAGGAATCATCCATGTGATGGTTTAGCTCAAACTAAGGAAACAGAAGACTCTACCCTACATCAGTATAATGTGCTTTTCTGGAGACAAACTTTATTTGTCTGACATAGAGCTGCATCAGTCTATATTTGCAGAAAATCTACACGTGAAAATTACACTTAAAAAGCTATTATTTTCATGAAAGATAAAAAAAGGAGCATGATGCACATTAGTACAGAACCAGAATACCCATATGTCTTCGCATTTTAAACACTGATTAGAGCGTGAAGATGAAAGACATTTCCAGTCAGTATTGCAAAACTGCATTTCACTTCTGCAGAGTGACTCCTCGCATGACTCCTCAGAAGACAGTGTTACAGGAAGTGATGAATAGTTTGGAGACAGATCTTTGATAAGAATTACACACTTCAAAATAGTGTCTCTTGCACCATGCAAAGGAAACAGCTGTAATTCTTAATTTAAAATGTTACAAATGAAAAAAATATTAAGGAGTATTAAAGAGTCAGAAAGGGGGATATACTTGTAGAACCCAGGTCTGACTGTCCTGAGACAGCAGCAGCCACCAGAAATAATTCAAGATCAAGGGGATCCATCCATTTCCCATCAAGGAGAAGGTAGCAACTGTAAAGAATGGAGCAAGGGAGGGTAGTCCATGCTTGGGATAGCAAGCAACATCCTTTTTTCCCCACCTCATTCCCCAAGGTCCCTCTGCACAACAGGCAAGAGGTTTTGCACATGGAAAGCCAGCCAAAAGCTGAAGTGAATAAGGGTCCAGTTGCACCAAAGATGTCACCACCATCAGAAAATAAATAAGAAAGCCTGTGGGTAAGAATTGCAGACCAAGGAAACAAAGGGAATCTTGTCATTGATGTCTAGTACAGGCAGCCTGATAAGAGAAGCCTATTGACAAAGCCTTTTTGCTTCAGCTACAGAGTGTGCTCACAGGCTCTTGTTCTGCTGGAAAAACAGCACAATGCTGCATGTGATTCAGAAGACTCCTGGACCCAGTGTTGTCCAGGGCACTCAAGCTCCCCCACAACACTTCAATTTTACCCTCAGACACATGCCCCCCTCACCCCTTGAGACCCCACTCTAGCTCTATGGTCTCTCCAGCACCTGGCCAGGATTCCCCTGGTCCTCAGCAGCAAGGTGCCCCATGGTCCCACCTTTAAACACACTCCTGACTCTGGGCCACCTCTCCACTTCCTGAGCCATCCAGTTTTACCTTCATTAGTGCTCACACGTTTACTCACACACCTGCACTCCAGAACTGCACCATGGGCACACAGGCCCTCTGTTGTGTCTGACCCCCCTACACAAATGTATGCACGTATCCCAGAGAAAAGCTAGAAAAACATTTACTACACCAGAGTCTTCTTCCTCCCCAATTCACCTCAATCCACCCCTTTCCCTGATTTTTATTAATTTCCTAAACAGAACTTTCCATACATTTCCTTCACTTTCTTTAAAAGTTCTTGGTTGAACCTGCAAGGATTGCTCTTCCTTTTGCCTTGTATAGTGCTGCTGAACTGTACTTTCTTTGATCCTGCAGGCTGTCATAGGCCACTTTGCTGCCCCAAGCCATAAGCAGATCAGGTCCCATAACTACCCACATCCAATATTCTTACACTGTGTCACTGCATTTGGGACACTGGAATGAGCTGCCCAGGAAGACAGGGGAGTCACCACCCCTGGTGGTGTTTTACAACAGAACTCAATATGACTTAGTGCCATAGTTGATAACATGATGTCAGGTCTATAAGTTGGGCTGGATGCTCTCAAATTTTGTCTTTTCCAACCTAATTAATTATTTGATTCTTCCCACCACTCCCTGAATAAAAACCCCCAGAGAGATTTCTGTGCCTGCAGGGGGGAGCATGAGGACATCCAAGGGGCATCTGGGCAGGGCATCTTCTGGACCTGCTGATCCCAGCCCTGAATCAAAAAAAATAGGGGGCTCTGCAGACCACCAAAACTTAACGTTTTAGTGTGCTAAAAGAACCAGACACGTTTATACCCTGAAACCTGGAGCAGTGAATGGCACGGGCAACAGACTCTGCCCTCACGCAGGGCCCCAGGGAGCAGCTCGGCAGCCCCGCATTCCCCAGGAACCCAAAAAAACTGCACGAACCGGAGCTGGCTGCCCTCAGCGTGGCCTCGGCCAGCACGGAGTGTGGCAGCGCCAGGGAGCCGAGAGGAGAGAGCCCGGGCATTTTCCTAACTCCAAAGCCGCGCCCGACAGGGCACCTCCGGCGGGCTGCTGGAGGAACGGGCCCGCCGACGGACCAGCTGCTCCCAGAGCGGGCCAGCGGGCTGGCTGCCTGCTGCGGGAACCACGGACAGGGCTGCTGCGGGAGGGGGCCGACTCCCAGCGGGCGGGCTGGCTGGGTGGGTGCTGCGGGAACCATAGACAGGGCTGCTGCGGGAGCGGGCCGACTGGCTGGCGGGCTTGCTGGCTGCTAGGGGAGCGGACGGCGTGGCCGCAGACTGAGGGAGTGGGGCAGCCGGCTCTGTGGCTGCTGCGAGAGCGGGCCGGCAGCTCGGCCGCCCATTTGGTTGGCCGGCTGGCTACTGAACGAGCAAGCGGCACCGCCCCGCGCTCCCGTTTCCCGGGCGCGCCCCCGCGCCCAGTGCGCAGCCGCACTGCTCCAAAACAGTTTCTTGTTCACGTCGGAGAAGCCGCTTCCGTTTCCAACGCCGCATTCCGGCCACACCTGCCGGTACCCGAGCCCCGCTCGCTCCGCCGCCCACCCGAGGAGGACGCCGCGCTCAGCCGCCCCAGCAAGCCATGTCTGAGGAGGGTAAGGCTCCCGGCCGGGCGGCTCGCCCCGCCGAGGGGGTTGGGAAGGACGCGGCGCCGCCGCGGCGCGGGGAACGCTCCCTCATCGTTCGCAACAGCCCCAACGCCCGCTGCCGAGCCGGTCGCGCCACGCCCACCGCGCCCGTCGCTATTCGCCCGTTCTCGCGCGGCCTGCGCTGCCATTGGCTGGCGCTCCTGCCCGTCGCCGTCGCGTCAGCGCCGGCGGGGTTCGCGGCGCGGGGGCGCGGCTCATGGCGGGCGCGGCTGCGGCTGTTCGCGATCAGGGCGTGTGGGCCGGCGCGGCCCGGGACTCTCCCCTGGGCTGTCCCCGGGAATGCGTGCTCCAGGGACAGGACTCGCCGGGAAGTTCTGCTCGAATAACGTGGAATAATCTGGCACAGCCACAGCTTGGTTGCCTTAGTTGCGGTGTTGATGGTGGGGGAAGCTTTTGTTGTCCATAGTCCTCAAATGGCAGCTGAGCGTAATGCCAAAATCTTGTGGAGACTTTTCCGTGGAACAGCGAGGTCTCGGCTTTGACAGGTTCTCTCCGCACTGTAGTTACTGGTAAGGGAACCTGAGTTCCCTTACAAAGCCTGAGTAAGGGAGAGATGAATGCTGCTCTTAAAGGGAGATGCCTGACCTAGTGAGTTGGCTATGAGAGGGCACAATGCACAGCGCAACTTAAAGGTCTTAGACTTGAGACACCTTGAGTTTTGACGAAAACAGGTCTATTTTCACCAGTTATGTTCTTCATCTTGCCTTTCAGAGAAGTGATGTTTATACAGACTCAGTTTATGCCCATTTAGGTTGTTGCTGTCGCAGATTTATTCTCTAAAGAAATTCCAGTTGTGTCTTGCTCGGATGCCAAATTTTCTTTTATGATTTCATTGTTCAAGGAACTTTTCTGATTAGGAAATAGCCAATTCACTGTGCAGTTCTGCAAGTGTCAACATGAGCGAAAGGAGTAGGACTGGGATGGCAGGAGGGTGGGAGCAGAGCAATTGTGATTATTGTGATGTAATTTTTATTAAGTAAACATGCACAGTGATGTGTTTGTTGGTGCTTCTCCTTTGTCCTTAATTCTTCAGTTTCCTGATTGGCTTTCTTTGTAACTCAGTAATCCTAGGAAATACTATGCCTATGCTAGTCCCTGGCAGTAGAAAAGATATGACATTAATAATATTGTTCAATCAAAAGGTGCAGTATGAGCTCCAATCTTAATAAACACTGAAGATTTTTATGTGAGAGTGTTTTTACCTTGACTTTCAGTGGCTTTATCATCTCAGTGATCTAAATATGACAGGCAAAGGTACAGGAAATCTGGCTTTATTATTTTGCTTCTCTCCATAGTAATTGGTTTGTATGAGCTGAATATTAGTTGCTGCTGTCTTCTTAGTTTGTTGCAAATTCTGACAGCAGCACTCTAAATTAATTGTTTCTGTGTTCAGAGGCTGTTATTAAGCATTTTATCTCTGGTAGAGTATTCTGGTGTCTCTGATCCCTGACAACATATCTAGAGGAAGGACAAAATAATCAGAATTATGCTAAATTCAGATATGATTCAAGATGAGTGCTACCATTTTTTCTGAGTGTAGTATTTAAAAATCTTTGTAAAATCTGGTTTGACTTACACAGAGCTTCCGTGGCTGTCTGTTTCACCTGGATGTGGTGAGATAATGTTTGCAGAAATACAGAGGTGTGTATAACTGAACTCTTAGAAAATTAAGAAAACCCACCAGATTTCTATGAATAGTTTTTAGTGATTTTGCAAGCTCTCCTGGAACTCTGTAGTAGAGGCTGAGATAGGATTTAGTACTAATTGGTGCTTTCAGCCATCTCTTTCATCAACCTCCCTTTACCATTCAGTGCTTGATGATCACTTACATTTGTGTTTCTGCAACTAGTGAGAGCATTCCTCAGGTAAAGTTCTTCCTTATTCCACTTGTTTATGTTATGTATTTTGTTAGTAACATACTTGGAAAAAGAAAAAAATAGTCTGTCATCTTGTCTTCAGACTTCAGCTGATGCATCAGATCTGTTTCTATTTCTGTGCTTCTAGCTCTCAATATCATAAATCTGCGTAAAGCTCTCAGTTATGTCTGCAGTGAAATTGAGTTTATGGGCAGATGATTACTGAGAGCTGTGATGGGATGATACTAACCCTGAAAGGCACTGGTGTCCCTGGGCTCTCCCCTGTGTATGTTCACTTTTTTGTGTGTGTTAGCACGAGTGTCATGCCATAAATAGCACAGGATCTAATTATGGTCCAAGTTAAGTCTGGCTATCTCCTTTTGTGGTTTAGTTTCAACCCAGGTAAGTTCTTTATTTGGGTGGGGTTGCTTTGCTTGATTTGTTTTGCTGTGCAATTCATAGTTGCTGGAGAGGCTTTTTGAGCTTTATTGGTTTTCCTTTTGATTCTGCCTTTGAAAGAGTTTGAGTTTGTTGTTTGGTTGGTTGGTTTTAGTGTTTCTTGACGTTGAGTACTAACACATTTTCAAGTCCCAAATAATTTAAAGTATATCTTTCTGTTGGTTATTGGAAATAAATTCTTTGTGATGCTTGGCTTCACAGAGCTGTATAAAAAGCTGTAATTTAATGTAGTATAGGGTTAGGCACAGAGTTGAACATTTTTGGGTGCAAATAATTCAAGTGTAAGTGCCTTTGACATGCTTCAACTTGATGATTTTGTGTAGAAGGGAAGATGATCTCCTGATGAAAGAATACTAAATGATAAGCTTAAACATCTTAGAAGTTTAAAAGATCATCTCCAAACTTGGTTTTTAATTTGGCCATTTCACTGGACTGCTCTGTCTATAAATGTCTTTCTGTACAATACACATTTTTCATGAACTTCGATCTTTCAGCATATCCTACAGCTCTACTGAAAGTTCTAAGTCATAGCCTATATCATAACTCAGAGTATGCATTGAGTCTGAAAAGAAATTTGTTTGGTTATGTTTTCTAATTTTAGATGACTCTTACTTCAGATTTCAAACAGAAATTTAGAGTTTTCCTAAACTGATAACTTGATCCAATGATTGGATAAATCAGCCAGTTTAGTAAGCCTTACTAATGTGCAATCCACTTCACAGTAAAAGCCATGTTTGAAATATGTAAACTTGACATATTTCCTTAGTCACACTTTTAAAATTTATAATTTCCTTTCAAGACATACTGGAAACATTTCAATATCTATGTCATGAAATTTTCTGTCAGTGGAGTGAGTTAATGTATATGTATTACTGACTTGGCACAAGAAATGCAGTTGCATCTTCATCCAAGTCAGAAGTAAAAAACACTTGATGGCTGTTTGACTGTTGTTTCTTTTCCCTGGGAGCACAAATTAATCCATAGAATTTGTCAGTCTGTGGTTTCTCCCTGAGAGTCAGAGTTGTATTTCATACTGTTTGGTGCTATATATGTATGGTAATATTCTCTATTCCTGGGCACCTTAAGGAAGCATCAGAAATACTTAGAATTGCTTAGAGGACTAAGTTGCAGTGTCTTTCAGATTATGGCTAAATCCAGCTAAATAGCTGGATCTTTTTCCTGTCACAAATTTTTGAAGGTATGAATAATATTCTGTACTCTAATATTCTATAAGTAAATTTTGTTTAATTCCCAACAGTCTTATAAACAAAATATTTTTATCACATATTTATTCCTCTTGTTGATGAATGTAGTCAAATCTATAGCAGAGACATTTAAGTTTCTCCACTGACTTTAGAGGCCAGGCAACTAGAATGCATTAGGGGAAGGAGGAAATGGTTGGTATAAAACAGGTGAGTCTGCATTCTTGGGGCTGCTTTTCTTATTGTTGCAGTGTGACCAGTCACACTAATAAGCCTTCCTGGAAATGGGTGGTGTACTCTCATCTTCAAGTTTCTTGACTGTTCATGTAAAAATGCTGTTCTGAAGACAAAATAATTCCCTTTCCATGTGTGAAAGCCACCACATTCAGCAATGGGTGATGGAAATTAAAAGGCCAGGGGATGAGGAGGATCCTGGCCATCACCTGAAAGGTTAAAATGAGAGATTACTGCTTGTTGCTGCATTGCTTCCATGTCATTGTAGAAATCTGTTGTAGTTTTGGTTTTGTTTATCTTTTTTATTGAGATGGTTTTGCTTTCTGTATTTTTCTGTTTGGCTTATGTTTGCTCTCCAGCTGTGAGTTGGTGTAGCTGCAGGCTTTGGAAACGCTTTCTGCACAGAATCCACTGCACTGTTGAAATTCTGATTTTGAAACTTATTTAAGGGAGGGTGGTAGAGGGTTTGGAAGACTAAGCCTTGCTTTCAGTATCAACCACTTTTAGAAACTCTACTAACTTCTGATCATACCGGCCTTCCTCTAGTACAGATGGAGCTGCTCTGACCTTGCCATGTCTTTGCTGGTTGCACAGAATTTTCTCTCTTCTAGACTCATCACTCTTTCAGTGTAGATTTGAGTGATGTAGTTGCTGATCAGGTAGGGTTGTTTTGCTAATGTTATTTGAGTGAGGCATGAGATCTGTGGCAAAGATTATGAATATACAGGTAAATTCTGGGCTTTTTATGGTTGCATAAATAATATACAGTTTGCATTGCTTTGTCTAGTTAGGGATAGAAAGAGGATTGCAGGACAGCAGAGACTCAGCTGTAAGTAGGGCATTTGTCAGACCATGCACTAATCTGGCATCCTGGCTGGGGAAATTGGCAGAGAGGATTGTCATGCCTCCTGCTTCGATGCAGATGCACTTTTACTGACTCTTTGTTAATTCTTTCCCAAAGTAGGTAGGATACTAAATGATTGTCAACAAAAAGATTTGTGCCTGTGAGGCAGTTAAATAATTCAGCACATGCTAATAACTCCCATTAGCCTGCAATGAACTTCAGTCAGTGAATATCACTGAAGTGTTTTGCTAAAAGCTGCACCTAAATAAAATTCATGAGTAAGCCTGTTGTTTACTTCCAGACAGCTGATGAAAACTGGCCAAGAACTGTTCTCCCACTGGCAGCCTAAGCAGCATATCCTGAGTGTGTCCTCAGCTAAACTCCTCTGTACAGTCAGCTCTGCCCCAGGTCGATTTCTGGCTTTGTTTACACCTGTAAACAAAGCTTTTGACTGTGGAGCAGTTGATGGATGTTCCTGAACAGACTATCAGTTTCTTAATCTGATTGGCAGACAAATCCAAACCCTGCTGTATTATGTCTTTTGAATTAGATGTGACTGTTGGCCAGAGGGGAAACTGAATGACCTGTGGAATTCACCTCTATTCTTACCTTTTGGTCTCTTTAAGAAATTGGGAGAGAACGGGATTTGAATGAATTGATTATGCAAGTGTAGAAACCCAAATTGCTGTTCCACTGATACAGTTCTGATTCATTCCTGGAGCTCAGTCCATCCTGTGCACTGAACAGGGCAGAGACAATGTGGAAAATACAGCCTGTGTCACACATAGAGTGTCATGTATGTGTGCTGGCTGAATTTCAGTTTTATTTCCTAACTTGATAAGGTTCCTTCCATTAATTTGTTTCAGCAAAAATAAATTCTACTCCCTCCCTGACCCTGTCAAAAACACTGGATCTAACAATACAAACTATAATACAGTTATTCTGAAACCATTTTTCTCTGAGGTAGGGTGTTTAATTGGAAAAAATCTACTACTGGAGATTTGCCGTTCAGTGTTTCTATACAGTATTGCATTGGGAGCCAATGTTTGGATGGATCTGAATATCAAGTATACAGCTAGAATTTGTAGACTGATTTGTTCAAGTGTATTAAGCAAGTCTTAATTATGACGGTAAAATTTCAAGGCCAGATTGATACATTTTTTTCATATGCTTGAATATGTAAACAGTGGAGTTTGTACAAGTGCTTGTTACTGGCTTATAACTGTTCCTGTTGAAGCTGGACACTTGAGGGAGAGCTGGGTACTGAACAGTTTCAGCAATTCCACCAACTAAACAATAGTAAGCTGCTTCCATTCTAGTGTGTGTTAAAACCTCAGTGTCTATGTTTAAAAGGGACTTTGCATTTAGATGCTGAAGTGAAGCTGGATTTATAATAGCCTGTGGTACAATTGAGATAATGCTGGGTGTGATACAGGCACTACAGTTGGCACCTGGTATGCAGAATGGCCTGCAGTCCTACCTGTTTCTCTTTCTGCTGTTAGATTATTTGTGTGTGAAGACTGAGGAGGAGGATGAAGCTCTGATTGTGGACCCTGGAGACAGCGGGCTGTCTGCACAAAGCTGCGTGCCAGTGCAGCAGAACTCTGAAGCAAACAGTGCTGTTCACCACATGAGTCAACTTGCCTATGGTAATTACTGTTCATTTTTATTGTGATCCGATAGTTAATGGCTAGTTTTAATGCCATATGTTCTGTGCTTTTGGATTCAGTGCTTTCTATATTACCCCTGTCTTTAAAACATGTTTTATTAGAAAGCTGCTTTATAGAAATTGCTTGGCAGTGCCTTTAATGAGAAGTGCCTTTTACTCATTACTTTCAAGGTCCTTATAAATGGTGAGCCTGCTAAAATATTACATTTTAAAAAGACAACTTTTTACTTACTTGTAAGGGTAAGTATACCTAGGAATAAATTAGGAAGCAATTTGGAAAATAAATGTCATGAAAGAACCTAGCTTAAAAAATTAGGTTTTTAGATAATCTATCCAGAGTAACTTAGTCATGGAGATGCTGATGTGTAATGAAATGATAGAAGATGGGTGTTTAAGATGATAAATTATTAGCAGTAAGTAGCCATTGTGATTGTCTTTAATTCACTGTATTTATTTCAACATGCAAGATCAGAGTATCTCAAGAAATCTTACCCAATGCTTCATTGGCCCAGACAAAAATTCTTTACAGCTGTTATGAGCATTTATTGAGTTCTGTAGCAATATTACCAAGTCAGTGAGGAAAATTATTGTAACTAAGTGAAAGCGCTTCCTACTTTGGGGGATTTCTTTTTTTAATTCAGCCAGTTAACTCTATAGAGAATCCCATCATCAGTATTTCTCTTCACAGACACAATTTACATGTGTTTCCTAGTGTTGTTGGGTGCTTCTGAGAACCTTTAGACTTTATGATCTTCTAATTGACAGTAGAGTATTGTGTACTTGTATGTTTACATCTAAAAACAAATTTGGGAGTGGAGGACAGTTTGCATGGTTTACTTGGGGTTTTGTCTCTGTTATTGAAAATAAACAAACAACCCCACCAAAATTAAAAACTTCTGCCCAAGAAGCTGTCACAGACAGTTGCTAACCTTGGTTTTAGGACATGAGTAATTATTTTATTATTAATAAATTGATCATGATGAGAGCAGTTGTTTCTTAAAAGGTAAAATATGGTTTTGTTATCTTTGGGTGTATTAGCATTAGATATTGTCTAGTTAAAATCAAGTATGGTGAGATATATGAGTGAAACACCCCACAGGTTTATCTCAAATGAGAGTATCGAACTTTAAACTGAAATTCTGTCTGATTGGTTTTATTCAACCACTATCTTAGACCAGTCTCTTGTAGAGCAGTGCCTTTCCTTCAGATCTCATTCTGTCTGTCCAAATGAGTTTCTTCTACTTTTGTTTTGTATCTTCTTGCCTACAATAAGAAGCTGTCAGAGGAAGCTCAACATCGTGCAGAGAGAGATCTAGGTCTTCACTTCTCCCTGCCTGCTGCAGAGCACCATTTTTTTAAATTTTTTCTTAGCCATTTATGCTCACAAAGTCAGTATTACTTTTACTGGCTCTTTTAAAAATATCATTATATTTGAAAAAAATATTAAATTGAATTGATAATTTCTGATCTAAATTAATTCAATAAGTAACTGTTTGGCATTATGCTGGTAAACAAATTTCAAATAACCAAGCAGTCTGAGAGTTTGAAAAGAAGGGTGACTGTACCTATTTTTACTGTAGTGAAATGTTTAATGCAGTGGGAAACTTTCTGATGAGCTTTGCTTTCTCTTTAACAGGAAGTGAAGGCTTGCCAGTGCTTGCTGATCAGACAGCCTCACAAATGGGCCACTCTGCAATGAGAGGAAATGGTCACAGCCCTGAGAAAATGGATTTTGTTTTTTTGCGTAATAAAAGAAAGCGACTTTCTCCTGCTGTAGTGGAGCACAATGTGGTATGTTTCACCAAACAATAGCCCTTCCTTTTGAGAAGATGGGTAGGATATCTATGCATGGATGCTTCTAGCAAGTCTTCGGCCTCCTACTCTGCAGTCTGTCCATACATCCAGAATTGCCCCATCCCAGGTGCAGAATCCAGCACTGTCCTTGTTAAACTTCATACAGCTGGTGGTTGCCCAGCCTCTGATTTGTTCAGATCTCTCTGTGGGGCCTCTCTTCCTTCAAGGGAGTCAATGGCTCCTCCCAACTTAGTGTCGTCAGAAAATTCTGTGTCCACGTCATTTATGTCCACATAATTTATGAGTGTATCCACACTCTTGTGTCCTTTGTCCACGTCATTTATGAAGATGTTGAGGAGCACAGGGCCCAGGATGGAGCCCTGCAGAACCCCACTAGTGACAGGTGCCCAGTCTGAAGTCACTCCATTCCCTGTAACCCTTTGTGCCTGGCTCCTGAGTCAGTTGATCACTCATGCTGTGATGTGTTTATCCAGCTGTGTGCTGGACATTTTGTCCAGAGGATCCTGTGAGAGGCAGTATCAAAAGCTTTACTGAAACTCAAACGTTGTATCAACTGACTTCCCTTGATCAGCTAGGTGGGTCATCTTGTCATAAAAGGAATTTAACTTTGACAAGGAGGTCTTCACCCTTCTGAAGCCGTGCTGGCTGTGACTGATGACTCGGTTGTCCTTTAAGTGTTTTTCAGTAACTCACAGAATAATCTCCACAATTTTACCAGTCACTGAATTCTGCCTGTTGGAAACAAAACAGAAGTGTTATCTACCCCCCTCCCAGCTTTCCTTTTCTAAAATAAAACCTGATCAGTTAAAAAAAAAATAAAGTATCACCAGCAGACGCTGTAAATCTGTGGTGAGTGATGGATGGGATCGGCATGCATCCAGTAAAAGGAAAATGCCAGGATTGTCCAGGTGGTGGCACCGTCCTTCCTGCTTAAAAGCAGTGTGCAAGCCATGAGGAAATTGCCTCTTGTAGAAATTTTCTACAGCTTCTGCTTTCAGTTATACCCACTGAAGTCTCATAATTTGGACTCAGAGGTCTTTTTCAATCTAAGTGATTCCATGATTCTGTGATTGCATAACCTCGGCTGTATAGTATATTTAGTTAGATGAGAAAGTTCTGCCTTGGAATAAACAAATAAAAGTGCATGTTGCTGTTAATTTTATATATATACATATGTACACACATATGTACACACATATATGTCCTCTTCCTGTACCATGGTAAAATCACTTGAAGAAACCAGAGGTCTGAGAGTGTGCTATAGCAAATCCAGGGTCAAGCTGGTAAGGAAACCTTGATGACTCTGGTAGGTCTTGTTTTCTTGGGCCCTTCTATAGCCAAGGGAGGGAATTATAGCTACAACCAAAAGTGTCCAAGTTTGATTCCTCGGAGAATTCTTTAACTTTTCAAAATATTAAATGTTAATTATGTTATTTCCCAGATGAGTACCAGGGAAGAAGAATATGAAGATAGTGACAGTGTCATTTATGAGTATGAACCAGACTATGAATGTGTAAGTGAATTTTCTTTTGTTTGACTGTGTTTGAAAAGCTGCTTTGGGGATGCATGTTTTGGGGTAGGCTGAAGTAACATGAAAGATTTGAAGTTGGTATTTACTTACTTAATGTGATATCCTAAATCCGTGTATATATCAGTACCTTACACTCCTTTTTTCTCTTTTTATTTCTTTTTTATATTTAATTATTATTTTAATGAAAAAGGAAAGCATTTTATCTGAAGCTTCTTATACTGGATATCAACAGAATCCTCTTATGGAGGTCCTCAGTTATTGCCAGGTATGGTTTTTTCCCTTTCTATCTGAAATGGTGTTTAAACAATTTTAGTTATACTTCAGGAAGTGTTGTATTATAAACTTGACAACCAGTGATGTGATCCTTTCCAGTTATTTGCTTCTTAATTGCCCACATAACTAAAATATTTTCAAAGTAAAACTAATCTCTTTCATATTCTCTGAACTTTTCATAAGAATAATTTTCAAAAATTGAGCTTTAATACAAAATGTAAAGTTTAGTTATTGGGAGGAGTTTCACAGTAATGGGAAAGATATGGCAGTGGTACACACCCAGCTATTGAATGTACATGTTGCTTGCCAAAAATCCTGCTAGTGTTGGTTTTCTAAGTTCTTTCCTTTTGATTTCTGAAGCAGTACTGGCAAAATTGAAAATAACTGCACTAAAAATTAAGCATCCCATATTTATTCAGGTGAGCACTTGTGTGATTGGAGTCATTCAGGCCATGCTTAATGGAAGTCAATTTGTAAGTGATTTGTAGCCAAGTGTTAATGTCTTGTAAGTCTCCTTAAGCATTCAGCAGTGCTGTGGAAGGAAGTTGGCTAAGTTTTAAGGAGGGAGTTCAGCTTTTAATTGAACTTTCTTGGTTTCTTCAGATTTAGGTGGGTTCTTGTGAAACAATGCTATTTTCAGTTTTATATTTGTTGACAGGCCATGTATGATGCCATTCAGAAGCTGGATAAAAAATTTGACCTGCTTCATCGTAAGGTCTTGGAAATGCAGCATACTCGTATAAAGCCATTCTTGCTCAAACCTGTGAGTATTAAAGACCTAAGATGCTTGTTTTTGCTTTAATTCTCTCATTTCCTCTGATGCTTATTTTAAAAATCCCAATCCTTTCACTAAGATTGAAATAAGGAGCAAAATCGTAGACTTGGAATCTATTTCAATTCAATTACTTGAGATTTCTGATGATGTGCCACCTTCAGTTTCCTGTGTTATTGACTGGTGGCCACAGATTGGCAGTGACTGCCATCAAATTCAGGATGCTGTGATAGATGGTGTAAAATTCTATTTGTATTGGCATGAACAGAAGTGAATTGTGTAGGTGCATCTTAAACTTCAGTATATTGCTGTTGTACCTTTGCAACATGTGGTGTGCTGTCTCATTGGTTTCTGCAGTTAGAAGAGAGTTTAAGCATCAGTCAGGTTGGTTCCATTGGTTTACTGAACTTTAGATGTGAGCAGTATGTTGTCATATCCATTACAGTATAGAATTTGTTTTTTTAATGGAAGCTCCTTTTTAAACATTTTTAATAATGTTTGATATTGAGTACACCGTATTCATTTTGTTCCTAAATGGTTGATCTATTGTTAAGTAAGGAGACACAATTTAAGTATTCTAACAATGATCTTTAAAAGGGAAACATAACAGATGGTTTTTGAAAAAGGGTTATAAAATCCATAATGACTTCTTTTGTCATCAACACTACAAAGCTTTTAATGTGGCAGAGATGATTCTGCTGTCAGGAGATGTCAAGACAGCAGTAAGGCCATTTGCTTTAAGGGTGGGTGGAGCTGGATTTCTCACACCTGTCAGCTATCAGTAGGAAACTAAGTTTTATTTAGTTTGTACTTTTATTGTCAGCTCCAAGCTCGTGCTGGCTACTCATCCAAAACCATGAGGTTCAGGGAATAAACTGATCTTGTCAAGTGCAAATGAACCCTGTAGGACCTCTGTGCTCTTACCCTCCCCTCTGATATGTGGGATGGCAGCTGCTTTAATGTTTGGATTTTTGGGTTAAAAGTGACCTGCATTGCTTTTTTTTTCTTTTTCTTTTTTTTTTTTTCCTGAAGGCTTTTATCTGCCAGCTGTTTTCTTAGGTTCTGCCATTTAAAACTATCAGGAGTGCTGTTGGATTTTTTTATAGCTGTACCATTGCTGTACTTGTGAAGGGCTAATGGAATGGTTTGGGGTAAAGGTATTTTTTTTTATTGCATGAATTCCAAAAGCTGGAGAAACTGACAAACTTTCAGATACATAAGATTTCCTTAAGGTCACAGATTTTTTTTTTAAGGTTACAAGGATGAAATATAATGAGATTCTCTAAACAAACACACAAAACCACCAAATTTAAATAAAATAAGAGAAACAAATCCACATGTGTCATCTTCATTTGGTGGCTCCTGCTCAGTGACTTGTGTTTTGAACTAGAATGCATGCTGTATGATTTTTAATAAAGGCACTTGAAGTGATGGAAATATAGCCTATCTCTCAGTTTGTCCATCTCTTTGGAATCTTCATTGTAGATGAGATCTGAATATTTAATGTTTTCAGCTAACAAGTAAAGAAAGAAGAGAAAGTGTTTGGGTTTTTTCTTGTTTGAAAGGAGCTACCAGGGCAGTGGACCCATTCCTTGAAAATTCTTTAGTCAATGACTGGGTCAATGACTGAAAAATTTTAAATTTTATTTTGCCTATTTACTTTTTAATAGAGGTCTAGAAAGTTGTTTTGCACCCCCAGGTGAAAAAAAATCTGAGAAACATTGAAGCTGACCAGATAAACTCTTAGTGTTGCAGATACAAATGAGAATAGAAGATAGTAGAGGGAAGGCTAAAACGTGGTTTAGCCACGTTTTAGTAGAGGGAAGGCTAAAGCTCTGAGTTGATGACAGAGACTACTTCAAGGAAGAATATGCTGCTCATAGCATCATTACTATTCTAGTAATCTAGTTTTCCTGGTTTGCTAAAAAAAACCCCAAAATTATCAGCTACGTCTAATTTAACCTTTTAATTGTTTTCTGAATCACATTTGCAGAAACCAGTTGGATTTACATACAGAAGTTCCAGTCATTTGCCTTCAGGAAAAATAAGAGTACCAAAGCACATGGAAAGAGATTTAAGTCTTCATCGTTCTTCATCAGGCCAGGGAAGGCATAGCCCAGTTGTAAGGGTTGCTTTACCAAATGGCCACGTTCAAGTCAATTCCAAAGTAAAACATGCCCCACAGAGTTTTCAGCTGGAATCTCAGCAGCCTGTTGGAAGGCAGAGCCCACCACTCCCCACTATAGTTTCTACACATTCATTACATTCATCATACACAGCAACTAATGGGATGCCTGACCTTTCACCACAATCAAATCTTGCTCCCAGTATAGTGGAAAGTACTGTCAACATTGCATCTTCACCCGTGGCATCACCATCAATGCCAGCACCGTCTGAGCCCAGTCAGGAGAATAATGCTATGGAGTTGAACTGCAAAAATGCATCTGAGGATGTGAATATTAGTGAAGAACTACCATCTTCTTCAGTCTTCATCAATCCTAGCTTTGGTGAGAGCCTTTGTGATAAATATGAGAAACAAAGGCTAAGAAAATGTCTGGTTTACAGTAGGTGCTTTGGGTTCTTTTAACTCTAGGCTCTCTTTTTCTCTCTTAATGTAACCCTTTTTTATTCTGTGTATAACTCACAAGTAATATGTGCATGCTACCCATGTGTTGGAGGAGGCAAATAGATTGCCACTAAAGCTGAGTGAGGCATATGCCTGTATGCATGTTGGAAGAAAGCAGCTTGCCTGATCTGTGTGAAGGAAATGTCTGTTTTCTTCTCATGTGGGATTTTATTCTTTCTGTACATCTTTTCTGTACTCAAATCCTCCAGTGTTCGGTTTCTTCCAAAATACTTGATTCCAAAGAAAAACAAGAATTCTATAGATCATTGCATTATAATACACATATCAAATAGCACCATGTATTAAAAACTGATGGCTTTCTAAAGGGTAAATGCCCTGATTTATATGCAAGGCTGAGCTATGATTTCTCTCCTTTGGTCTAAAAAATACATTTGTACAGCTGAAGAGCTGTGTGAATATTAGGTGAAATATTCAGATATATATCTAAAAATTTGTAAACAGTTAATGTTTTAGCAGTTCTGTGTATGCATGTGCCACTCTTTATAAGTCAGTGTCTTGAAACCGTACCTGGTATCTGCACAAATGTAAAATAGGACACTGTGAACATTGTGGACTATTGGGTGTCTGATGTATTTTCTTGGGTGTTTTGATTTCAATTATGCTGGTGGTTAATGTGAATCAAAAAGTTACTTCTGTTATCATTCCAATTTAAAGCTGCTTTTGTAAGAGCAAGGATAAGTAATAATACATAGTAAAATTAACTGTAGTAGAGAACATGCTGAGAGTCAAGAGAAAGAGTTTGAAAAAATGTTCTGTTTTTAACAACTCGTTTGGGATTTTAATTTTTTTTTTGCTGTATGTTTTTGTTTTACAAAAGAGTTTGTTGGTGACCCAGCAAGAAATGTGAAAGTTCTTGGAAACCATTTGGTGAAGGCTCAGCAAAAGACCAAGCCCAAGTACGCAGCGCGGCACTTGGTGCGCGTCTTGTTCCCCAAGAAGACTCTACTGTGCAGCGTTATGGGAGCGAGTGCGCGGGGGCGCAGGACACTGGATCCAAACAAAGTTGCTGCAATACGAGGTTTGGTACCTTTCAAAATGCACAGATTTACTTCTTTCATGCTTAACAAAGTTTTGAACTTAAAAGGAGTCCTTTTCTGTATGTTTCTGGCTAATTGCTGTCTGACAGCTGGTGAGCAGATAAATGCTGCAGTGGATGTGCTCCACTCTGCAGTATCCGTTTGTTTTGAATGTCCTGCTTTGTAATTCTCAATGTTCGTTTTTCCTCAATTTGAATGAAACTATTCAAATTTCTTCTTGTTTTATGTACATTGTGTTCATCAGTCATGCTTGCTCTGTCTAGATTTTTAATTGCAGTTCATTTTGTGTTTGTGTGTCCCATGGATTTTGTCAGTGGTTTTTTGTTTGGTTGATTTGGTTTGGTTTATGGCCATGGTATACTTGGGACAAACATTAACTGGTGGTTTTGAAACACTCTTTATGTTGAGTGAGAAGTGGTGAAGATGGTGGGGGGATTTTTTTAATAAATGTCAGTTCATTTACACAGATCCCATGGCATGTATGTGTTAAAGGATTAAAATTGAGTGTAAGATTATATAAGCCATGTGAAATAGTTGTAGCAACAACTTTACCATGTGTCTGTTCTTTTGGGGGGGATGGTGGTGGTGGTGGTTTTGGGGGTTTTTTAATAGTTAGTATGATAAATCACATATTTCCCCTAATTCTACCAGGAAATATTAAATATAATAGAAACATTATTCACAACATCTCAAAATGTATCACAGAACATCTTGAATTCATAATGCTGGTTATTTTCAAAACATAAGTTTATTATCTTTATTTATCGATGGAAGTCTGAAGCTTGTAAATGGAGAACAGTAAACATATGAAGCATTAGTTAACTTTCTCTCTCTTTGTAAATTAGGATACTTTTAGCTACTGGGCTTTGTAATGATGCTTCAAACATTTTCTGTATTTTATATGCAGAATTTCTTGCAACTAACTTTCCAACCTATGATTTGAGTGAGCGTGGAAAAGACTGGAAAACCTGTATCACAAATGTCAATTCTATGATCCGCTCCTTACGCTCCGAAGCCAAAGCAAAGGTGATGAGTTATTAAGTACTAAGCTTGCACTTTTTTGTCAGATTCATTATTTGACCTGCTCATGGTACAAGTGCTGTATTGGAAGTTCCTTGGGTTCTGTCTCTGTGTGGCTCAGCGCAGGCATGCTGACTGCAGCGCTGGTTCCGTGTGGGGAACACTGGAATATGCTGCTTTCTGCTTTGCCTCTTCCTGCTTCTGTGACCAGAGTTCAGTTAAGAAGTGTGGATACATAGGATACTATAAGGAAAGCACTGCAAATGTTGCCCAGAAGTAGTGTCAAATTTGATTGAGAGTTTAAACAGATAGCGCTTGTTTTTGCAGGCTTTTTTTCAGATATATTCAGCTATGCATTTCAGTTTTATATTGACTGAAACATTACTCCCAAAACACCTCCAACTACATTTACTTCTAAAATGCTCTGTGCACATCTTTGTATAATTATTAACTGTTTTACTGGTAGTTTTCATGATAGAAATTCAGGAGTAACTATATTGCAAAGATCTGAAATCTAATTTATACTAAATGTGAAGTTAACTGGAACACCAATTAGAAAACTGGTAGGCTTCTCTCAGTGTGTGTAGTAACGTTATTAAATATTTCAGCAGAAAACTGAGGGGAAAGAAGAAGTGTCTGATGCTCCTGATACATCTCATTGTGTAGATTTAAATGATAATGAAGATAGTGGAGACAATTCGCAAAATTCTCAGAAAATGATTGGCTCCGCAATTGACATGTTGCAGAATTCAGAATTGGATAAGTTTCCAGAAGCTTTTCAGACATCTTCGGTCAGAAAACATCAGTCTTTGGAACCTATGGGTAAACAAAGAAATTTTTGTGTTCTGACATTGCTTGTTACATTTTAAATAGTCAATGAGAGGCAAACAATGGTTCTGTAGGTATAATTGCATAGTAAAGGGATTTTCTGAACTATATGAGTCTTCTTTTTCTCTTAAGGCAGTCGTTTGGTGTACACATAGTAAGTCTTTTTGGGAAAGAGCAAGGGCATTATATCTAGCTAACAGAATATATGTTTGCATCTGCCAGAATCCCATAATGCATATCTGCTGTGACATTGGGAAGTTCAACTTCAGTTACTCTGTTCAGTGTCCTGGCTTTTTTCTTTTATTTGGTAGATATTCTGCTTTAAAAAAGTAAGCTAGCTCAGAATATCTATTGGAATGATATTGCAATTTCAGAAGAAAAAGCACACCTTTCTGCCAAACTGACTCTTTAGGACAATAAAAATCTTAAAGCAGCCTTTATATTATCACTTTTTTAATGTAAGCGTTCAAAACACATATGCATTGAGGAAAAAATTTGTGTACAGCATGTGATGCTTAGATACCCTCAAGGAAAATGGGCTGAGATTATTTGGTGTGGGAAGTAATTTATTCAATTAGGGTCACTTTGGGGTTGTTTCAGATCTGTTCCTGCGCCCAAGATTTGTTAGTCAGATCCCACAGACCTCTGTATGAACTAAGAATTTTGCATTTTTTTCTTATTAATGTTTGCAGTAAAGTGAGGTAGAAGCAGTTGAAAAATATTCACTCTGTTTCTGCTTGCAGAATCTGAGCACCACTGAAATAGCTGAACTTTTATTTACTTACTTACTTACTTGGAAAAGCATCATCTTTTCACCTGAGATGAAACAAGTTAGAAAGCAGTAATTAATACTGCAGCTTGCATTGCTGAAGACATATCAGAAGTACAGTTTGTGGTTGTAAACCAGGTATTCTGGCTGCTTGGCCACATGTCTGCAACATGTTTCATGTTAGCAGAGCTGTAGTGTTATGGCTTTGCTTTGGTCTTTCCAAGCAAGTAGAGAAGTTTCTGGGTGAGCTTTTTGTGCCAGTTTTGATTTAATACAGCCACTTTGAGGCATGGTCAGTGTTGGATGAGTAAAACATCTCTCTTTCCTCCATGACATCTTCTGCAGAACCCCTTGGGAGCCCATGGCGCAATGTTCAGTTGCCTTTCTCGGTCATTTATGTCGCCAAGGGGAAGACGCGGCCAGAGCTGTCAGCTCGCTTCCTGATTCGTCACATGTTCCCTGAGGAGGTGCTGGTGAAAAGCAACGTGTATGGCAGCCTTGATCGTGGCATGAGCCCACTGGATTCCAATAAAATTAATGCTCTCAGAGGTATGTAAGAAAAAAATCTCTGTTAAATCATAATGTGGGGAAACTGGTAAGAGTATTAACTTTGTATGCTATGAACAAAGCATAGAGCTTCAGAATTAGTCTGTGAAAATATTCTTACAGGTATTTCTGCAAGCAGGGGAACAAAATGAGAGGAAGTAGATAAAGTTATATTTTAGTAGCTCAAGAAATTCTCCACATGATGAACCTGGTTTGTATGGGAAACTCAATTGCCTTGACATTGGCTTGAAAGGGCAGTGCAGTGGGCGATGGGAGCAGTGCCTGAGGATTCTGGAGGACATCAGAGATAATTCCTTGATACAGGGACTGTGTAGATGAAGCAGAGGACAGAGATGTCATGTACAGCAGGTTATGGCTCCCTTCACAAAAGGGGTTCTTGTGTGATAATTGGTGGTGGCATTGCCTGTAGAGATTATGAAATGAGCCCTGAGGTCCTGAATAGAGTAAGAAAGGTCTGAGTACAGACTCTGTAGCTTGGGAGAGCACACTTTGACATTTGGGAAAGTCACAGATGGGAGCTTGTGAGAGATAGCTCTGAATAGGACAGAATCTCAAGAAAGTTGACAGATCTTTAAGAACAGCCTTCTGCAAGCACATGAAAGTCCATCTTGATGCTTAGGAGAGCTGAGTTATGGGGAGACAGGTTGGGCTAAGCAGGGAATTCATAACTGAGCCCTGCAGAAAAAAAGCCATATTTAGAGATTAGAAATAAGGAGAGCTTATGAAGTGGAATTTAGCAACTGTTGTGTTGTAACCCATCAGGTAGCTAAACACAGGTGCTTGCTCACCTTCTTCCTCCCTGTCCTGTTCCCCTGCCCCACCCACTGGGATGAGAGAGAGAAGTGGGGAAGGAGGACTGTGTCTGAGGGAGCAGGGTTCATGCTCAATAAAATGGAGCTGTGACTCACACCCTCTGGGCTGATGTCTGGGCGTAGCTTGAGGAACAGACAGAGCATGCCAGAAACCATTTCCAGCATGGCAAGCACGAGCCTGGGAAACATTGCCACTTAAACATCTCCACTTTTATATATATATATATATATATATATATATATGTGTGTGTGTGTGTGTGTGTGTATATACACACATACACATATACAGACATGTAGGCATATTTTATTTCTTGACATTTTGAGCTTAAGAAGCATTCAAAAGATGTAGTAAGTGTGTCTTAGTACTGCAGAACACCATGTAGGCCACAGAGCAGATGAGAGACAAATCCTGTGTGTTGTGGTTGCAGCCAGACCTTGTCACTTGACTCTGGAGCCAGAGGACAGTCCCTGCCCCTGTTTCCTTTAACACAGCCTGACTGGATGGCAGCACCAGCTCCCTAAATTTTGCCCTGCAGAGCAGGAAGGGGCCCTGCATAGCCTTACTATAATCCCCAAAATCGGTCAGTTTTGGTCAAAGAAAAGACATAACTTTAAAAGCTGCTTAGTGGACCGTGTACAAAGGCTCTGTAGACCTTGAAGAATTCCAGTTCTGTGCTGTTCCTCTGAGGTCAGGTATTCTTGAATTTACTGCTGGGGATGGAAGTAAGGAGAGCTTGTCTGCTCTTCAGCCAACAGCTGTAGTTTATAACTATGTCAGCATAGTTAATAACAGGAGCATCCTAAGGCACACTTCCTCTCCCTTTCACCTCTCCTTCTGGAGCAGAGTGAACTGCAAGAGCACAAGTTTTTATCTCAGTTACTTTCTTCCTTCAGACCAAAGTTTTTCTGGCAAAATGGGTTTCCAGATTTGTAACTACAAGTTAAAATTTTAACTGTAAGCAATGGTACTATATTAGATTTTTATTCACTGGTAAGAGAAAGCTGACACAATATCTACTAGCTATACCTTTCTTTCTACTATCAAGGTAAATCTGGATATTAATCAGAGAAGAAGAAGCAATGTTGCTTTGATTTGAAATTAGAGATGAGAATTCCTTTTTGGTGTTTATTTAAGACTTATCAGTTGCTTAGAGAAAACATGGAATTCAGCTCAGCAGGAAATCACTCCTCAATAAGTTTAAAAACCAATTTAAATTTTGGTTTTTTAGTTACTCATTTTACTCATGGAAGGGAAGAAAGGTACTATAGTCCCACCCTTTTTATGTCATTGCTACCAAACTCAAGTGTTTGTTTACTGATCTTACTTGCAGTATGGTAAGGAATGAACTCTCACAATTTTTCTGTCACTGTTGTTCCTGTACATCTGTGTTATGCTGAACTGGTGTGACTGATTTTAGTGAATATAGTTGCCAGAGATCCTCTGAAGGAGAGCTTGGTCCTGCCTAATTCTGGTCATTGTGAATTGGAGCCCAAGATTTGTCTTCGCTAGCTGACCACTTTAGAAGCTGAAGTTACTCAGCACTTCAAAGGATCAAAACCACACACATGGTCACGTTTTCTTTTCATATTTTGTTTTTGTGCTTAGACCTTTTTTTACTCATTTTCAAATATAACAGAAAGGGGGAAAGCAATATCTGCCCTGCTTTGCTTTTCGAGGCTTGTAATATGTCTAGCTGTCCTGGTTTGGTAGCATGCACTTGTTTTAGCTTAAAGAGTATCCAGAAAGAGTATATAGCTTACCTAAATAATTGATAACTCACTATTACATACTTGCTTATTTTTAGACTTCCTTCAAGAGAATTTTCCATCCTTTGATCTCAATGAAAGTGGGTTTGATTGGAAGGCGTGTGTGGCTGCCATAAACAGCACAATCCGCAGCCTCAGACACGAGCTCAAAAAGGCCACGACTGGAACGCGCCACAGAGCCCCGAGCGCAGAGTCCCCCCGAGGATCCCACAGCCGCAAAGCCAGCGGAAAGCATCTCTCAGATTGAAGCTCTCCAGCAGCTGCCTCAAAGCTTAATTTAGCAGGTTTTTGTTAATTCTCTGTAGAAGCCTGTAATATTGAGCTGTCCTGTTCAACTGAGTTGTCAGCAGCACTAAAGAGCATCACTTCATGAGACCAAAATTAGCAGAAGGCTTGGGAGCCCTGACTCTTTGCATAGGTAGTGTTTGGGCTCCTCAGAAATTATTTTCAGTGTTCCCTGTAGCATTTGCAATGTGGTCTCTCCTAAAAGCATCTTCTTCTCATGATTCATTGAATCTGAAAGATTAACCTGGTTAGAAAAGATGCACTGTGCATCAATTCAGCAGAAGCAGATGGAAAAGAGGAGAGGAAAGAGTGGTCCTCCTTGGAGGGTGAATCACAGCCAGCTAAATTATCTCATTATGTATGAGGAATGAAATTTGCTTTGACAATTGGATATCTTCAGTGAAAATATCAGGAGAAAATATTTTTAATTGCATTTAGGTAACTTGTCGTATGTGGACTTGATGATCTTCATTTCCAACCTTAATGATTGTATGATCTCTCACATTTTTGCCTCCTATATCAGTATCTTTTGCAGGGTAAGAGGCAAACAGCAATGTAAGTACATCTGGTAATATATGGGGGAATGATGCCTTAAATTTTAGCTTTCATATTTTCCAGATTCTATACTGCATGAGTACATAACTCTGAACTTCATATAAAGTGTTAGCAGGTTCTCTTCACAGTTTAGTTAGACAAAACAATCCTTTTCCAGTCTGAGAACCAAGGACACCATCACAGCTTCAGGCCCAAAAAGTATAAACAGCAGTGAATTGAGGAGAACAGTCTGAGAGGATGGGACTTCATAACCTGAAGCTGTAATTGGACAATTAACCCCAGTATGTCAAGTGACCAAAACTTACAAAAGTGTGAAAACTCATGACCCGTCGTCCATCTTGGGTGTAGCCTTGGCCAGGCTCTTGTACTGCCCAAGGTGTATCCTTTGAAGGCTGTCATGGTTGGACCCTGTCACAAAGCCAGTGCCCCCATGAGGATACCCTCTCCCTGGTGTCTGCTGTGAGATGTGACCAGGAACAAGCAAAGCAGGCTCCTACTTAGAAATAAAGAAAACTTTATTAACTAAACTACAAGAAAAGAGGGAAAAAAAACCACAAGGAAAATGAAAACCTTACAAAAGCATTTTCCTCCTCCCATCCACCAAATTTCCCAATGCAATACATTCCCCCAAATCACCAACTCTCAGTCCAGCACCACCCTTTGGAATACTCAATCTTCAGTTCATGAAGAGGAGAGGAGTCCTTCTTGTACCATAGGCTTCCCCTGAAACCTCGTGTGCTTCCATGTCACTCAGCACTGCCCAGAAAGTCCTTTTGCCATCGTGACATCTTCCTTCCATGCCCAGTGCTCTCACCACTGTGCATGGACCTGAGCTGCTTCTAGGGTTGTCTTTTAAGGATGTCTCCCTCCAAAAGAGGCACAGTCTCTCCTTCGGGACATCTGTCCCCCCCAAAGTTTTTTCACCCCCTGGGGCCGAGGGGTCCCCACACTGAACCCTCCCGGTTCTGAGACACTGCCTCCCCCTAAATGCAGTCTCTGTGTCTAAGAAAAAAAAGGTTCTGTCCATGGCCACACAAGAAAAGTCCAGCCAAAAGGCCACTCCGTCATCTCTCCCCCCACTCAGCCAGTCTTCTCCACTTACCTTGTGGCCCATTCCCTCTTATCTCATCTCTTATCTCTCTTCTCATTCAGCTCCAGGAAAATCAGCATTTGCAAGGTTTCTATCATGCAGGAAAAGGGTTAAAAAGGTTAAAAATTTCAGTCTCTGCCTGTCCCAGAGCTGTGGCACTCCCACGCTGCCCTGCTGGGCACCTTCTCACCGTACTCCCCCCTTCTCCTCCTGGGCTGGCTGCTATCAAATTCAGACACTGGCTCTCCCTCTCTCTCCCCTGGCGGGGTGGGGGTGGCTGCCCGATGTCTCTTGGGGCTCCTCCACCCTTCCATCCTCCAGGGCCTCCTCACCCCCATCTCTGTCCAGGCCCAGGCCTACCGCAGGGCTGCCCCTCCCCCGCCCAGCAGCAGCGGCTGGACGAGGGAAGGGAGATCCGACCTCTTTGCCTGGAAGTCCCAAGAGAAACTCCCAGGGCCAAAGCTCTGCTTTTAACCCCTGTGTGTTCTCGGAGGTGTGTCCAAACCCCACTGGCCACATCAGGTGCCAACATCAAAATCTGAGCACCCATTGGTTTGACTACAGCATCCCAGAATTCCCATTTTCCAGTCAAACCAGCACAAAGGCCTTTTAACAAATACCTACTTTATTCCTTTAACACTGTCTAGCCTCTGTTCCAGGTAGCCTCTCAAGACATCAGTTACACTGCTCTGCACTGATTTAGCTCTACTAAAAGGACAAAAAAAAAAAAACACAGTCCAATGGTTGGTTCTGGTTTTTCTTAATGAAATTTAAGGAAAATACTTCTTCAGGGTCCTGAACTTCACCATCTCATGGTTACTGTGGCTAAGGCTTCAGAATTTTAGTAAATCCCTTGTTGTAGGTGTATGAAGCCCAGAAAAGCACCTGTCAATAATAAATGTTCATGCCCTTGCCTTTCCTTTGTGTCTACGCAAGACTAAGATTTATTAGTGCATTAAGTTACATATTTTTTAAAAATAGCAAACTAACTAATTTTAGCAAACTAATTTTTAAAATGACTTGGATGTTGAACTTTTAAAAATAAAGAATTAATTACCATATATATTCAATTTCACATCTCAGTTTAATTTGTAAGTTAGAATTCAACAACAGTAACTGTACAGAAGTTAATGGGTTTTTTGTTGGGTAGTTTCTTTGTTATTTGGAGGTTTTTTTGTTTGTTTGTTTTCAACAAAAGAAGCAATCATAGAATCATAAAATATGCTGAGTTATAAGTGACATATCAGGATCATCAAGTCCAACTCCTGACAGTGCATAGGATCATCCCCAAAAATGACACCATGTGCCTGAGAGCATTGTTCTTGAACTCTGTCAGGCTTGGTGATGTGACCACTTCCCTGGGAACCTTTGCTAGTGCCCACCTACTTATTGAGTGCAGAACCTTTTCCTGATAGCCAACCCAAACCTCCCCTGCTACACCTTCAGGCAGTTCCCTCGAGTCCTGTCACTGCTCATAAGAGGGAAGAGATCAGTACCTACCCCTCCTCTTCCCCTTGGGAGGATGCTGAAGACCACAATGAGGTCTCCCCTCAGTCTCCTCCAGTCTGGCAAAAACCAAGTGACCTCAGCTGCTCGTCATACAGCTTCTCCTCCAGACCCTTCATCATCCTCATGGCCCTCCCCCGGACACTCTAAAATAGCTGCATGTGTTACTTATATTGTGGTGCCTAAAACTGCCCCCAGCACTTGAGCTGAGGCTGCCCCAGTGCAGAGCAGGACAATCCCCTCCCTGTCCCAGCTGGCAGTCTGTGCCTGATGCCCCCCAAGACCTGGCTGACCCTCTTGGCTGACAGAGCATTCCTGACTGACACTCAAGTTGCCATCAACCAGGACCCTTTCCAAAGCTGCTCTCCAGCTTCTCCTTCCCCAGCTGATGCATGCAGCCAGGGTTGCCTGTTCCAGGTGCAGAGCCCAGCCCTGGCCCTTGCTGCACTCCTTGCAGTTGGTGTAACCCTTTCTGTTCATGTTTTCCAGCATGTCACACAGTCCTTGCAGTGTCTGCCCTGGCTGACTCTGTGGGCCTGCCTTGCTGCTTGTGTGGGTCTGAGTGCTGGCTCAGAGGTCCAATTTCTTCACAGAAGGAAACTTCTTGGAAGACTGGCATAGGGAGTGGATTTTACCTCTGAGAGTTGTGGAAACTGTGGCTTCCAAAATAACACCTGTACATAGCAGAATTAGATTTAATTAAATCTGTCCTCTCCAAGACAAAGGTTTCATAGTTCATTTGTTAGTAATAGGATAAAAAAGTGAATTTGCTCATTCTCTCTTCAGCTTCTGTTCATAACAGACAGTCTTTATTGTACAGGGTAATGGACCAGATTTTTAAGTGCAACTTAGGATATGCAATGGCCTTATAAATATGAAATCAGTTGGTAATTTAAGTTCCTTCTGCCATCTCCTTGCAGAAGTCCTCCATAGGATTCAAGAAACAGACTGAATTTCTGATTTTCTTTTCTTGGTAGAAATGTTGTACTGCAAATTTGGTTGTTCTGGTGTACTATTAACAAACTCTTCTGTTACCTGCTATACAGTCCTTGTAAATGCCAAGAACTTTGTTGTGTATAGATATTACTAGTTCCAAACCTCAGAAGAAGACAAAAATGCTTATATTTTTTCAGTAGTTTTATGAATTGTTTTCACTGCCCTTCACAGATTTTAATGGTGGAAGGATATATTTATTGAATTATGTGTTCTGAAATCTGTTAAGTGTGGTGCATACCTATAGCTTCCAACTTGAAATGAAAATGGAATTGAAGTAGAAATAGTTTTCTTCTTTCTGTTTCAAATGTATCGTATTTTGCTAACTTTTATAAAGTATAATTAAAGTATTTTGCTGTTAGGAATTAAGTATTTTACAAATAAAACTGCCATATAGCTTTTTGACTATGTATGTGTGTTTTAAGTATTTCTTGCATCATGAATTTACAGTTCAAGTTCAGTTTCATCTGAAAAGATTCTTCTGATGTCCTTTGAAGAATCAGGGCTTTAAGAGATCTTCTGATTGAGGTGAGATGATTTTTAAATTTAGACTGCATTAACTTTAAAGCAAAGCAAACTGTTCTGGACTTGAGTTGTCAGTTACAGCTGTGTGTGAGTTATCCTAAACAGCTTTCCAGGAAAGGGTAGGAATTGAGTAAAATTTTTAAGACAGTCCTTTAAACTGATGAATTAGTAGATGAGGCCTTGTTTATGCAGTGGAATCAGTTTCTATGTTAGAATTGAATAAGAATTGAATAATTCTGTGTTAGAATTGAATACTTGAATAAGGATTCAAGGCATAGAACAGGGCTGGCAGGAGGCACTGAGGATTCACTGCGGGTGCTGCAGAGCCCTGGAAGTGACTGAAGGAGTGAAGAGTTTTTGCTGCACGTGGTGTCAGGGAGCAGCTGGGGCTGGGGCACAGCAGCACAGGCAGCACAGAGCACAGGGCTCTGCTGTGAGCTGCTCCCTGCCCAGCAGGGGCCACTGCCAGGGCCACAGGGCACGGCTGGTGAGTCAGGGAGGCCAGCAGCCAGGGTGTGAGTGTCACACAGGAGCCAGTGCTGAGCAGCACTGGGGACACGGCTCTGGGTGGGACACTCTGCTGCCCCTGCCTAGTACAGGGGTTCAGGGCCAGCCTGCAGCACAGCCCTGCAGAGGTGAGGGCACAGGGGTGGCCAAGAGGGTCAGGGACAGGCTGCCCAGGGCACCCGGGGGGTCTTGGAGCACCCTGCAAGCTCTGATCAGAATTTCTGCTGTTTTCACAGAGTGCATGTAAACAACCCATCTTAGTTAGAGCCGTGTTCGGCCTCTGTAGCGAGAACTCATTCCTTAGAACAATATCGATGCTTGCTATTTTCTTCTAGTGTTTATTCCAACAGGACTTTAGAATAGGCTGCAGAAAGAGCCAAACATTTGTGCAGTTTTTTATTTGTATTTTTGTATAGATAAGGCAATGTGATAATTTTGTTGGTCTCTCAAATAATTACGATTTTCTTTTCTTCGGTGTATGGTACGATGATACCTTTGCCTTAGCAAGAACTCTAAATGTCACCTGAACTACAGGCTAATGTAAGTGTTTAAATTACAATTTCAGCATTGTTTTGGTTTTTTGTTTGTTTTTTTTTTTTTTTAGTATTCTCCCCCCAGCTTTCCACCTCAAGTGGTGAAGTGACACTGGTTGTGTGTCACACTACTCCATGCAATTCATTTCAGCACTGGAAGCAGGTCTGTCTGTCTGTCCCTCGGGTGGATTGAAGAGCTATAGCACCACCTACCGAGACCCAAAAGTTTTTCTGAGAAACCGAAAAACCTCCCTGAGTGATAGGAGCACTAAATATTCTGACACAGTGATGCCATTCTGAGAATTTGATTGGTGCTCTCACTGGTAATTTGAAGTTTCACTTGTACCTCTGCTTTATCCATTATAGCTAAGTCTTCCTATTTAAAAATTATCTAATTTGAGTAGGGATTGTTTTTTCAGTGAGATGTTACTTTTTTTTTAGTTGCTTTTAACATCATCTGTAAATCTTTAAGGCATGTGGCAACTGTTGACATACAGTTTTGTAAGAGTAATAAAATGTGGGAGTGATGGAACACCAGGTTCAGCATCGTCTTTTCTCACAGCCTTAGCAAATTCTTTGGCATTTAATCTGGTATTGTGAACTTTCCAAAGGTGGTGTCTGCTTTGTAGGCCCCATTGCCTTGGTTTAACCCCAGATGGCAACAGCCTCATGCAGGTCACTCCTCCCAGTGGGATGGGGAAGGGAATGGTAAAAGGGAGAAAACTCATGGGTTGAGATAAATACAGTTTAATAGGTGAAGCAAAACAAGGAATTCATTCACTGCTTCCCATGGGCAGATGTTCAGCCACCCTCAGGAAAGCTGGGCTTCATCACTTGTGAGGGTGCCTTGGGAAGACAAACACTGTATCTCTGAACATCCTCTCCTTCCACCTTCTGCCCCAGCTCTCTAGGCTGAGCATGATGCCATGTGGTGTGGGATGTTCCTGGGGTCAGCTCTCCTGGCTGTGTCCTCTCCCAACTCCTTGTGCACCCCCAGCCCTTTCACTGCTGGGTTGGGATGAGGAGCAGAAAAGGTCTTGACTGCAAAAACACTTCCCAGCAACAGGGAAAATCTATCTGCATTATCAGCCCTGTTTGCACCACAAATCTGAAACACAGCCCCATACCAGCTACTGTGAAGGGAATTAACTCTGCTCCATCCAAAGCCAGCATACCATCAAGGAAGAGAATTTCAGAGCCATCAGAAGGCAGCCAGAGGCCTGAGAAATTCCCAAACTCTATGAAGCCACCACAGGTAGTCCAGAAGGACATCATTCTGCCTGTACTGTCAGGTTTCAGAAGGTGGTATAACAATATTGTGGGCTAGAAGATACTTAAAAATATCACTGGGTGCCTCATTAGTGACAGGAAAATTTCCATGGCAGAATAACAAACCAGCCTGAATAAGGAGATTTGCAAATTATTGTTTAAGAGTCTGCAAGGAAAGTGTTTAAGTAAGCTGGATTTTGACAGAGGTTTTTGTATTGCATCCTACTTTTGTTCTTTTTGCCCAGAACATCAATCTTCACTCAGGTTTGGCAGAAAATGTTCTAAAAGGGATTGGCTTCGGTTTCTGATCCACAAGATAGTTCTTTCCCTTACCAGCTCCACAGGCAGGACATTTTAGAAGGAAAGGGAAAGCTGTTTAAGTTGACACTGATGAGGGTGGGGGCAGAGAGTAGATTAATATTTTACATTCCTGACTTGCATACTGCTATGCTTATTTTAATGCCTATAGAACAGTAGTGAACAGAGCAGTCAGGTGCTTGGACATGAAAATAAAGTAGGCACCAGTTGCAAAAGAAGGATGGAAACACTGAAGAAATTAATGAAAATGCATTGCTGACATGATTGGTTTTGTTTAAATGTTTTCCCAGATAATTCATTACCTCTAAATTTTAAAAGTGAGAAAAATACAAGTTTGGGGTTTTTTAAAGAAACCTTAAAAAAGAACCCAAACCCAAACAGATGTCACAACAACCAAAAACCCCAACAGCCTTCTGCCAGTTCATCTAAGAGGTCAAAGATAACACTTCAGTGTCCTATTTTCTGTTCCTCTTTTGCCACTGCTCTGAATGAAGAATTAGTATTCTGTTTTGTGGTTATGACCTTCTTGAAAATAAATTTAGCCACTGAAGGCAGCAATTTATTGAAATATGTTTGTTTTCCACATATTGCAGAACACTTAAATTCCATTAAGATGGTTTTCCATGCAGCATTTTTTCCATCCTTGAATTGGATTATAAATGAGGAATATTTTTCTGCTGTGTAGTCTCATGGAGGTGCTAGTTGAGCATTTTTTGTCCACCCTTCTCTTTTTAAGAATGTCATTTTACAGAGCTACACTTTCAGCATTCATTGGTAGCAGAGAGATAAAATATTTGTAAAAAAATTTACTTTCCTCCTTGTAGCCAGTGAGGTGGTTTTCCATTGAGAACTTTGTTTTGAATGTAATTTTTCTTTGTCTCTTGCAACTGTAAAAACAGTAAAAGATACTTGCACTAATAACAAGACAGCAGAGATGGCATATTCTTTTTAAAAGGGAAAAAAACCCCTACCACATCCCAAGCATTGAATTTTTTTTTCTAATTTTCTGGCTTTTCTGAAGTTCATTTTAAAGACGCACTTGTCCTAAGAAAGTCTTTTCTCAGAAACTGTGAGTAAAACCTCGTCTTGCTTAGTTGAAAGCAGATCTAGTCAAACTTTTGCTTGGCTTTGAGTTTATTACATTTGAGTCTATGTCCCAGTTCTACAAGCATCTGGATGTATAACTTCCATCCTATTTATGATTCCTCAAGGTAGGAAAGATTAACATATGGAAACACAGTTGAAAAAAATCATGCAGATCATTTTTTTAAAAATGTAGTAACTCATCAAATGATCACAAGGAATGAATGTAGGAAATGGATGTTGTGAGCACTCAGGAAAGCTTTGCAGATTTAGATATTCCCTCATCCTTGGGGTTGCTGACCTCGTCCAAATGGAGTAACGCACTCCAGTCAGTAATTTGGCATGGGAGCTTGCACAAGCACCTTGGACTCTGAACAACAGGGGCTGAGGTGCCTGCACAAATGCTCTTCTTCTGACTTCTGTGGAGCAGGAAGAAAGACCAAGAGGAGTGACAATGCCTGAGGCTGTCACAAATCTCTGCTGAGGGAACGTGAGCCAAAGTGCCAAGACAGGCAGTAGAAACATCTCCATAATCCAAAGTACTGAAGATTATATTTCTGCATTTTACAAAGCAGTGGGGATTCACTGGTTGCTATTGTGACCATGTTCTTAGATCCCTGTAACTGAGGGACCTAACAACATGCTTTCTACTGTCTGTCTTAATTTCTCCAAAGAAAGTCTATTCAATGCAATGTCAGGAAAATGACAGTGATCATTAACAAAAGCCACTGATTTGTAGAGTAGAGTGATGCTGAAACCATGACAAGTAATCTTTCTGGGCCAGGGGTCATTTTATTTCTGTTTCTATACACAATGCTTTGTGTAAAGGGGTTTCTGAGTAGAAAACCCATCAGCATTACAGTTAATTAAGTATATTCTGGTCTTTACTTGAAGGTCTGACACAAAAACAATTGAAATGGAAAGTATTCTCTCTGCAGATTCTACTGGGCATAGACAAAATTGTTTGTAATGTATAAAATTTTTGAATGTAAATGTATTTTAATATATAATTTTAAATTTTATAAGGGTTATGTGTGAATAAAAGAAATTAGGCTAGAACCATTTTGAAATAGCTTTTGTTATGAATATTATGTCTTCAGCCAGAGGAGCAAATGCAAATGCACCTCATCTCCAGCTGCAGATGAGTTGAAATGTGGAGTCCCTAACCCTACATGCACACTTTGAACACTTTTTTTTTCTTTCTGCTGACAGCCTTTTAGCAGCATCCCCTCAGGAGGCTTATATTATAAAGTGTAATCTATCTTCTGTTTGATGAATTCTAGGATATTTAAAGAAAAAGTGCTGAAAGAAGCAGACTTGCTGCTGAACCCCTTGTCCTGAATCAATTTCCCAGCCCAATGCGCCTGTTAACTGCTGAAGCCCTGCTTATCCTTATGTTAGGATTAAATATTCTATATCTGATAGACTGCAGATATTTCCTTTACCCTCCTCACTCTGCCTCCCCCTTTTCTGCCACACCCTGTAGCCTTGAGTGACCCTTCTGTCCCCACTTTGTCACAGAATGAACCCATCCAAATCAGCCCCAGCTGGAGCAGTTCCCCACTGGAATGTCCATCTGATTCCCTTCTTTCCCAGTCCACAGCATACCTGGCTACACAAAAGCACTTGATTTTTTGAACACCAATCACTTTTTTATTCTTACATTCTTTCTGCTGACTTGGAAGGATCAGCTGGGAGAGCTGTTGTTTAAGAAAATACAGCTTAGCAAGTGGTGACTCAGTAATCCGTATTGTCTGGTATCTTCTGACTTGCATCAGAAATGGAACAACAATAGCAGAGTCTGACTCCATGGAGACTCTGAGTTTGGCTTTTTGTGTTTGGTTTTGGGGTGTTTTTTTAATAAAAGCAAGAACATTTGTTGGTGACTGGAATGTCTTGGGTTATTACACTGAGACCATATATTTTAGTTTAGTTGAGCTTTAGTAGGCCTTCTAAAAAATGCACAAAAAAAGAGTTGTTCAGCAGAAAAAAAAAAGGTTTTTATGTCTGCAAAAGGCATTGCTTTTTTGTGTGATTTCTTCTTCTTAAGTGCATTGTGAATGTAACTGAAAATATACTGCAAAGGACTGTGTAGAAAGATATAGTCTCAAATAAATCATGTAAGAGATCTTTCTCAAGGAGCAAAAAAATTATGAAAGTGAAAATAAAATACCTCCAGGCCTCGATGTTGAAAACAATGCAAATGTTAGACTACATTTCATTTTTGTATGCTAGTCATCCCTTTCACTAAAAAGAAAAACTGATCCCAACCTTTTCTGCAGTTAAAAACATTTCACACTTCAGCCCATCACCACAATTTTTATTCTGATGTACCATAGAAGGGAATTATTCTCTTTATGTTTTTTTTTTCTTTTTCCTTCCTACATTCATATATTTCCTGTGAGACTGTGAGCCCTCCTATCTGTGTGTGTCATAAGACAAATATTTGAATTGTATGTCATTTTAAAATAGGCCTTTGGAAGAAAAGTGTTTTAATTAACATTTATTTGCAAAGGAACATTTAGGATCCTTTATATCCGAATATAGGTCAGGGCTCCCAAAGAACACCAACGATGCCTGTAAACTCTGCTATTGACACCTCAGTGTCACACTCCCAGCCTCATTAATTCTGCGTGGTTGTGAAGCACTAATTATTTCTATTAATTTCAGTAATGTGTGGTGGCTGCAGCAGAGGTGTGGGCCTGTGCTAGAGGGTGAGGGCCACATGGAACAGCCAGATCTCGTGGGTGACAAGCAGGAGCAGCCTTTGCTGCAGAGGGGCAGCAAAGCACAGGCTCTGTACCTGGCACAAGGTCACTCTGAAGCTTTTTGCAACCCAGGAGTCTCCATGCAGCCAGTGCGATGGTAGGGAAAAAATGCAAGCACCTCCACGGCTTTTGTAGCCATGATGGTAATTGGCAGATCATTAGGAGCAGCGTGGGAGGGATGGGGCAGGGCTGAACAAAAATCAGATTTGTCCCTGTGGTCCCTCAGCCAGGCTGTGCTGGCAGCAGGCTCTGCTGGGGCATCCCTTACAAACATCCTTGGAGCAAGCACTGGATTCCTCCCCTGTGCCTGCAAGGAGCACAGACATTGTGGGGACTTCTTCCCAGGTTTGCATTGAAAACCTGAAGCTGTGGGGATTTATTTCCTCAGGTGTTGGAGATAGAAAGAGTAAAAGTAATGAAAATCTGCTAAAGACTGAAAATAATAAATTCCTCATATTCTCCCCATCTTCTCCAACCCCCTGGAGCACATGAATTCATGGGCCAGATAAGCAGGATACTTTATGCACTTGGCCAGGCAATCTTGGTTTGTATCCAGGGGACTTTGCAGGTGTAAAATTAACCACAGGAGAGCTCTTCTATTGCTCACCGACTGCAGTGCAAACATATGGAGGACTACAAGTGAAAAATAATTAAAACAATATTTGAGTACATGCCTGTTCTCTTGTCTTATATGTACAACACATGTAAATCCATCCTTTTTACTTGTTCAATATCCTAATGCTGAAAAGTTTTTAAAACATAGTTTTCTCTGTAAAATAGCACCTTTTTGAGATAATTTGCCTGCACTGAGAACACAGCAGTGTCCAGAAATGCACACAAAACCAAAGGTTTTATTGCTTGGCATGAACAACAGAATACCTTGGAATGATCCTGTGAAAATACTGTGGCAGACTAACTTGGCTGCCAGCACCTTTCCATAGCATACCTCTTGAAAAAATAAATCTGGATTTAACTGATATTAAAAGGTCATGGTCCATCAGCTACACTAAAATGTTTTTAAACCTGACCCAATACACACCCATCCAATAAACCAGGGAGGCTCTTTCTGAAATTTTCTTCTATCCAGTAGAGAAAATGTATTTTGGAGTTCATTTAGACAGACACACTTACTCAGCAGACCAGAGTAGTTCCAAATTAAGAGGGTTTTTTTCATTAAAAAACCCTCAAACCCTTCCTAATTATATCTTTTTTTTCAAGAGACAGGAACAGCTGCAAAGGTGGTGTTCTGATTTCTCTGGTAAGTAGCCTGCATTTTATTTACTTATTAAGATCATTTAACAGTCCTGAAAGGTGCCAGCTTGAGAGATGAAGAACATGCAATTCTTCTTTTTTTTTCTCTTTTTATTTTTTATTGAAGTGGCCAGAGCTACTGTGGCACAGGCAGCTGTGTCATTAGCTTTCGTGCTGTGCCTTGCAGACTCAAAAAAGAGATTCAATCAAATCTCTCCCTCAAGTGGGAAGTGTTGCAGAGTCACTGAAACTGGGCTGGGACCAAGGGGAGAAGAAAACAAGGAATACAAATATCAGAGACAGCAAAGTGCTGGGGGAGAGAGTGTGGGTGGACAGAGATGAAGCACAGCACTGGCAGGGAAGGCAAGGATGTGCCTCCAAAGAGGGAGCAGACCCCACAGTAGCTTCATGCAACAATGGCACGGCAGATCTACTCCCACCTCAGATGCCAATCTGTTGTCTCAGTTTTCCCCCACCTGAATAAAAGCAAATTATGCTTCCCTTCTGACAGCACTGTGCACTTAACTGAGGATCTAGAGTATGTTGCTCTTAAAATAGATTAATATGCATATATATCATTGTATTTGTGTGTATAGTGACTGAGGATTTCTGCCCCAGTGTTTGCCATCATAAATGACAGAGCAAACTATTAGTAATCCACTGCTGGCAATTGCTTTGGGGGTGGGGGGCATGTCACAGCAATTACATCTGCAAATATGGTATGGGTTATGTTCTAGTAGCTCTTATTTTTTCTAAAGCAGCAAACAAAAAGAAACAATACAAACCACTGCCTGGTTACAGATATGAAATCCATTAGATCAATTAGTGGCAGAAGAAGGAACATTTGGATCCATATTTGGGGTCATTATCGAACCTGCTTCTTACATTTATTACAGTCAGCTTAATCTGATGCCCCTCACCCAATCTTGTGCCTGTGATTGCAAGTGTGCATGTGCACAGGAACAGAAAACATACATCCATTATTTGCATGTAGAAACACAGCTGGTTAACATCATTTCAATAACATGCAGGCGTGTGTAAACCTTCACGTAGCAAAGTTCTTTTTAAACACTGCCTTTGGAGATTGACCTCTCAGAACTATTCCCATGGCCTAGCTTCCCACCATGAGCATGAGCAGAGTGGGTTTGCAGCTCAGCTGTAGCTGAATGCAGGTTTGCAGTCTCTTACAGCTCTCCTTTAACCTGGGTTTGATTGGCACTGCCCATCCTGGTGGAATGGGGCTTGGCTAAGTGAGCTGAAGCCCAAGAAGAGCTGCAGGAGCCTGAACCAGTGTCAGGACACTGCCCTGCCAGAGGCCAGGTGGGTTAAAGACTGTGCCAGTCCACTGCACCATTACAGCTGTACCCCCAGAGTGTGTTACAGCCAGCACAGACCTAGGGCCAAGTCTGCTTGTCTGACCTTTGCTCAGGAAATGAAACCCCCATTCTTCTCAGGCCCCTTTGTTTGGATGGGGACAGGACTTCTCAGGTTTCTCCTGCAGGCCCCTGTGCCTGTGCCCCTTTCCTCTGCTTAGGGTGACTTCTAGAGGGAATCACTGTGAATTGCTTCATTTTCCTCTTCCATTTTCTGCAGTGAGGGAAGATGGCAAAATATCTTGGAGACAGTATAGCTAGGGATGATCTCAGAGTACAAGTGGAAAAAAGGCAGCAGAAGCAGGCAGTTGGAAGAGGAGAATTAGGCAGCCCTGTCCCACATCCAGAGCAGGGGCAGAGTATGAGGCTGGCAAAAAGGTCAGTCTTGCACTGTCTCTCCTTGGTTTGGAGGGCCCACTTCAAGACTTCTTCACAATCAAACAGCTGGGAAACACCTGAAGGCAGTTTAGTTAAATCTTAACTGGCCTATTTTGGGAATCTGACTGGGTGCCAGGCTGGCTGCTTATGAGGAAGTAAATACTTAAAAACAAAATGTTCAAGAGTTTTGCCCAAGCCGTGTGTGCTGGCAAGAGGAAAAAATTAAACACAGCAAAGTGTATGGGCCAACAGCAACCCAGCTTGACTGGAATGTGGAGGTGACTCAAAGGAGAGATACACAAAATATGATGAGGCATAGCAGTGTGGAGCAGCCTCTGCCTGCCTGGGCATCCCTGTGGGCCTGCCCACCTGTATGACTGCCCCCTTTCTTCCAGCTCAGTCATCCTCCCACCTTGGAATAGCACTGCTGGGTGACAGGCAGGCATGGAAACATCAGGCTTGTGTTCTTCATGAAATCCAGCTAGTGATTTTAGTGGCTAGAAAAATGGGAGTGATGGAGATCCATCTCCAGATGGCTTTTGGAGTCTGGGTAGCACACTCTGATGGTACCAAGGCAGCCCCTATGGGTACTGCCCAGCTAGGAGGAGTGATGGGGCCACGGGTGCCAGGTCACACCAGCCAGAATGAAAGCTTCTCATGTCACCAGGACAAGTAGTGAGCATGGCTGGTCAGGCTTCAATAGGCCATTTTTCCATCCTTCTTGAAAGGCATCTTGGATGAGGAATGCACAATTTTGACAATGTCATGCTAACATTAATGTAAGTGCAAAGAGAAGCATTCATTGCCCTCATGGGAAATGGGTTTGAAGCAATCAGACAAGGACAAGAACAAGGAGCTGGGGCAGACAGCTGGGCCAGGGAAAGATGTGCCAGTAATGGATTGACAGGAATGTCCTGTGCCCAGTCTTAAGGACAGAGTAACAGCTGGTTAAAAATGATCCTTCCAGAACTGCTTTGCCCAAGAGCAGAACAGCAGAACACTGCTGGCAAAGGCAAGTGCAGTGCTTCTGGTCATCATCTGAGAGAGAATGATACAGATGGTGAAGAGAAACCAGATGGAGTCAGAGCAGGTGTTGCGTGAGCCACTGAAGAGCTCTTAGCATCAAGGCATCTATAAGCATGGGAGGAAAGACATTTGCAGGACCCACTGCCTGCCTTCCACCTCCCTTTGAGGCAAAAAATGTAGGTTTTAATGGAGAATTTTACACAGATATTTGCTTTTTATGCTTTTATTGAATCTTATGAAACTCAAACAAGTGAAAACTACACCACTTGTAGTTCAAAGTCAGTCTGGGATGCATACATGTGCATATTCCCTTTGTGTATTCCCTCCAAAGTGTCTGGTGTGTTGTTCTAAAGTGTCTGGGTGTGTGTGTTGTGTTGGTGTTCAGTGAATGCTTTGAAGAGGACAAACATTTGTCAATTTTAATGCCTCCCTGACCTTCTGGTATAAAAAATACTGCAACTACTGGGCTGGAGACCTTAAAGGCCTATTTACTGCTATCACCAACCATAAAAGCAGTCCTGCAGAAGTCAGCTATCTTCTCTTCTGGGATTTAGATCCCATTCCTTTGAGAGCCAAAGGCCAGTGGCAGCACATAAGGCTCTCAGCCTGAAGACCTTTGTTGTGATAATCCAACACCCAACCTATAACTCAGGCACAATATATGCTAGTGGATGGCAGTGGGCATGCTAAACTCAGCTAGGAAGCTCTTCAGGGCCCAGGGAAGTCATGGAGCCTGCCCATGGCCTCATGGCAAGTCAGCAGGGGAGGGATGTGACCACAGACACACAGGGAGAGATGTCCAAGTGCCAACAGGGACATGTGGATGTCTTACAGGGAGAAGCCCCCTGCCACCATGGTACCTCCAGTACCAATACCACTGTGCAGCACAGACTTTTCAGTGACCTTTCCCTTCCCATGCCATGCTTATAAATGTTGCCATCCAGGCCTGAAGTGGAGGTGGGCTTGCCCTGTTGACCAGGAGGTACTGCTAAAATTGAAGCCTAAAATCTTCAAAATTCTGCCTTCCGGCAAGTTTTGCTCTCTGTTTGCTTCTCCTGGTAGCTGTGCAGCTTGTGCCTGACTCAGGCAGATTCTCCATCCCCTGAAAGCAGCTTTTGAGCCAGGAGCTGATGCGTGCTCCATCCCTGCTCCCACTTGCACGCTCGTGCCAGGCTCTCCCAAAGCTCGTGATCACACCAGCCCTGCAGTGCCTATCTGCTCGATAACTTGTGTCCATGGAGGAATACTAATAAGCTGATTCCTTAGCACCCCCAGATCTGTGGGTAGGAGGGGTTTCCTCTTTCTCTCCTGCTGACCCTCAGATTGCTGTTTTTTCACAGCACTGCTGGTGTGAGCTGATTTGAAACAGAAGGGGGAGGTCCCTCTTTGCCATTTTTTAATTGGTTTCTAAGCCATTTGTGCTTTATTTCAGCTCAAGACCACTACAGCATTTTCTCATCTGTTATGTCTCTCTTTGGTAAAGAAATTTGGACAGAAAATGTCTCCTGTTAAAGTGAAGGGAAAAGCTGGGAAAGAATGCAGGGTGTTAAACACAGTGTCATGAGCTTGAGAGCCTTACCATGTGTTCCTCAAGCTGGGTTGCCTGCCATAACACTGCCTGAAACACAGCTTTCCCTTCAGGCCCACCAGCAAAGTTAGGGCCCTTCCTCCCTATTACAAGTGGCATCATCTGGGAATGTGACAGCCCAAGGTGTACAAGCCCCACAGCATGGAAAAGTTTTGTTGCTGCCTTCACAGATAGAGACACAGAAATCCATCAAAATATATTTCATCATCTTTCTTTTCTGTTACCAAGCCCTGTTAATGTAATGAACAACTGCTGTCTGTGCAGTGAGCTCCAGTGCTATTCATCCAGGGGATTTCAATGGATTTTCTCATGGCAGCACAGGGAGAACTACACATGCACTGGTCTTGGGGAAAAGAGGGTGTTCCCAGCAGGGAAGGTGGGACACATGACAATATCAGGGCCAGAAATTGATGTGCTGGAGACGCCTCTGTCACTGCACTGCCTGAGAACATGGTTTAGGCAAGGACAAAGCCCTGGCTTGGGCTCTCAGGGGGCAAAATGCCCAGGGACCTGTCTCCCCTAATGCTCAGTTCCTGGGTAAGTGAAAAATCTCATTGTCCATGCTCTTGAAAATGTGGTCCCTGGGTGCTGCCATAGTAAATCACCTGTGATGTGCTTGAACCCAATGTGCAGTCACCTTTCTTGATGAAAAGAAGGGTTCCTGCAAGCTTGTTCTTGAAAATTGCAATTATGAGCTTGCTTCAGCCACCCATGCACTCTGCAACAGTCAGCAAAATGTGTTCAGATTTAATGTCAACAGCTCCTGGTGCAACATTCCTTTGGGGCAGAGATGAGCAAAGCCAAGTGGCAAAATCTGCTCAGTTGTGATGACTCTTGTCCTGTCCTTTAGCAGGGCATGAGAGCACAAAATACCCATCTCTTCAATGAGGGGAGGGAGTAATGAAGCAGCTGCAGAACAAGGAAGCCAAGCTGGAACGGGGATGTCAGATCAGATGTTCGTGCACTTTGCAAATAAATCAAAGCACCAGTAAGTAATTCACACCATCATGCTTCACCCATCCCAATTCTTCCTAGACTTAAAACTTGAAGCCATATCTCTCCCCTCCAAAATTAGTGCACTGTTACCTGGGCAAGAGATTAACAGCTAATATCACAATAATGCTTTCCTATTTCAAATCTGTGTTTCTTGGTTGCACTGGCCCAAATAGCTGGCTTGCTCTTGCTGCTGCAACTTTAAAAAATGCCCCTCAGTGCACACCAAAATGTTGTGCTTTGGAGGCAAGGAAAAAATCTCCAGAGAGTGAGGCAGATAATGGCTTTTCTGAGAGAAAAGAGTAGAAAGCATCTACAATGGTAATGTCCTTCTAGGACCCGACTGTGTGTGAAAAGGTAGGCAGAAGACCTTTTGTGTCCATTGTGGACTGACACTTGGACCTTCTGTCAGCAACACCATCTTCCCTGTTCACCACAGTTAGTGACTGCAGCATGCCAATTGAGTAGCTCTTGGTCTGTGCAAATTCAGCTTTTCCATCAAACCAGCAATGAGTTTCCATCAAACCAGCAATGAGTTGCCTTTTTCCTCCATCTTAAGTCAAGACAAGGAAGCCGCAGTAGTGGTTTTTATTCTGTTGGGAGACATTGTTGCCTGAGGAATCAGCTCTTTGTTTAAGACTAGCTTTATTAAAGGAGAGGAGATTGTGGGGATTAACCCCACCTCTTGCCATTTCTGGGGGCAGTTTCCCAGGATTCCACAAGGGGGGAGTGCAGGGGGGATCCATTTTCACTTAAGAGGTGCATAAGAACAGAAGTCCCTGAAATAATCTATCAGACCAAAGGGTTACTAAGTTCAAGAATTACCAGAAGCAGACACCTAGAAAGAGTACAAAAAAAAAGGCTGGTGCAGCATCACCCACGTTTTCTGTCCCCACTTGTCCTCACCCACGTTTTCTGTCCCCACTTACTGCTGGACTTGCCAAGCCAGAGGCTGTGTTTGAGATTCAATTCCATATATCATGATAGGCCCTCCCTCTGGAACTTTTCTAGTCCCCTTTCTAGTTGCTTTGAGCCATTCATGGCAATGAGTTGCACAGCTGTGATTATGCTCAGTATGAAGCCAGCTCCTTCTTGTGTTAGTTTTCAAATCTGCTGCCTCTTTGTTTCATGGAGTGCCTCTGAACTCTTGTAGTAAGAGAATAAAATTTGCTCCCTGGCTACCTTCCCCATGCCAGCTGTGATTATATTGCCCTCAGTCACAAATTGCCTCTATCACCTGTGCTACTGCTGTAAGGAAACAGGGTCTTTGTTTCTTTATTCCTTCTTCAAATGTAAGAGGTTCTGTGCTTCTTATCAACCCCTTCATCCTCCTCTCTACCTCCTCTGTATCCCTTTTGGTAGAGGCTGAGCAGAGCTGCATACAGTAACCATTGTGTCTGTGCTCCATTGTTTTCTGCATAAGCATTGCCTACATTTTTCCTCCTGCATGTACAGCACAAGAGCAATGCTAATTATTCTGCCCTGCCTGCTGAAAACTAATAAGATAAGTGCATAGCCTGTCCTGCCTTTCACTTACTGAGGTTGTTCATGAAAGCTGGGACTGAAAGAAGAATATGCAAGTTTGTCATGTTGGTACACACTCCCTGGATGCTTCATTCCTTCTGGTGAGGCACTGAGGAGGTGATTCCACATGCTCCAATGCAGGCTGGCCTCACAAGCATTATCAAAACCCAGTAAAAACAGTTTGGTTTTCAGCCACAGCCCAGAGTATCTCCAGGATTTACAGTGTTTTCAAAAGATAAAAAGCTCTCACTTTCCTCAGTGTTGTGGTGTGCTGTATTGTCCCATTTTTGGCCTTCCAGGTCACTTTCCCAGGTGTGCCTATGCTCTCTCCCTTCCCCCTTGCCCCCATGCTGAGTAAGTCCTGTCAATCAGGCTTAACGTTCCAGCAAAGCGTCATGTGGTTGGTCAAGTTCAAAGGATGCCCCTATGCCCAGAGGTCATTGGCCTGTCTGGGTGTCATCTTCCCCTGAGACCGTGCCCCTCTCACCTGGTTGGGTGCTCACCTGTACCTCCCCTCCCCCTGTCCCTGAGCTTAAAAAGGTGATCAGACCATGCGGTCGGGGATTCTGTTGGAGCAGTTGCTCACGTTCAGACCTCTGTAACCATGGAATAAACCTCTGGACATTAAACCCTCCAGCGGAATCCTCTCCTTTTTCTCTTCACCATCGCCTGAAGCTATTCCTCCTGAGGTGAACGGGGTTCCAACAAGCCTGGACTTGTTCAGTGCCCAGCTGCAACCACCAGCTAGCCAAGGTATCTCTGGGGTGACACGCCGCAGTTGCTGCCTTTGGCCCAGCAGCGAGGGTCAGACTGGCCCAGGCACAATCTAACTGGTAATATTGGGAGCCTTTTTTCCAATACTCAGGAAGGTGCTTTAAATTTCCTGGAGAAATTTTAAATCTTTCTCTTAATAAATTTAGCCTAGATCCAGCTCAGTAAAACATTAAGCATTAAACATCTGCTGAACAGGAAGAACTACTACAAATGCTAAAAACGTGTAATCCCATTCCTATTTAGGTCTTCATTCATCATGGCAATTAAATGTGTGCATTAGTGCTCTGCTGCATTAGGATCTAAGCACTTACGTACAATTAAACGTTGTGCTGAACCAGGTCCCAAAGCCAGATTTTAACCTATATTTCTGTCTACTGTGTACCTCAGCTTTGTGAACTGAATATTTATTATTTGAAAGGATATTTTTCCATGAAGAGGGATTTACTTTAAAATATGTCATATGCACTTTTTTAATGATTCCAGCTTGCAGAATTATTTTGCAATGGGAATAATAATTAAGGTTTAGTATATAAATATTTTAAAAATAGGTTTATCTCTTGCTTAACCACTTCATGACCATTATAGGCTGCAGTGTGTTTGCAGGTTTGGCTATGTATAAATCAAAACATGCTGGGGCTATATGTGAAGTAAAGAAATAAGAGTTTCATATTGTTTTACCTACATATATATTGAATTTATTATAAAGATTACCTAAAAAACAGGATAGAAGCCATTTTAAATTTCATCTAATCCAGCCACTATACTTTGAGCTATAAGCTTGAGTGACCATTAAGATTTACAGCAGCACAAAGGCTTCAAGAGAAGACACAAACACTGGTGTGTGCAGTGCTGCCTGCAGCTATCTCTGGTTTCCTTGGGTTTGCATTGTGAGCTTATTTAGCCAGGAATGCTTCTTTTAGCAGCAGCATCTGCAGCATATTGAATATTGGAGCATGCTGCCATCCATTCTGCTTTCATCCAGTTGAATTGCTGGAGTGAATGAGATGCAAAGAAGTCCTAAGACTTGCCCACACAATGAGTCAGTGGCCCAGTGGTTTTCAAAAAGAGAATAAATTTTCTTTGTCTTTGCTTTAACAACTTTATTGCAAGGCACCCTTTATACACGTTAGACTATTTATCTTTTTCAGAAAGGGTGGGAATTCATGGATACCATTAATGCTTCCACTTGCATATTTGATCATCACCTTTCCTGATGGAAAAACATCTTCCCTAGGAATTACTAGTGAAATTTTTTCTCTTTGTTGTATTAAATCAGTTGAGAGAATAAAGTAAATAAGTGAATTTTCCTTGGCACAAACAAAAAGACACAAATTGTTGTTGGCATTGTCTATTATACAGTCCTGTCTTTCCTCTCAGTTACCAGACATGGTGTTGCTGCCTTTGGAAGCTTTTTTTCTACAAGACCTGACAGTTTTTCAGATCAGCCTACCATAGCATCTGCTCATGTCCTGTAACTACCCTGCCATTTACTCCTAAAACTTTTTGCCTCATGATTTTTCTCTATTTTTGTAGGATTTTTAGATGATGATGATGATGATGATGATGATGATGATGATGATGATGATGATGATTTCTAAATGGAAATCAAAATGTTTTTCTATTTACTGGTCTTGTGTCTTTATCTTTTAAATTCAAAATTTTTTAACGAGGCTGAAATTCCACAGAGGTGATGGACTCATACCAATGGATGGCAGTGTTTGCATCCTTGGAAATACAGCAGCGGCAGCAGTACATAACACCATGAGCTGGCACACCAAAGTGCACAGATTTAACTTGAAAACCTGATAATGCCTCAAGAGTCTTGAGTATACCCACATACACATTAGCTGCAAATATGCTTTTTCTCCCCAAAACTTCACTGGCTTCTTGGGGTTATTTTTTTAATCTTCCCAGAATGGATTTTAACAACATACCTCACACACCATCAGGAGCTGAGTTCAGCTGCAGCACATGTATGTGAACTTGTGGTCTGACCCACCCTGGGTTTCTCCTTTGCAGGACCAGCCTTGCTTATCAGCTCCACTCAGTGGTAATGTCATCTCTGCTGTGTCCTTGGTTATGACCTCTCCAAATCACTCCCCAAAACAGTCAGAAACAGCTGAAATTTGAATTGGAATTTTCACTTAAAAGAATCCAGTGAAGAGGTATTAAGCTATTCTGAGCTGCTTGGTTATTGCTATTTTGGGTGACAGTGAGTGAACCCTCTATTTGTTAATACTAGTAGTGCTGCTTGCCTCAAGCTGGAAGAAATGGGCTCACACAATGTGCTTTTTTTCCCATGGCATCCCACACTTCCAGGCTTCCATGGGAATATATGAATAAATCCAATTAAAATATTTTTTTAATTCCTTTTTTACTCCCACTCTGTTCACCAGATGTGCCAACTCATCTCGGGCTTTGGTTGCCAGCCCAGGCTTCCTTTTTTTGTTTATTGAGTTATCCTCAGTAATGTGTGTTCCCTCAGGGCCAGATCCTGGATTCACTTAGAGTCCTACAGCCGTGGTCCTCAGTGGGTGATGGCATTCATGTGGTAAGTGGGTGTGGAGCAGGGAATCCATCCCTGCCTGTGGGGACGGGTCAGCATGTCCATGATGAGGCATGCAGGGGATCAGATCTGCTCACCCTCGCGGGCTGTTGGGAGTACCTGCCATAGCTACCAAAAATTAGCACAACTGAGATCATATACATTTTCATTAATCTTCATGAGCCTTAAATAAAAGGAGCATTGCTGGCAGCTCTGATTAAGAGCTTTCTATTGATCATAAAAGCCTAACGCTAAAATGAATTGTTTAATGTTGAAGGATTGAGATAACAGCCAAATAATTTGATTTATCGCAAAACCAAGACATAAGAAGAAAGAAAATACTTCAAATAAGAATGCTACAGTCTCTGTAATAGGCCCTGAGCTAGTTTCAGGCAGATCAGTAAAAAAGCCCAGCCTCCATGGCCAATCTGCACCTCAGTACAAAGTGGTCACAGCCACTTGATGTCTGATGAGTGCCTTGGCCAGCACTGTGCAGAGGAAGAGGGCTTGAGATGCTTTAGCCTTGCACAATAAACCCATTCCTCTTCTCTGTGTGTGTGTGTGTGTGTGTGCTTTCACATGCCCCCACTATAATAGATACACATTTTTATGCAAAGCAAGAAAATGAATACACAAATATTATCTATTGTGTGTGGAATTCACCCTGCTTGACCATTTCAGTCATCTGAAAGCTGGGCACTTGAGTTGGTTATTTATATTTAATAGCCTCTATTATTACCAAAAAGAGAGAAAGCAACTCCTTGGTGAATATCCCTTTGAGGGGATCTGACTCCCCTTCTGTTCACTGTTTTGGGAGGGAACCAAGGCTCTTACTAGTTGTTTGATTAAGCTAGATACTGGTGCTCCTCAGTGTGTGTGGGATGATAGAAGGCATGAGAAGTAACACAGTGATGAGCCTGCAGAACTCCCTCACAGCAAGAAATCTGCCATTGCAGTGTGTACTGGAGGCTGACACAGAGCTTGCCACCCCAGGCACAAAATGCACTTGCAAATCCCCTGCCATATTCTTGATAATGAGTAAAAAGCAGAGTCGCTCTCCTGACCCTCACTCTGACTACATTCACACTTCTTAGCAACACGATTTTCTTTCAGCATGGTGGAGTTCTTGGAAGGGTTCTGGCCATTTATCAGCAGCCCTGTAGTCTCTGGGAATAAGGGAATAGGGAGGTGGTAGACAAGTCATTTGGGAGAAATAAGACATATTCCAAATTTCTCCATGCCTGCTTAGCTCCCAAAATGTCTGCTCTGGCTCTGTTAGCAGTTAAGCATCTGTCAAGTTGCTCTGCTCTAGCCAAAGCTGACAGTGGCCAGCCAACTGCAGGCTGGGCAGTGGAGCTCTACCAGGGAGTAAGGGAAACCTTCCTCATGAGCTGTGTGAGCTGTGCAGAAAAAGCTGAGAGAAGCCCAAAGACCAGGAGCTCCTTCATTTGTCCACTAGAAGATGATATTTGTCCCTGGGTGGACAGAAGTTTGCAAAGGAATCACGGTGTCTAAATGTGTGTGCCAAGAATGGGGAAGTATGTGCTGAGCATGAGACACATGCAGGAAGTGTGTGTCCACCTCAGCAGGGCTTAGAGTACAGGAAAGTCTCCCCTGGAGGGAGGGTGGGTGTGTGTGTGTGTGTGAGTGGCACATCCTCCTAGCCTAACTAGCCTAGCCTATGCATAAAGTTTTTCTGCACTGTGCCTTTTCCATAAATGTGTTTGTATGTCTTTCTGCTTATGAGCATACGCTTCAAAACAAGTGCATATGCTAGTTCAGTCTGCCACCCAAATTCTCCTCCTAGTCTCCCACCTGGTTTATTCAGGACTTGTCCTGCTTTGGTTCCCACTTTATTGGTTGCACGGCTTTAGATTTTTCCATATACATGAGCTTGTATAGATGCCAGATAGCATCAAAGATCCCCACAATAATTTCCTCCTGGAGATCTGCCAGCAAAAAAAAGGGCAGATAAGAGCCTGTCCATATACTGTTGTGGTGGAATTAATCTGCTTTTTGTTTTTAAGCAGCAGCCTGGTTCTGCTCTCCTCCACAAGAGGAAGAGCCTTCCCAGTTTTCACTATTCCCTGGCTGCTTGTTGAGTCTCTCTTCAAGTCACAACTTTCAACTACTGACCCTTTAAATTTCCCGGCATGGACTCACATAATGTCTTTCTGCTCCTTATAGCCCAGTGGAGATTGACTCTGACAGCACCACAGTGGTTATGGCTTTGCTTTTGGTTATCATTCTTTGCAGATTTTAGCCAGGCTTAGTCAGAGGCAAACAAGTGTAGGGGAAATTCTTATTTAGTGTTAGCACCCTGGGTTTGGTAGCTGTGCCTTTTCAGGGCATCTCACTGTGGAAGATTTTGCATTTGTCAATAAAGAAGTGAATGTCAAAGCACAAAGGGGGTATTTTTTCTCCTCTGTTGTTTCTTTATGTGTTTTAAAGTTCTGAATTCTAACACATTATGCCCATGTGAAGGGCAACATTTTAAGCACTGTCTGCTTGCTGTGATCTCAGTAAGCAGTGGATGCCACTAATGGAGTCCCTAGCACATTTTTTGAAGAGGAATATAGATGGCACAGAGAAACAATTTCATAGTAATAAGCAAAAACCAGTTATTAGCAAGACACTACTCTGTAGCTAATGGTGTTAGGGATAGTGAGAACCTGTTCTGAGTTCTGGGTAACAGCTGATTGCTCTCCTCAGCAGAAACACCACCAAGCCAAACACCACTGATCCTTTGGTAGATTTTGGGGAAGCTGTCACAGGGCTCAAGTACGAGCTGCAGCACAGCTCTGGGAGTGGGCTGTGCTGCAGCTGACAGGAGGGCTGCTGGCAGCTTTAGTGCAAAGCTAGGCCAACCTGAGCAGCAGAACAGAAAACCCTGCAGGTGGCACGGCCATGCAGCCATTGCCACTGTGCTGCTGTCCCCATGCATCCATAAGCAGCAAATGTTTGTGTTTCTGTGCACAGCAGTGATAGCATGGCAGAAGTAAGAGCTGAATTATTGTCAGGTTGGTTTGGGAGAGGGTTGTTGATTCATTAAAAAGCACTATCTATCTGAAGGATTTTTTATAACCATTGGAAGAAGACCAGCAATGATACAAGTGGTCACAGGCAACTTTGTGAGCGTATCACACTTCTGGCTTGCAAATAGATTTGCAGTTCTGTGAAGTCTCTGAAGAAAATCCTGCTTATTTTGACCAAAAAAAAGAAAGAGAAGAAAAATAAAAGAAGTAAAATGGGGGAGTAGGAGACAAATCAAGGGAGAAAGGAAGCAAGGGAGGGAGGGAGGGAGGGAGGAAGGAAGTGTCGGAAGGAAGGAAGTGTCGGAAGGAAGTGTCGGAAGGAAGTGTCGGAAGGAAGTGTCGGAAGGAAGTGTCGGAAGGAAGTGTCGGAAGGAAGTGTCGGAAGGAAGTGTCGGAAGGAAGTGTCGGAAGGAAGGAAGGAAGGAAGGAAGGAAGGAAGGAAGGAAGGAAGGAAGGAAGGAAGGAAGGAAGGAAGGAAGGAAGGAAGGAAGGAAGGAAGTGTCGGAAGGAAGTGTCGGAAGGAAGTGTCGGAAGGAAGGAAGGAAGTGTCGGAAGGAAGGAAGTGTCGGAAGTGTCGGAAGGAAGTGTCGGAAGGAAGTGTCGGAAGGAAGTGTCGGAAGGAAGTGTCGGAAGGAAGTGTCGGAAGGAAGGAAGGAAGGAAGGAAGGAAGGAAGGAAGGAAGGAAGGAAGGAAGGAAGGAAGTGTCGGAAGGAAGGAAGGAAGTGTCGGAAGGAAGGAAGTGTCGGAAGGAAGTGTCGGAAGGAAGTGTCGGAAGGAAGTGTCGGAAGGAAGGAAGGAAGGAAGGAAGGAAGGAAGGAAGGAAGGAAGGAAGGAAGGAAGGAAGTGTCGGAAGGAAGGAAGGAAGTGTCGGAAGGAAGTGTCGGAAGGAAGTGTCGGAAGGAAGTGTCGGAAGGAAGGAAGGAAGTGTCGGAAGGAAGGAAGTGTCGGAAGGAAGGAAGGAAGTGTCGGAAGGAAGGAAGTGTCGGAAGGAAGGAAGGAAGGAAGGAAGGAAGGAAGGAAGGAAGGAAGGAAGGAAGGAAGGAAGGAAGGAAGGAAGGAAGTGTCGGAAGGAAGGAAGGAAGGAAGTGTCGGAAGGAAGGAAGGAAGGAAGTGTCGGAAGGAAGGAAGGAAGTGTCGGAAGGAAGGAAGGAAGTGTCGGAAGGAAGTGTCGGAAGGAAGTGTAGGAAGGAAGGAAGGAAGGAAGGAAGGAAGGAAGGAAGTGTCGGAAGGAAGGAAGTGTCGGAAGGAAGGAAGTGTCGGAAGGAAGTGTCGGAAGGAAGGAAGGAAGTGTCGGAAGGAAGTGTCGGAAGGAAGTGTCGGAAGGAAGTGTCGGAAGGAAGTGTCGGAAGGAAGTGTCGGAAGGAAGTGTCGGAAGGAAGTGTCGGAAGGAAGGAAGGAAGGAAGGAAGGAAGGAAGGAAGGAAGGAAGGAAGGAAGGAAGGAAGGAAGGAATACATTAAAAGAGGGAAAGGTTGGACCAGCTAAAACAACCTGAAAACCTGAAAAACCCAGCTGTTGGTGATCTAGCTCTTAAGAAAAGAGCTGGCACTTGAGGATGTGCTGACATTGATCTATGACTATGTGTGATGGTCGAAATCCTTAAAAGTGACTAAAGATTTCTTGTGCCTCATTTCCCAGTGACAGAAATGAACCAGGCTTGCAGAGAGCGGCATGCCCAGAACACCCTGGCACACCATAGGTACTGCACACTCAGCCACACTCCTCCCTGGACAGCCTCAGTCCACAACAGGCTGGGTTGATGACCTCTGTCATTCCTGCCCCTCTGCACACTGACCTGACTTTGGTCCGGACCTCTGTCCTCTGAGGGGGACAGCTCACACCCTCCCAGCCTGGTGATTCCCCCCAAGACCCCCCTCAGCCTCCCTCTTCAGCACTGAACCTCCCCCATCAGAAATTAGGGATTTGGGGTTTTGTTTAAAAGTATAGCCAGCAGCAGGTTCCCATGGCCCTGCTCCCCTCAGATGCCCTGTCTTGCCAGTTGCCATGCAGGAAGGTCTGCAGGGCCACCCTCCCACTATCTCCCCACATCCTGCTAATGGCAGTGCCTCACCCAGGTCACCAAGGGCCACATTAAATGATTATTAATTACAACAGGACCAACAGTGGTGACAGTGGGCCCCAGTGCTGGGACAGCCACCCTCAGTGGCCATAGGATTTGCCTGGCTGCCCACCCTGAAGGGCTTCCCCAAGGAAGCTGTCCTGCAGCTTCCCCAAGCTGTTCTGCAGCTGCTGTCACCCAGAAACTTCCACAAAAAACTCTTTCCAGCAGCACTTGCCTGGGGTATGGAGCCATGGCAGGGTGGTGCCTGCACCACCTTCCTTGCTTCAAGCCACACTCAGCAGGAAAGCTGCAATGTCGTGATCAGAGCTTGCAGGACGGGGTGGTGGAGAATTTCATTCCCCCTCTCCGGAAAGCCCAGGTCAGGCTGAACTTGAGCCAACGCCACTCAGCAAAAGCCAGGCCTGGCCTCCCGCCATCACCTCCTGATGAATGAGCTGCAACATGCTCGAAGGTGAGAAGGCCCAGCCAGACCCCTATCTCGCAAGCCTTGGCAAAGCTGTGGTAAAAACCTGTGAAATAGCCTTTTTTTTTTGTTTTCTTCCCTTCTGTTTTCACTTTTTGTTCATGTTTTGGGCTCTGTGCCCCCATGGAGCATGCCTGAGCGGGTCAGGGCTGAGGGGACAGGCCGCGGCAGAGCTCTGAGCCTGGTGGGGTGCAAAGGAGGGCGGGCGTCAGTCTTGAAGCATTCAAACAAATGCTGCGCTACTCCTAGAGTGATGTCAGGCCACCTTTTCTGCTCAAATTGTAGTAAAAATAAATACAGCTAGAATGTGTGGGCATGGTTTGGAAAAGGATAAAGGGGACATTTCAACATTGGTCTCACTGAAGTGGAAATGATTTCTGATAGCCAGCTGGAAGCTGGCACAGGCACTAGGCTGAAGTTGAGAGTTCATGCAGCTGGGGTTTCATAATACCAAATTGCTAGTCTTTCATTTATTACTTGAGTCGAATCCTAAAATCTTATTTATATGATTAGTCCCTCTGGGCCATATCCTTATTTCTCTTACACCAGACTGACTCAGAGGAGGGGGACATCTGTGAGGCAAAGCCTTCTCATTAAAAGGTCCCTCTAGAATGGAAAAATGAAAGCCAGCTATGGTAACGTCCTCTAGCCTGCGGCGAGGAGGCTCAGACCAGCACAGAAATGAGTTACACACCAGGCAGCTCTCTTCAGCACAGCCCTCCAGAGTCCTCCATGCCTTCCTTCTTCAGATGAAGGTTCAGTTCAAGTACCTGGTACTAATCATCCAGGCCATTAATTTTTTTTGGGCCAACTTACATCAAAATCTGCTCCCTCTCCACACCGGGCAGCCATTACTAGGGCAGTATTTTGTGCAGAGACGGCTGGGTCAATAGCCTAGCTCTTTCATTTGAACCCATAGCTATGGGGACATTGTGATGAACAGCTCAGTGTATCACACAGTGTGGATTCAGTCATTTTTCTGCAGACAGGCCCAGCCTGGAGCAGTGGGGGCAGAAGATGTTGCATCGTGCTTGGCCTGGAGGCCAGGGGCTGCTGGCAGATAAGATCACCCCCCTTATGGATTTGGAAAACGGCTATACCAGGTGGGACACCAGGAATTGGAGACCCCTCCATCAGAATGATGGGCAGAGGGTGGGGAGGGACATCTACTCTGACTGTGAGTCTGGCAGAGAGATATCTGAAATCATGGAGGTCTGAGCTTGTCCATCCATGTGATGAAGCACAGGTTTATTATTCATCATAGAATCAGGTTGGGAAAAACTCTAGCACCATCACATCCAACCATAAACCCAGCACTATCAAGTCCACCATTAAACCATGTCCCCAGAGGCCAACTCCACATATCTTTCGAACACTTTTAGGCCTATTCCAATGCCTGTTCAGTCTTTCAGTGAAGAAATTTTCCCTAATATCGAACTTAAACTTCCCCATGTGCACCTTGAGGCCATTTCCTTTCCCCCTGTCATTTCCATCAAAGTGCTCCTTTCAGGTAGTTGTAGAGAATAGTGTCAACCATGAGCCTCTTTTTCTCCAGGCCAAGCAACCCCAGCTCCCTCAGCTGCTCCACATAAGACTTGTGCTCCAGACTCTTCACCAGCTTCTCTGGATGTCCTCCAGAACCTCAGTATCTTTCTTGAACCAAGGGAACAAAAACCAAACCCAGTATTTGAGGTGCAAACTCACCAGTGCCACCTCAGACCCACATACTGCCCAGGCAGCTGAGCCCAGTGGGCAGAATTTTTTAATGTGGGGTCAGTGGAAAAGGAATTCCTTCAGGCTTGATTCAGGGCCTGGCAGGAATCCAGCACAAGTGTCCCTGCTTATGCTTGTCCTGCATATCTAATCCTGTGTCTATCTATCTATAAAACAGTTCAGGGCTCCTTGCACCTGTAGACTAGACTCTGCTGTATTTTGATTTCTGAGCCTTCACCTTAATCAGCAGCCCCCTGCAATAATAGCTGTGGAATGAAAAGGCAGAGAAGAAAAGGCAGGAGAAAGAGGATGAAGCAGAAGGAAGTGGCCAAGCTCACTGGCACACAATATGAACTCAAATGAAGGCAACCTGGTTTCTGTGTTTATTCTGTATAAATATTCCAAACAATTTACAGAGATGGGGAGAAGGCTCTGGAGCAAAAGCCTGCAGAATCAAGGCTGCAGTGCACTTATTAAGGGATGTGAGAGGCTCTAGGATCTCAGGCAGAAATTCCCCAGCAGAAACGTTATGCTGTGGGGAATCACCAATTACTCCTGTTAGCACCTGCAAGCAGGCATTTTAACAAAGCAGCATTCTCTCATTCTGTCGAAATGCGCAGCATATCCCGCCAGGCTAATTAAATAGCAGCCCCTCCCTTACAAATAAGGGCACTGCAGAGGGTGTGCTTGAGCTCAGCCCCTGCACACAAAGGGTGACTATTCCCAGGTTGGATTCCAATAAGGAAATAAAGACTTCCAGCACAGGGATATGCTCTGTGCCCGATGCCACCACTCAGCTCACTCAGCAAAGCCAGCCCTGCACCAACCTCCCTCCTGGCCAGACTGGAGGAGACTGCCCAGACGTACTGGGAGCAGGAAAGTTCTGCTGGCTTCAGCTTCCCAGGCACTGCCTAACTGCAGGGCAGCACCATGTGCCACAGGGCAGTTTTGTTTGTCACCCTGCAGGGTTTTGTGTCGGTTCTATAAAGCACAGGCGCAGTGCGTCCGGCGCAGCACGGTACCGTGTGCAGCACAGTGAGGTCGCCTGCACCTGGACACCTCTGGGACCCGTTACCCTTGCTGAGGGTGGGATAAAAAGTACTTTGTTTTGTGCCTGCATTTTTGAAAACTGAGAAGAGTGCTCAGGGATTTCTGAAGCTTGAGTTGATTAGCAGTTAATGATGTGTATCCTGAGGAAAAAGTAAGATTAAATATTCTGAGTGTATTGAGCAGGGCATTTTAAGCTTGAGATTTATAGCTATTTTGTTAGTATTTCATGAAGTGTTTAGGTCTGTTCAACTCTTGGTTACACAGCCGCTCAGTATTTTGAACACTCATTTTATGCAGATATAACTTAAACAACCAGTGCTGTATGAAAATGTGTAAGTGCATGTGTTGTAACTGCACATTAACTCTTGGGGAACGCTATTGAAAAGCAGACACACATGAGTTACTTCTCCAGCAACCCACAGATCTGTGCTGAAGTGTTGCTGCCTCATCCCAGGGCCATTCTAGACCCAGATGCCTTGAGTACTGCACCTTCCAATCTGGGAAGAATGCTGTGGCCAAGTTTGTCCTCTTTGCTTCCTCAGCCCTTGCCACTCTCTCTTGACTCATCTCAGCTGCAGTTGCCTTACACTAAGTCTTGAGCACAGTTCTGCACTTTTCCCTGTGTTGTATCTCTGAGTTATGTTACCCATTCGTGGCCTCTGCCCTGCAGGTGCATCCCAGTGCAGTTGCCTTGGTGTCACCCCACAGCATTTCTGTCCTCGGCCCTTGGAATATGGTGCAACTTTCCTGCAGGTGGCTACTATGCTCTTACTACATACCTGTTCTGATGCTTTCCTTCCTGAAGACATACTTCTGTCACATTTCCTCCAGGAAATCCCATCCATCCATCCATCCATCCATCCATCCATCCATCCATCCATCCATCCATCCACTTAAAAGAAAGGCAAAAAGAATGCAGTGGCCTTTTCCAATCTTTTAGAAGAGAAAAAAATTTCCTAGAGATTCTCAATTTCTAGGAGCTTGTCTCCATGACAAGATGAAAGTGTGCTTACAAAAATGTACAAAATAGCAGAGAAGTTGTGCAGAGGCTCCAGGCCTCACTAGTGAGTCTTGGAAGGGCACTTGGGTTGCTGAGCTGTCCTGATTCCTGCACACCATCCTTTCACTTCTCCTGTTATCCCATCTAAGCAGATTCAGTGAGGCATACGTAGATCAAGACACACAACATCCATAACTTCACTTTGCCTTGGAGATGTAATGCAAGATCAACACCTAACACATCATGCTTAGCAAATGTTGGCAATACAGTGCATAGAATGAGGGCCCTAACTTTTTTCCCTTCACTTGGGGACGTTTCCCTCACACAGTACCATGTGTGCAAAAAAGAAATTGTTTGCCAGCACATGAAGTATAGCCAAACAGGCTAAGCTGAACAAAAGTTTCAGGTCCTACATGGCTATTAAGAGTTTCCAGTTAATTGAACACTCAAGTGACAAATGCACACAGCCACATTTGGTCAGATAATCTGCTTAAAATCAACCTTTCTACCCCAGGGAAACTCTAGAGAAATAATTTATAGTGCAAGTGTGCGGTGTATTTCACAATATGTAAAATTTATATCTCATGGTTAAAAAGGCTAAAACTAGTACTGGCTGAAAGAAATGAAGCAACACATCTCTCAAAAGTTCTTAATTTGAATGAACTAAGTCATAAGTCTGTAGTGCATATGCACTGTTAAAACTTGTACTTGGTGTGTTAAATACACAGACAGAAAAAACAGAGTAACTAATATTGCTCAGTAGATGTTCTGTGCTATTACAGTAAATTCCAATATGGAGCTCATACCGATTTGGTTACTGGGATAGCTGTGAAAACCTTCCAACATTTTCTCCCCCCTCTCACCTTTTCCAAGTGTGAAGCTAAATGTCTATCTTGCAAGAGGTACTGTAGATCTGACTATAAATTGGCTTCTCAGCCTGACTGAGCCCACTCTGTGTGGCCAGGGGGATTAGCAGAAGTCAGCTTAAGTGATTTTTTTCTTAGAAGAAGCAGGATGCATTGTATGTATGTGAGCCTTCCGAGGGAGCTCAGCAGCAGCACAGCAGCGCTGCCGACAGGGTTAATAGCACTGCTAATAGGTATGGCACCTATTCCACATGCATTCAAAACACTGGTGGCTGCATCACTGCTCTCCTTATTTTTCCAAGGGACAGACACCAATGAAAAACAATAAAATAATGGTTTATTTTCACTAACATCCTCTTGAAGGAAATGGGACTTAGTCAAGAATTATCTGCTAATTTGGAAGAGAAAGGGTTTTTTAATGCATTGTAAAACAATCATTTGAATTGAGTTTTAGCATTGGTAAAAGTCTAAAGGTCGTGATCCTCCTTTACTGTAGGACTGTATCTGGTGTATATCCAGATTCACAAATAGCTAAAGAATAAAAATTCTTTCTTTGGCAGCTGGAACAAAGTGTCTTAAGCAAAATCATGTGTTTGAATCTACATCCAGACATGGGTCTTACTAGTTCAGGTCTGGAAATTTCTTCTACAGTCAGACAAACATTGCAAGCCACATATTTTAAACAAAGCACGGGGCTTAATTTCGATTGCTTTATCCACCAAAAAAAAAAAAATCTATACATATTCAACATATTCATAGAAATTATCCTTAGATCATTCCAACAATAAAGTTTGAATCTAGAAGAATAAACTTTCATTGTTAAATTGATTTGACCTTTTAGGAACCCCTTTCTTTAGACAGACCTTTCAACCTCTAGAGCTGGGGATGGAACACTTCTTCAAGCAGCAAACTATTGTACGTGTCAGAGCTTGAAAAGCATTTTGAAAGCAAATGAAAGTGAAATAACCTCAGATGTTATCACAAACTCCTGTCCTTTCGAATTAAAAAAATGGTTCATGACTTATTACGGATTTCTTGTGAACATGTCTATTGAGTGAGAGTTTTACCCAATATTTTGATGGAATATCAAAATTGTGGGTTCTTCTACCTGGTGACTCTTTGAGATGCACAAATTTCAGGGGTTATATGGTAAGACTTTTTTCTTTGATTGGATGAATAAAACATCTTATATAAGTAAAAAACAAACACCACTAGTGAATGAGGTGCTTCTGGCACAAACACTTGGAAGACTACTCATTCATTCTTAAAATTCATGCCACTTTCCCACACGAGGGTTGTCACATACTTGGCAGTGGTCCAAAGAGCATAAACCATAATATAGGAATAAAAGCAAATGAATGCAGGTCTTTTAGCTGCAAAAGATCAGATTTTGAAAAAAAAATTTCAGTCATTTCTATTAACAGTGTTTGCCATAAAACAAAACCTACTTACACAGATGGCTGCGTGTTAGTTCTGGGATTTTTTTTTTAACCCTTAACTCCTGCATTTTATCTTCTTTTGTGAGTTTGAGTCAGACCATCAGTGTTATTTTCATAGAACTGTTTGTGTTCTAATTAAGCAATAAAGAGCAGAGCCTGTCCTGGGGATTAAGAGTAACTTGGAGTGTTGACACAAAGCTGAGAGCCATTAGTGACACCTGGCCATTAATTTCCCAGGAGATGCTGGAGCCAAACTCATCAGGGCTGTTTCTAACAATCCTTGCTGGGTTTTTAATGGGGAAAAACATATTTTTGACTTTTGGGAAGTACCGGAGGGCAGGCAAAATTACTACAGTTTACCATAGAGAAGATTACAAGAATAAAGGGAATATGGATGACTACAGCAATATCTGTAGAAAAATACTTCCTTATTTGTTAACCCACACACATATTCCCACAGAAAGTAGATACTCAAAATAAATACAAATCTGACAAAAGAGGTGGGAGATATTTTCAGAGCTACCAACTTATAGTAAACCAAATTTCACTAGTGAACTGAGCCGACTTCCAAGCACCACAACACTGTTTATCACTTTTAAAACCACTTCCATTGCTATTGCTTGATAACCATATAGAATAATGATATGAAAAGCTTATCCAATTAACATATTTATGCTTTACTTGGCAGAGAAGGAATGGTGGGTGTACCCATTTAAGTATTTTTGCATTCCTTCTGGAAATACATTAACCATTCCCATCCCTTCCCCTGCCTCCTCCATGCTGTTACAGCACCTTTATCAGAGAGCCTTGCATTGCTTCTGGGAGAACATTTTCACTAAATTCTTACAGGATATTAATGGACATTCCTGTATAGAATTGCCATATGAATGTTTCAATGACCTAGATAAATGTGCATAATTTCCTTTGTGTGTAATGGGCATGAGTGTTTAATTATGACAAGTTGTGACTTTTGTCGTTTATCTCCGTCCCCCAGGGAGCCCTTGAAAATGAAATTCCCTATTGCCTGGCATGCAGCAAGTGCAATTTTACAATAACCCTACACTAGGACATCATAATCCATGTTCCTTCCTCCTTTTATCCTCCACTTAGTGTATACAGAGGAATAACTGAAAAACACTGAATTTGGAGTTATATGAGACAGTGAGTTTTTACACAAAGCAGAAGGTTACAAATTAAAAGAAAGATTTAATGGAAAATGGGCTGCAAGACAGCAATCAGGATTACCTTTTTTTACAAGTCACTTAAATTACTGACCACACATTAATTCTGAGGTTAAGTCCATTGGTTAAACTAATCACTATTAATCAATGAAGCTGTTAATCAAATTGCTGGGTGCACAGGACCGAGTAAATTGGACAGTCAGATAATCTCTTGGGTTGAATAAAGATGCAAAAAAAGTTTGTGTCCCTCTCAGAAAAAATAGAAATGAGCTAACTAGTTTGCATGCTCTTTGCAAATGGTATCTGCAACATCAAACCCTGCTATGCCTTATTTTTGTGGAGTGTTTTTAACCAGCTCCTGCCCTTCTCCCATATGCATGCTTTTCCCTCACACTTTCACCCTCTCTCTCTTATAGGTACATGTGCAAGAGAGGATGGAAAAGGCTTGCAGGGGAGAGGTTTCAAGTGGAGGATTGATGGCCAGTGATTGTGAAGCCAAATCACTCACTATACTTGCTTTGCACTACATGATTTCCTGCTGTTGTTTCTAGTTACAGTAGATAATAAAAAATGTTACAAAACCCTCTTAACAAGAAAACAAAACACAGATGGCATGTTGAATGTAAAGTATCTGGGGATGGTAATCGAGTCTGGCCTCAAAAGCTATTTTGTTCCATCCCAGTTTTCTTGAGAAAGTGGCAAGGGGACAGCAGGAAATGCTGCACAAGTTTCTGGGTTGTTGAGGGGGAGCACTGAGGGCCAATGTGTAGTGTTATTATCCTCCCATTTCTTGAGGCCTTGGCTGGGAGAGCAATCTCCCAACAGTATTCTTTGGGAATATACTACAGTATTCTTGGGTCAAACTGATAGCCAACTATTTGAAGACCTGCACAGATACATCTAAAAGAAAGAAAATGTGGTTATTATTTGTGATATAAATTCTGAAAATGAAACATTATTCAAGGCTTAAAGAGCAGATGATGTCTAACAGAAAACTTTTAAAATCGTCCCACTGAGAAATATTTTTATCATGCATCATATTTTAAGTCTTTCTCCTCCTTTGTTCTTTGCTAGTAGAGATAGTGAGCCCGATCTGGAAATCAACTGCACAGTGTAGGTTTGGCATAACCTCACTGCCCCCTTTGCTGCTTGTTTGCCTGCCTTTGCAGCCCAGTGCCACAGAGATCCACTGGGTTCAGTTTCAATGCAAAGATCCCTGCAATGAATACACTCATCTGTTCCCTGGGCCAGCCTTGCAGACTGCTACCTGCTGAGGGAATATTACCCATTTGCTTGTGAGAACATGAAAACAGATAATGGCAGATAACAAAACAGTTATGTCCTAGTTCTTGTTGGCGAGTGAAAAGCAATGGAGCGTATCTTGGGGAAGATTCATGCCGAGATGCTTTGGTTTTATTCCCTGGTGTGAGCTGATGCAGGTCACAAGGGCTGCTGCAATTTATGCTGGCTGCTTGAGGCCTCCTTTTCCAGCAGGCATGAATTTCACTGAGCAAGACGGCAGCTTTCACATTTGTTGTGTTGTGTGTCTTCAGGTCTCTGGGGTCTGGATGGAAATGACTTACTGATGATAGGTATCAGTGTCTGCATTTGAGCACATATTTAGGGGTATCTTTCTGTCTCTTTTCCTCCATGGGGCCTGCCAGTATTGCCCTCAGCTGGTTCAGGCCTTTTGCTCAGCAAAAACAGCAGGAAGCAGGGTAGACTGAAATTATCTCGGTCAGAGCATGGTGGAAATAATACCAAGGTCATGTGTTTGATCCCCATCCGCTTAAGAGTGGGACTTGATGATCCTTGTGGGTCTTTTTCAACTCAGAATATTCTGTGATTCTGTGAAGTCAGAGGAACAAGCAAGAGGTTCAACATATTTCTTTGTTCCTACTGACAGAGGCTATTCCTTTCTCACCAGACATATCCTGAAAGCACTGCCATGTCTATGAGTGGCTTGTTGACAAGCTGATTGAATGTAAGTCACAAGGGTGCCTTTGAAGTGTCTTTAAAGCTGGCATGGATTTTGCCTTACTAGTTTGGGTATGGAAAATCCCCAAATCTAGACTCCACAGTTATTTTGATGTGAATGTTAGTTTAAACATCAACGTTACTACTCTGGTGTTGCTCATGACATCCCAATGACTCCAAAATATCAGAGTTCAACACACATGTTCTGGTTAAGTGGCATCTTTTAAGCCCTGTTATTTGAGCATTATATGTCACTTTTGAGAAGCAGATCTGAGTGTGGAAAACACTCACTGGCATTCTGTTGCACTTGCCTGAAGGTGGAACTTTCCAAATTTTTCAATGGTAATGGTATTTCTGACAGTCACAGTTGAATCTATTCACCATGAGGCCAAGTAAGAGTCTTATCTGTCAGAGGGAGCCTGGCAGAGGCTGTGTGGAAGGTGATTACAGCAGAGGCTGAGCACTGCAATGAAATCCACCAAGACCCTGTGACTCCTCTTAATCGTGTCTTGTGTAACCCTATTTCACTGAAGTGCCTAATACAGAGGGACAAGTGGATTGGGACTCAGAAGTTTTGCTCCTGTCAGTTTATAGCAGGGCTTGCACCCTTTGAACTTGCAACTCTTTGAACCCTGTCCAGGATGTCACAGAAATTACCCATGATAAAGGTGCTTGGAAGGCCTCAGTACATTCAGCAAGGACTGTGACACAACATCCAGCACAATTTGTGAGTATCTCTCAGCTTCCCTGCTGAGATAGGGGTCTGTTGCAAGGTGATGCTTCTGCATGAGTTGTGAAGGGTATTGTGCCTTGTGATGATCAGTCTGTGGTGTTCAGATGTTGGAGCAGCTGTGGGAGAGTCCTGCAGTGGTACTGATGTGAGCGAGTGGCAGCATGAACAAGGCTGACTCCATTTGTTCTCTGTGGACTGTGAATTCCCCCAGAGAATGAGGGGGGAATTCTCTGAGATGAGATGGCATGTGCCACTCAGGGACCACGACAAGTGCACTGATTCCCTGCACCTAAGAGGATGATTGAGCCTCCCAGGAAAACAAAGTTATGGACAAGCCTCACATCAAACCCTCTCTGATGCCCCTGGGTGATGTAAGAAATGCATCACACGCTGATGTTAGAAATGCCTTTTCATATTTCTTGTCAGATAAAACATTTGTGAGCCTGGAGTCATAGAAGGAAGCCTGGAAACAGAGAATGTGAGCACATGGAGTCCTAAATGGTGTATGAGGCCAAGGTTTGGAGGTGCAGTGGGCACAGCTCAGTGGATGCTGAGCTAGACAAGAGAAGAGGGAGGATTTGGTCTTTCTTCAGTAAGGGAAACCTGGGTAAGAAATGGTCATCAGAGAGTCCAGATCCTGCTCCTGCAGCCACCAGCTGTGTACCTGCAAGGGCTTTCTCACAAGCAGTGGAAGCCCCCAGGTACTGCTGCAATGCACAGACCAGCCTTCCCTTGACACAGGGTGAGTCTGCTCCTCTTGTGTCTTTGGTATAAAGTCTTTCTGTGTGCTTTCACTGCAGCTGTGTGAGGCTGCACAGGCAGTGAGGTGTGAGGCTGCACAGTGGTAGAATGGGTTCTTGGACCCCTATTTACAACATGGGGATCCAAGAACCTGGACCCCTGGGCATAGCCCTCTTACACTGTATAGCACCGGTGCAGGAGGGCTTTTTCCCCACAGGGCCAAAATGCGTTTGTGGGGGTCAGCAACAAAGGCAGGAGGTGCATTTGGCCTCAGGCACCCAGGCAGATGACTGCAGACCTGACACCTCATTCATATGGAAGACAAAGGTTTGAACCTGAGTCTTGGATATGCTGTTACCTCACCCTTACCCTTCAGATTCTTTTTCTTTATCTCCTCTGTCATTTTGGATCTGTTCTCCCTGTCACTGCTGCCTTGACTCTGAAAAACGTCTCAGACACAGCCTCGTTGAAGCTGTATGTGCAGTTTGCCGTGCTCTGGTTGTTCTGATCAAAAAGGTGGAGGTTGTTGGAGAATTCAGAAACATTATGAGGCAGCATGGACTTGTGGCATTTGTTCATGAGGCCAGACAGTGGCTGAAAGCCTCACACCCATCCCCCTGGAGGCAGGTACGAGTTTCTCCTCCTCCTCATCTGCTGCTCCAGTCTGCCAAGCACCTGGTCTGTTCCTGGGAATTACCCTGTGCCATTTGACCTATCACCAGCTCTGCTCTCCTATGTACAGATCTCATGGGTCCAGATAATAAAATTATAGTACTTACATGAAAAATACAAAGGTTGGCATGGCTATGAAGCACTACATTTAGTACTGTAGACTGGATGTATATATTCATGTATATATGTAAATAAAAACAGACCTAGGGTTTTGTGGTGTACATTTTCAGCAGTCTGTACACAAAATCAGAGGTGGTTGGCTCTCAGCAGGTTAAGAATTAGGATTATTTGGGTACCTTAGTTGTTTCTTGATGCATATGCAGTCCCATTTAAGAATAATTTTGATAGTTTTTTTAAACCAGGGGTATTTTATGTTATTTGACAGAAATGCAGAGCTCATTCTTGACTTGGCTTTTAAAAGCTTCACATATGTGTGTGTGTGTGTGTGTTTGATGAGGATAGCAGCACAGGCAAAGGAAGAAAATGATAGTGTGTGAACATGCATTACCTTCCCAGCAGGGAAGGTTCTTGCCCTTGAGGGTCATGTTGACCTCAGGCATTTAGAGAGTGAGATACCTGGAAATTTCATGTTGAACAGCTCCAGAGAGCAGGAGGGATGACTGGGAGGGGCTGGATGCTCAGACGTGGGCTGGGAAGCAGACAGTCGAGGAGGGACACCAGGCAGCCCTGTCTGCTGCAGAGGGAGATGAAGCCGTGCACGCACAGCCCTCCTCCCCCAGCTCAGAAGGCTGTGATTGCCTGTGAGGAGTTATCAGCCCAAACACTCTGAATATTTTGCTGGGGAATACGTTTTACTTAATTGAGCGGAAAATAAAAATTACATGGACGTGGAGGGTTTATAACAATGCAATGATGGGGGAACATGTGCTTCTTAAAAAATAAAAGCCAGAAGTCCCATTGCTACATGCAGTACTCAGGGTATAAAATATTTGCATGCATTGCAATGGCTGGAGCTTGACATGTCTGCATAACTTTGAAGGTCTGTGTGATTCTCTTATACAGAATTTAAGACCAATTTGGTTTAAAGCTAATTCCTTTTCCCTTAATTCCGACTCAACTAATAGGAAGCCAAAAAACAAAGGCAGCACAACAGGTTCCTGGATACACCACATTTTCCCCAGAGATGACTGGACTAGGTTTCTGATGTGCTTTGCTGATGCAGGAGTAGCAAAGCTGTTTGACTTATTTGATAGCAGGACTGTGCATTTCTTCACAGGAACATGGGACAGTCAAGGTTTCACACTAACTCTGAGTTTGTCTAGCCTAACCCTCTTGTTCAATTGCCCCTTTAGATAGTAAGTGTGTATTTCTCACTTTGCAGAGCTTTAAGCCCTAGCAGTAAATGAACTGAGAGGGAGAAAAGAAAGACACTCCCCACCAATTTGCAAAAATACATTAATTTTTCTCTTTCTACCAGGAGGAAGAGAAGCAGACAGAGCTGATTTTGTAATCTGAAAAATTTATTATGTCCTAAGGATTCATTTAAGGGTGAAATTCTAGCCATTCCTTAAAATACAGTCAGGCATACATCCTAGTGAAGTGTGTGCAGGGAATTGTATTCCATGAATGAAAGCCGGGCGGGCTCCGGACAGGGGGCAGTACTGTCCCTCTGCTCCGCAGCCCTTTATACAGACACGGCCTCGGCTTTTCCGATTCTTTCCTGCGTGATAATGCTCTACGTCAGCGGCTCCTTAAAGTGCTCCTGCATCTGTTCCCAAGGAACAGCCGTGCCCTGTGTGTGTCTGTCTGAGAGCTGGCATAGGGAGAGAGCACCCGGACCATTCCTGCTGAGGTTCTGCAGGGAGGCTGCATTGACATTCTGGGGGGCTCCGAGGGTGCCCCTCTGCCGTGATCCTCAGCTGAACACACTGCTGCTGCTCTAGGAGGGCTCTGGGTTTTTTACATTTCATCTGCTTTAGCTGTTTGAAGGCACATACACCTTTCATCACATCCTCGCACTCAGACTGTCATGATCCATTTTCCACTGCGTGCATCCAGATGGCTTTTACAGGTTAGATTTCTCCTCCTGACTTTTTTCTTTTTTTTTTTTTTTTTTCAATACAAAGATGTCACTGTTTACTTTAGGCTCTAAGAGTGCTTAACTAGGATATTATTTTCTGTTGAAAGTTTTACTTTCCTAATCATGGCTGAGTGACTTTCACAGACACATCCTTGGCCACTGAATAGTAGCTCAGCAGCTTGGCAGTTGCCCCCTTTCCCCCAAAATATTCAGCCTGCTGTGGCTGCTGGTGGAGACTTCACAGACCCCAGTCCTCCTGTCACCTGCAGCGTCAGAGCAAGAGAGGGACAACCTCTCCTGGCACACAGCTGGAGCTCCCAGAGCACATTCTCAGTATCACAGGCCCATCTCTGACTCCCAGGTCGTGTCTCCTGCCGGTGGTGTGGGAAGCCTGGCAGCTCTGATCCCTGACACAAGGCTCATCAGCTGAAACCCAGCATGGAGCATGTCCCGAGGATGGGGTGTTTGTTCTGCTCGTGTCCTCCATTAAGTAGTTAGTGAAATGTATGATGCATTCAGCTTTTTTCATATTACACTCCATAATTGTATTAATAAAAGGTATTTACCCTTCATTATTTTAATTCTCCAGAGGATTATTGAAGACAGGATATAATTAATCCAGATGCTCATGTGAATCCAGGGAGGTTGCGTGCAATAGCCACTGTCTTCACTAAAAGTCATTGCACACATTCACCACAGTCCAACCTCTATGGCATTTTAAGAGGAGCATGTCTATTTCATGAAAGGGAAGAATTGGTTATTATCAGTATTATCTGTAGCACTCTGGCTTAATTAAGAGTGTTAAAGAAAGATAAAAGGTAGGAGAAAAATGCAGGAAGATGAAATTATTTGCCCAAGGTCACAGAATGGATATTAGTATCTGGATCTTTATTGTCCCAGGCTTGTACCCTGTCCATTAGATCAGGCCTCCCAAATCACCCTTCTTGATGATCAAGTATCTTGAACACTTATGTAAATCTCTCAAGGAGAAAAGCAAAAATGTCTCAGCATAGTCAGATAAAATTTTAGCAATGCACAAGGCATCAGTGGAATTCATTATAAAGAACATTTATTGAGAAGCAATGTTAAAAAGGAAACACTCATGCTTTAAAACAGTCAAGGCAATGAAACTCTGCTTCATATTGGAACTCATATTTTTGTAAAATTAATCAATTAGATCATACTCCTAATTTAGAGTATTTATGCTTTCAGCTACATTTCTGAGCTAGGGACAGGCTTTCTAGGATTCACAGCTTCTGAAATAAAAGTAATTGGTTTCCAAGGAATGTAAAGTGCTAAGGAAGTAACCACTTATCAACCTATTCATCCAAGAGCAGTTCAAGGATCAGCTTTACATATCTGGCAAGATTTAAAAAGATACAGTTCCTTAGCAGACAACAACGTTAACACTCAGGTTACAGTGAAAAGGACAATGCAAACTCTTTGGGAGTTTTAGTAAAGACACCAGTATAAGCATCATTCCTTCTGAGCAACTCTCATTCAAACACATCCCTTGGCTGTGTGCTCTGCTCAATCCCCCCTCCCAGTTCTCCAGGAGGCCCCTGTCCACTGAAGCAGCCATCATCTCTGCCCACCCTACCCCTGCCCCACAGGAGATGCCAAGGGGCTGCTGAAAAGACAAAACTGTGGGCCTTTAGCAGCTCCTGTGTACTTCCAAAACAACGTGGTGAAGGGAGCAATTGAGGGATGGAGGTCTGGTCCTGACAGCAATCTCAGCATGGGCAGTAATATCTGAAAAATCAGTGTCATTCTCAAAGATCTTCAGGAAAATCCAGATGGTAGTTTCCCAACATGTTGCTTCATTGAAACAAAAGTTCTAGAGGTGCAATCTGCCACTTCTGAGGCAGAATTTTTGTCCAAACTGTGGACAGGCCCCGGAGTAGCCAAAGGCCAGTTCAGGGCAACGGTCTGGGAGACTGAGATAATTTCTAGCTGATATGATGGAGTGAGCTATAGAGTGTACCAAAACCAGCCTAAAGGGGCTGGCCCAAAGTACCTATGGAGCCAGTGGGTGTGATTAGTTTGAAACTGTCACACAGTTTAAGTGAGCTGGATAGTTAAAGCACCATTTGGAGTCAGTCAGGGCTTGGCACAGTTGCCTGACCATGGGTGTCTAAAGAAGTTTCATCCACATGAAACTGGCAGATGTGGCAACACATCTGTGGGTGCCCTGTGCTCTTCTGGGCCACCAGCTGGGGTCCTACTGTCCTACTGTCCCTATGGCATCTCAGCTGATAACAAACACTAATATTTAGATAAGAGTGGAGCTTCTTGCTGCCTTTTAGACCCTTTGAAGAGGATCAGTTAGACCATGTCAGTCTGAAATGCCACGGTAGGCACACCTTTCTCTCAAACACAGGCTTGTTTGATGTGCCTACCTTGGCAAGCCCTGCTGCCCAGCAGGGCCAGCAGTTTGGGTGCAGCTTTCTATTGACACAGGTGTGAAACCCGCCCTTTCTGGCACTGAGGCAGATCCTGTTGGGCAGGGGCTCTCCAGAGCACAGCATAGATGCATCCTTTGTTTCAAGGCTCTTGTTTGAATCAAGTGAAGCGAGGCCCTGAACTTTGTGCTCCCATACCCCAGGCACCACTCCCACTATCACATCTTTGCTTCTGCAGGCTCTCTGGAGAGGCAAATCATCTCTAGCACTCAGGAGGTGCAATCCTAAACTCCATTGGCCCTCTACAAAGAACAACTGTCTGGTGGCTCCAGCTCAAGGTGTATGCCATCTGAATTGGATGGATTGGTCTGTCTTGAGCCTATGGAGTCAGTGGAAAGGATCCATTAAAATTTATCAGGCTGCGGAATCCCATCAGTTTTTAATTGGAAATGCAAAAGAAAGCACAAAGAGTAGGATTCACATGGCCTGTTTTTAGTGGGTATTTAGTCTAAGTGACTGCTAAGACACTTTATACCACATGGGAAGGTATGTGCCTCCAGGGGTTAAATCATAATGTTTCTCTCTCCCTTACATTATTTTTTATGCTTAAATGGCTATCTACTTCAGGGGAGGGGAAGAAGGTAGGCGATGGGAAAGTTCATTTGAAATATCCATCTCCTGTCTAATGGGCTAATCCCCTGCCCTGCTAGAGCAGCAAGACCACAGCTCTTCCATCTAACGCCTCACCACCACAGTGCAAGCAAACACTGCCCTCGAGCCTGCTAAAGCAGAGCTGCTTGACAACACTGAAAAACCCACAATTCACAGTCCTTTATTTTGTATGATCACCATTCAATTCTTGCTTGAATCTAATAGAAAGCAAATTTGAGTCCTATAAGAATGCAATAGAAAGCTATACTTCAGTGCTTGCCTCTGGTTTTGAGTACTTGGTGAATGTTTTTTTCCTCAGAGAGTGGAATTTAAAATCAAAACCAAAGAAAAATAAATTTGTAATTTAATGGGTTAAGATGAAAACTCTGGGGATTACACTGACCTTGAGAAGGTGATAAAGGAATTACACTTTTCCTTAGACACTTGAGTTAAAGTCTCGTTTGATCATTTCCACCCCTCCCAAAAGATGTAAAACTGCTTCCTGATATTCATTATAGCTGCCAACTCAGATACACATACACCCAAATTTTGCTATTCTTACAAGGTCAAAGACTTCAAAACTCAGCAGAAAGAGACATGGATAACTCTCCTCAGGAACCACTTTTTAAAGCCCTATCATTTGCAAAAATCCTCCTGAGTCACAACACTGTAAACCATTTGAAATTACATTAGGTACACAACATGTAAATATTAATCTTGCCTCGGACTTTGCTTTTCCTAGATGTGCTTGTGTGATTTTTTGCCAAAGCATCATTGTATTCCTATGCTTCTAGATAAGGTTTTTTTACACTTTTTTATTTCCAGAATTAATTTTTTCAAGGTACTTGAAGTGGGCCTCACAAGATTGTCCAACAAGTGTTTGTGTTATGCAGAGTTCTGTAGTACTGTGAAGTACTTCAGGCATCTAGATGCTAAGCTGTGGGCACCTTCAGCCACAAAGCAGGAACCAGGCTGTTCCTGCAAGGTGAGCAAAGGATTTATAAGGGAAACACCAGAGATGCAGAGTGGGCAGCCAGACATACACTGAATGGAGAGAAAAAAGATGGGTGTACATGTTTCTTCCAGCCAGGACGCAGGGAAGATATCTGACCTGGCTGTGCCTTGCCCAGTGCTGACCTTTCTGTTACCATGGAGTTAGGAGTGCATGATGGACTCTCTGAAGGAAAACAACAGTCAGCCTCTCCTCCAAAGCAGCCGGGAGCCTACACGTGGCAGTGTCTATCCTGGGTGCAGGAAAACAGCATTAAGATCCTTGACCTTGCTGATGGAGAACAAGGGCTTAACAAACCCAGCTCTTCATCATTGCTCATGAGTGTCCTTAAAGCCAACACACATAGTTTTCCTTTGGAGCACTTAATGATGCTAGAATAGAGGAAAAGTAGGGGATTAATGGCAAGCCATCCTACCTCTCTTCAAAATGAGCCACATGAAAGCCACCTGATAGCTTTCTTTGGCAGGGTGACTGGCAAAGCAAATGCACAATAGCTGCAGTAGATGTCAAATTTACAGTTTTTCCTGTATTTCTGCATGCTACACTTACAACAATACTAGGGAGACATGAGCTAAATGGTGCCCTTGAAAAGGAGATACATATCTGGTTAACAAACTTACTTTAAATCAATAGATAGCAGTGAACAAAGACAATGAAAAATATCACACCTGAAGGAGAAACCTGCAGATTCTATAGCAAATAAAAACAAATGGAATTATTGATAAGTGATCTAAGCATTAGCAAGTGATGCTCCTTCTCTACAACAATCCCTGTCCTGGGTCTTGTTAGCACATGACAGAAGAGACCATTATAGCTTTCTACCTGACTGTGGCAAGACCTCAGCTGTTTCCAGGCCTGGGAGATTCAGGTAAAGATAGATACATTACAGAGCAAACAGAGAGCAAAAAATAAAGTTGTGATACATCTGGGAAATTCAGCATGGGTGAGTGGGTGGGTGGATAGATGGATGGCTGAAAGGGAGAGAGGGATGAAAGGGAAGGAGGGAAGGACTGAGTAATTAGTTTCCTGAAAATGAAAACTGAAGAAAAGACAGGAATCTTGAATTTCTTAAAATGTGTATAAACTTGCTGTAAGTAGGATCTTGCTCATTTTTTCGACATGACCAAAGGCAAGACAAGAAATTATCATCTTAAGTTGCAACATGAGAGATTTAGGTTAAATGTAATGATTGTTAAGAATTGGCCGGGACTACTGAGATTGGCTGTGAAGTGGTTTAGGGCTACACAAGACACCTATCTCTCAGTAATGGATATTCACTCCAGCCTGAGGACAGGAGGATGGATTAAAGTTAGCTGACCTCCTGAGATTTAAGCTAAGCCTACCTTTGTATGATTCTACAAAATGAAAAACAGGCAGTTTGCAAAAGAGATGTCATCTCAAACCAGTATCACTGGGGGATCCTGCTCTTCCACTGTTGCTATTGGTTGGTTGTGGTTTAGGCCAATTCCTTGCATCTGCAATTATTTACACAAGTTAAGCAGACATACAAAGCAGCATGTGATGGGGACTTTTTTCAGTGCAGTCTTTGTTTTAAGCCAATCAATTAATTTGGTATCTAATCTCTGTTCCCCTTCTTCCCTGGGATTAGTTTAAATATTTGAACATGTTAATAAAGAATTTTAAATAAAAGCTAGAACACATTTTGTTGTAAATCTCTTTGTTTTGCAGAAATGTACTTTGACATTTTGTCAGTAATTAAACAGCTTTTCCCAGGTACTTTATCTAGTGCAGTGTTAAAGGCGAGGTCTTGTTGAAATAAGAAAAATGTACACAAAAGTATGGGAACCCCGTTCTGCATTTCAGAATAGAGCTCCTGCCTCTGAATGGAACTTGGAATTTTATTTCAGAAAAATAATGCTGTTTTTTCTTGAACAGTAGAATTTGTTCTTTTTGTAGCACAGGGGATGTCTAAGGGATTTCTTTCAGAAGGGCTTATAGAAATGCTTACGGAAAATACTCTTTTTTAACAATTTTTTTTTGTTGAGTCTTTGAAGGAGTTGTTTTCTCAGGTTCAAGAACTCTGCAGGCCAGATAATGAGAAGTAATTAAATCATAACCCATGATTTGATAACCATAATCTGATAATCTCTAGGAAATGCAAAAATGCATTCACTATGTGTTCTCACATGGCTCTTCCTGGAGTGTTAGGGATCCAGGTGCAGCATTTCTTCCTAAAAAGAGGAAAAAAAAATCAACAATCCCTACAAGGTGCAGTGAGATACTACTGAAATTAAATTCACTGGAAAATATATAATGATAGGCTGATTGAATGCTTTCTACTTTCTATTTGAAGGCACTGCTTGCAAACTCAGCACTATTTTCAGCAGTTTCTGTTCCACCGTGTCTCATCGGTGTCCCTGCTCTTTAGGCACCAAGTGTGTGTCAGACCATTGTGATGATCTACTTGGGGCCTCAGTTGTCAAGCACACACGAGCTGTTGAACTACGGATATTCCTTGCCCTTTCCTGCTGACTGGGCATTTCATGGACAGTGCTTTGAGGTCGTTCTGTTTCTGGCTGTAGCAGCTCTGAGGGCCAGAAGAGAGTTTGAGCGCAAGGCAGAGAGCTGTAGGTGTGAGGTGTGCACTCCTTGGTTTCTGTGTGGGCAATGTTGGTGTGCACTCCTTGGTTTCTGTGTGGGCATGGGGCTTCTGCACTCCCATGGCAGGTGGGAGGGAGTTTGGTAAACAGGGCTGTCCCATGTCCCCTGAGATGACTCCCCTCCTACACCTCCCCTCCTGCTGCCACTCCAAAAGGGCGCCCTTGGCCGTGTCACCTATGTCAGCCTCATCTGAACACTCTGGACATCCCAGGGAGTACAAACTGGCACAAGCTACCCAAGTTTAAACTCTAGTGCATAATCTGGAGAGGAATTCATCTGAGCTGCCCATGCTGTCTGCTTTACAATGAGGCACATTGCTCCCCACATCCCCTGACTGGATCTTCACTAATGGAAATTTAGGCACCCAGCTCTGATGTGGAGACCTACCATCAGAGACCTCAACCTGGACCCAATCCCTGCTGTGCCTTTGAGATTTCCCTCTTACTGTGTGAGCACTCAAAGATAATTGCTATGGCTTCTGAAATTACCCCAGCAACCCTCTTCTGTACCTCTGTCAGACCCTGCCGGTTCTGCTGACTGGAGGACATCTAAGTGTTCTTCAACATTGGGATTATTTTCAATAAAGGCAGAAATTGGATCACTGATTGTCTTTCAAAGAAACAGGAGCCTGGTTATGACTGGCACACAAATAACAAAAGGAAACCTTTTGAAATGAAAATTAAAGCTAAGACAGTTACATATACCCAGTTTATTTGTTTTATTTTTTAAATTAATAGTAGCTAAGTTTCCAGGGTGTCTTTCTACTCTCCTCCAGCCATTTGTTTTTGCTTCCTAAAAAGCTCTGTGTTGTTTCTCTCCATTATTTAGCAGTTGCCATTTTCCAGAACAGAATGGCTGTGCTTCAGGTTTTGGCAGGAACAATCCCTTTTTCTATGCTTCATGCTGTTTGTGAAATGCTTTGGGAAAGTTTCCACAGAAAAGCATTGTGAAAACGCAAGCTTATTATTACTGCAGTGGGGAATAACAGGTTCGGCTGTCGACTGGCTCTGTGAGCAGGTGCCAGAATCTTGCTGGGAAATACTGATGGATTTTGCTGATTCACTGCTCCATATGGGATGTGTTAGCTGGGCTCTGAGTACCAGGGGGCTACAGGGACCTGCCTCAGCTCTGCTTAGGGGTCTGGAAGTGGGAAAGTAAGCAAGTCTAAGATTTATACTACAGTAGTGCATAAAGCACAGGTTTTCAGAGCCCAGCTCTCAGAAAAGTGGATGGGTTTTGGCCTTCCTTTGTGCCTTGGAGCTCTGTTTCGAAGCAAGCTGAGAGAGCCATCTGCTTGCTGACTGTTACAGAGCCGAGCAGTGCTTGTCTCTCCTCCACCTCCCTGTAATTGTTTGCAGCATGCTGAGCTTATCCCACCTCTCTGCATGGAACCAGGGCCAAAGTTTAATAGATCTGCAGGTGCTGCACTTTGCAAGGCCTGAGTGCCTCACTGCCTGCCATCCTTGGCACAGGCTTCTGGGGAGGCAGGCTGAGATGGTTGGAGTCTTGAACAGGGCAGGGTCTTACACAATAACATGACCTCTGCACAGCAAATGTGAGGCAGCAAGGGTGGCTTTTTTGTATAGCAAGTAGCACATCTGACCTGAGCACCTCTGACAGTGTCCAGTGTCGGGCTCTGCCCCCTCTGTGAAGTCAGGACCCATGGAAAGAGCTGGCAGAGCTGGGTGTTTGCTCACAAATCTTGCTGGACACCCTCCCACCCATTTCTGTAGGACCGAATGGGGCATGCTCAGCTCTGAGAGCATGAGCCACAGCCAAAAGCAGCAATGAACTGCTGTACCCTGCTCTTTAGGCAGCCCACACTGCTAATTCCCAGGGAATTGAGTGTAAGGAGGGGAGAACACTATAAATACATGAAGGGATGTCATATCCCTCATTCCTGGATATGTGTAGAAAATGTGATTTGATATATGTGATATGTGATTCCACACTATCCTGGGCTACACATAGCACTACAGTCTCAGCTGGGGTGTCATGCAGGGCTGAAGGTCTGTGCTACCACTTCTGTTATTTAAATAACTCCTATAATGGCTGGAAACAGGGAACATTTGGGAGGGAGAGGCTGGTCAGTCTTGCCACTGATGCTGTAGCTTTCTCTAGGAGATGTGCCCACAAGTTGAGATCTCTGTGGGTGTGTGAGGGGCTCTTGCTGCTGCTGGATGTTGCTGGCTCTTGCGTGCTGGGGCTGGCACTGCCATGGATGGTGTCTGACACCACAGGACACACCAGCACATGTACACTTGCTTGGTGTGACTGACCCCAGAAAGTGCCTGCATGCTCAGGGCAGCTGTGTCACCTTGTCTGCCCTTTTTTGCCTTGAGCATGGTCACCTCTGTCATGCAGTGGATCCCTGGAGCCCCAGCAAGCCCCACCCCTGTTCCTCTGGCAGGCTGAACCAGAGGGCACTGGGACCTGTGGCTGGGGGCAGCTGAGCTGAGGTGCTCAGAGAACAGGGATAGCTGTGCTGGGGAGCAGCAGCGGGGACCCCCTCTGTGGTCTTGAGTGGTTCTCGCTTTTATTCTTACTTTTATAAGAGGCACTGATCCCTCCTTGTCTACCATGAACAGCCCTCCTACCCTGACCATGGAGCTCATGGAGTTCATGGCTCTGTCATGGCTGTCATGGGATTTTCTGTGTTCCCTGTGCAGCTCCCCATGTTTGACTGGGCCACTGAAGGAGGCTTTGGGCTGGGAAAATGCCCCAAAAGTGGCAGGCATCTCTGCTATGGATATATAGCTCAGACCCAACAGCAATGCTTAGCAAAAGCACCTGGTGCCCTGTGGAAAGGGCTCAAGTAACAATTGAATAGCAGATCTGGAAATGTCAGTGTGTCTCCAGAGTGCTGTGAAACACTGTCAGTATCTTTCCTAAGGTGCAAGGAAGAGAAGTGATGATATTTCCTCCTCCTGCATTGTTGAACTGCCAGTGGGACTGGTGGTTTGCCCCTAGGTCATGTTGCTTCTTCTGTTGTCCTCCCAGTTGACATCCAGGGGACCTGGACAGCCTGGGTACTCCCTGCTGGCACCCAAATTGTCCCAGGAGTGCAGTGCTTTGCTCCTGGCTCCTGTGGCAGACAGCCTTTGTCTGCCTAAGCCCCTCTTTGCATGGGGAGTGAGTGGCAAGGGCTGCTTCAGGAGACTGGATAAGGCTCAGGAATGCTTCATGCAGCCTTTCAGCTGAACAGGTTTGCAGCTAGCAGGGACAGCAGGAGGAGAGGGTGTCAGGCAAATAACAGTCAACAGCCATGTAGATGAGTGCTGTGTCAACACAGGGACTGCATCCTCACTTATTGGTCAGCATTGTTGAATGTACTTTAAAAAGAATTTTAAGGAGGAGGAAAACTGCAAAATCAGTTCAAAGGATCTTCCTTAGTGTGATATTTCTGGACTTAAGGTACTCTTTCCAAAAAAGGTTGTGACCATATTAAAAAAAAACCCAAAAACCTTTGATTTTAGCAGTAAGATTTTTACCTTTGTCTCTTAATTGATTCTGAAGACAGAATCTGCATTACTAACATTAATGTAATCTGATAGAAGTAGACATAGAAAAGGTAATAAGCATTCATTGGCAAGAGAAAATCCTACAATGTCGCAGACATTTCTCCACAGAAATCCTTCCTTTCATATTTCTGTGTCTTCGGGAGCCAGAGGCCCCCGAAGAGAAGGTAAACAATTATTATCAGCTGCTGTGGAATGCAATAGGATTCACCTTGATTGGCTCATTTTCTATGTTTATAATTAAGAGCCAATCACCAGTTCAAGCCAGGGGACTGAGTCCTTGGCCACAACTTTGTTGTGGGTTCTTTTCTATCTCTTCTCAGCTTAGCTAGCTGCTCTGCAAACCTCTCTCTATATTCTTTTTAGTATAATTATAATGTATTATATCATATATTAATAAATTCAGCCTTCTGATCAAGATACAAGATTCACCGTCTCTCTCTCACCAACTGCGACCCACACAGGTCGCGGTAATATCTGGTGACCCCTCGTGTAAGAGCAAAAATTAATCTGATAAGACCAGAGGAGCAAAATTGCTGCACTGGGTAAAAATCCTGTATGTGTGGCATTTGATGGTTGCTTTGAAGTGACCTCAGAAAGTGGATTCAAGCCAGGAGCTGAAGAACCGAAGATCCTTATTTGGACAGAGTTCACAGCCAAGGCTGACCACAAAGAGAATCTTTCTTCTGGAAAACCATCAGGAAAGATGATGGAAAAGAGCAGCAGACCTGTGGAGCTGGCCAGAGCAAGCTGGACTCTTTCAAAAGGTACTGTTCACTTTTCTATCCCTGATGAACCAGCCCTTCGTAGCTTGTGGCTGTTCGTATGGCAGACCCATGCCTTGCCAGAAGAGATTCAATTCTCCTCTTCAGAGGAAAAGCTTATTGCCCTCTGGAACTATTGGTGCAGAGAAGATGGTTGCTTTTTGTCAAAAACAGATATCTATGGGTTCTTTAGATGGGCAAAGCTTTTTGGGTTCTTTACTGATATTCTGTATGCTTTAGATGCTTTTGTCTGGGAGTGCATGGACTCGATTATCCAGTGCGTCTACCTGGAGGGACGCGTGTTGCCTTCCATCTACCCAGCATTTATAAAGCTTTTCCCTGTCTTGAAACGCAGAGCAGCTTGTTTTCAATGGATCTCTAATTGTTATGGCCAAGCTCCGTTTCCACCAGCTTTGGCAGAAGACGCGGTGGGGGAGGACATTTTTCTTCCCAGCCCCCCCTGCTTCACGGCGGGGAGGGGCGAAACTTCGCGGCGCGAAGAAGTTTTTTTTACTCTTGCTCCGGAGCATGCTCAGATGGAGCCTTCTCCTTCCCCCCCTTCTCTCTCTCCGGGGGGATGGGAGCGGCCGCTCAAGCCAGCGCCGGCCTCTCAGACTCCGCCTCCTTCAGACATGTGGGCGGCACCGGTCTCTGAGGTTTCCTCCATGGCCCTGCTAGAGCTGTCACTCCAGGAGATCCCGTCTCCACTTCTCCAAGCGGTCCCGCCCGCGGTTGCACCGGCCTCCCTGCCCCCGCAAGAGCCTGTGTCGGAGAAGGCAGAAGAGACAGCACTTCCGCCGATTGACCTGTTGCTAAGCAACAGCGACGCTCCGCCGCTTCTCCAGGATCCGCTGGTGCCCGTGCCGTGTCTGCCGCCGCTTTCAGAGCCAAGGGACGCAGCAACAGCGTGTTCCCGCGCGTCCCCGCCACCTCCGCAGCGGACCCCAGAGTCAGCAGCAGAAAACGGAGTTGAACCTGCGGGACCCTTGAAGCAGCCCGCGGCTGATCCCACGCTCAGCGCGGTTTCCCCCCCGGTTCCGGCTCCCTCCCCGGTTCTGGCTCCGTCCCCGCTGCTTCCACCGGACGTCCCAGCAGCCGCCCTGGAGGCTGGTCTCTCCTTCAGTGGAGCAGGGGCTGCCCGCCAGCTCACCGTTGTGGCAGTCCGGCTGCCGGCTTTCAAGCTCGGCGGTTTGGGGGGTGGTTTTTCGGGGATTGTCTCATGGAGGCCGCCGCCCCTCTTGTGCCCTAGCGGCGAGGGGGAGGGGGCTCCCGAAAGTTTTGCCTTTGGTCCCCAGCCCAGTGGGGGTGGTGCCGTGATGCTGTGGGAAACAAACATTCCCAGACCCGAGATGAAGATTCTCGGGGCAGCTTCTATTTCCCTGCTGCTGGCATGCCTCAGTGGTTTAGGGGAAAGGAAGCGTCTCACTACCCGTGCTGCCATTGTGCTAGCAGCAAAGTTCAGGCCTGCGGGAATGCAGAGCCTTCCTTATGGGTTTGGCCTGGGATGCTGGGCTCAGGAAATTCCTGGGCCGGGCCCACTGCGAGGCCTCTTGACGTTTTTGGGGATTCTGGTTTGTCCTACCAGTCCGGGTCCCCCTGTGTGAGCCAGTTTTGGGGTTCCTGGTCCAGTATGGGCCAGGGCCCCCAGGGCCTTTCCTTCTCTGGCACTGCTCTGCTCTGCTGCTGCTCTTTTGCTTTTCGATCAAAAAAAAAAAAAAAAAAAAAAAAAAAAAAAAAAAAAAAAAAAAAAAAATTAAATAAAAAAGATTGAAAATAGGCGGGCAGCAGCTCTGAAGTGCTGAAGCACTGAAGGGCCAGAAAAGGACATTCTAAAAATTGTTCAAATTGTTTCAAATTGTTTAAAATTGTGTTATGCTGTTTCAGGACAAAAAGGACTCTAAGGACTCTCAGATGTCCAAAAGAAACAACTTCAGCTGATGGACTGTTCCTGAAACTCAGCTGCATGGACTTGAATTCTCTTTGCATTGTTTCTTGCAATTTTCTTATATTGTAGGATTGTTTTAGTGAATTGTTGGTATTCTATATTTTATAGGTGAAGGAATTTCCTGTTCATTCCACATCAGCATTTTTCTTTTATTTTTATACAATTTAGAAAGGTGAGATGTCGCAGACATTTCTCCACAGAAATCCTTCCTTTCATATTTCTGTGTCTTCGGGAGCCAGAGGCCCCCGAAGAGAAGGTAAACAATTATTATCAGCTGCTGTGGAATGCAATAGGATTCACCTTGATTGGCTCATTTTCTATGTTTATAATTAAGAGCCAATCACCAGTTCAAGCCAGGGGACTGAGTCCTTGGCCACAACTTTGTTGTGGGTTCTTTTCTATCTCTTCTCAGCTTAGCTAGCTGCTCTGCAAACCTCTCTCTATATTCTTTTTAGTATAATTATAATGTATTATATCATATATTAATAAATTCAGCCTTCTGATCAAGATACAAGATTCACCGTCTCTCTCTCACCAACTGCGACCCACACAGGTCGCGGTAATACTACAAAACCAGGGTTTCTTTGCATTATTTAAGTTTGTCACTTCCCAAAGAAAAAATTGTAATGCAGAAGCATCCAGTAATTCCCCCAAAGTGTCATGGACATGTCTCAGCTGTGCCCTCCCTCTCAAGTCTCCTTCGCCTGGCATTCCACTCCCCCCCGACTCTCCTTCACATTTCTTCCTATGGATGGAGGAGCCAGCCACATTTTCACATCCTTGAATATTCCACTTTTAGCAGCCATTTCCTCGTTTTTCTTCATAAGGAAGCGCTTTTCTTGCTCTGTACTTCCATTAAGAAAATGTACAAGCCTAATAGTTACTAAACGAAAGTGACTAAAGCTATCCTAATGTTTTTATGGACTCATTAAAGGTCTTATTACTATTTCTCCATATTGGAAAAAATCTAATTTTTTACTTGTGACATAATCAGGAGCTGTACCCTAGTTTTCAGGGGTGAAGCATTTGCACGTTAACCTTTCCTTCTGCTTTGAGCAATCATTATTATGAACTTGCTGAACTACAAATCAACCCAGGGCTTTTAAAGCAGGCTCGTTTTCTCCCAAGGTCTGTTGAACCCTCTCTTCATGCTCTGAACTGTTTTTCTGCATAGCTGAGCTGGAACCAAGGGCCCTTGTGGAAATGTGCCAGGCTAATGGCACCTTGATCCTTCCATCTCTGGGCTCCCCGTGTCCTGGGGCTCTCCTGGGCCATGATGGCACTTTGCTGTCAGGGCCACAACTCTGCTCACTGGGGGTCTTTGGGGCTGATTTCCAGCTGCTGATCCTTATTTGCTTGCTGCTCTTTGCTTCCTGCTTGCTTCAGGTACTGATCTCCTCTCTGGTGACCAGTGAGAGGACCCAAGGGAACAGCATGAAGCTGTGTCAAGGGAGGTTTAGGTCAGATGTCAGGAGAAGGTTTTTCACCCAGAGGGCATTACAACAGGCTCTCCATGCAGGTTGTCACTGCAGCAAGCCTGACAGAGTTCAAGAAGCTTTTGGACAATGCTCTCAGGAATGTGGTGCGACTCTTGGGGACAAACTATGCAGGGCCAGGACTTTGGTGGTCCTTTTGAGTCCCTTCCAACTCAGGATATTTTATAACTCCATGCTCATGGTGGCAAGAGCTAGAAAGGAGCTCTGGGAATAATTTGGATTCTGGAGCAGCCCCAAGACACCCACATGTGAGCTCAGCACCCAGAGTGCATCTGTGGGAGAGCCACAGGGGAAGAGGCTGTAAACTCTGCTGCTGGGATGGGGCTGGAGATGATCCCCACTGCCTACCCCACATCCAGCACTGGGAAGGGAGGTGAGTACCCACGTGTTCCCTACGCAGGGGTGATAAGTAAACTTTTAACTGGTTTGGTGACAATAGCTAGCAGAAAAAGGAAAGCAATAAAGCTACAAGAGCAGAAAAGCAAGACAGCACACTGGATGTGCTCACCCCTTACTGGGGCTCCAGCATGAGCAGGAGATACCAATGTGTGAGTGTTGACCACGGTGTTGCACAGAGCACCCCAGCACTCCTGACAGCCACATGTGAGCTATCCCAGAAACGCATGGTATGTCTCTCCCATCCTGATGCGTCTCTTAACAATGATACTTCATAAATCTCTGCTTTATAAATTCACTGCCAGTGGAGGAAAAAAGTGTCAGTCAGTAATCTGTTGTCATGGAAATAGTTGGGAAGTTTGATGTATGGAGATGCATTACTGGGATGGGAAATACAAGTGGGCCTGTCTTGATTTTTGCCCTTGAATTCCTCTGCTCTGGAAGTAAAGGTAGAGGTTACATCAAAGCCTCAGGGAGCTGCATTCACTTCCTGGACAGATGCACTTCACTAGCCAAGACAACTACAGCCAACTTGATCCTGGTGAATTTGCTATAGTGCAGCACTGCATTTTCTCTTGGATGCTGCTTCTCACCTGCCTTGTGCTTTCTGCCTGGGAACAAAATGTCTTTTATAAAAGAGTCCCACACAAGATGAAAAGTGAGACAAGGACAAGCAAAGATAAAATGAAAAATAAATGTTAGAGGAGGAGAGTACAGAGAAGCAATATTCCATTTACAGTATTATGGAGGTTTTAATTTCCTGAAAACGTTTTATATGCCAGGCAGGGACATGAGAGAATGGCAGTCACATTATCAGGCCTCTTATCAACCTTGATTTTGCTTAGCCTTACCTGAATGGATTATTTTCTCAATAGTACAGTAACTAAATTAAAAATAGAAAAAATATCCCCACTTTGGTTCAGGATAACATATGATTGTTTTTTCATTATTTCTCAATTCAGGTGAATTTTAGCATAAAAACATCCTCTCAAAATAATTCATTTAAACAATTTATTCTGAAACTCTCAAAGCAAAATATCAAGGAAGTATCACAAATGTCTCACTCCTACATTTTTCCCCATTTTTCCATAAAATCTAACACCAGTCAGTGCATAGTTCTCACTGGAAAGTGAATCTTTCATTTGTTCTGCTTACTATTCATCAAAACAAATCCTATCTCCTTCTATTGTAGTTATTTAATACACACTGAGCTGCCATTCTGCCTCTGCAGTGATAAATCCTTCATCTCCTTTTATAGTGGCTCCATAGGGGCCAGCAAGATGCAAAAAAACATTTTTTCTTTTTTTCAGAAGCACTATGAGGTCAATTTCTTGAGGGGTTCCAGGACATGGAGGCTGAGGTCACATAGGTGATGTCCACCTGGGAGTGCTGGTCAGTGGCAGTGTGTCACAGTGTCACAGTGGGGACAGCATCACTGCCTGCCTGCCTCCCCTGGCCCTCTCTAACAGCAGAGCTGGAGGACAGGATTTATGGCTCTGCAGAGGGTTTTGCAGCATGTGACAAGGGCAGCAGATATCCCAGCACTCTCTGACTGAGACATTGTCCCTTAGCCCACCAGTGACAGCAGGGACCCAGAAGGAACATATTCCTGACAATTTCAAATTGAACCTCAAGCCTGGACTAGTGAAAAGGTGAGCTCTCATTTAGTCACACAGCATGGGCTGGGTTTCATCCTTATTAAAGGGATGAGAATGCAGTGGGAGCACCAGTCCCAAAGGTAGCACCAGCGCTGAGTGGCCCTGCTAGGTCTGATCATCTGGGAAGGGGGCAGGGAGACCCACATGCCTGCAGCTCCCCTGATTAGCCATCTTTCCAGGAATGTTTGGCACTGATGCAAACCCAGGAGCACACCTTCCCTCCAGTTTCTGTTAAACACTTCAGCTTTTCCATGGAAAGCTTTTGTATTGCATTGAATTGAAATCCACCTGGGTCCGGTCAGTACTTTACTACAAGGCTTAAGGAATCAATATATAATTTTAACCAGCATTTCTTTATCACACCTGTTTTTCCCCCTTGCCCAGCCATTGTTGTTCCATTACCAACTAACAGCCTGATTGTGCTCCCTCCTACTGATTTATGTCTAGGAGCAAACATGGAAAGAGAAGTGCTTTGGAAAAGCTGTCCTTGAAGTCCCAGTCCACAATAGTTTTTTCTTTTTTGTTTTTTTCTTTCTTTTTTTGAGGACATCAGAAAAACATAAATTGCAGCATATCTTCAAAGTGTTTGGGGTTGTTTGCCACATGACTCATACCGACTTTAATGGGAGTCACATGCTAAACTCCCATGCGACACTTGGAAAGTTTCAAAGTGCCACTGCTTTGCGCAAGAGCCCTGAATGAAAAGCTACTTTTGTTTTCCTGCTCCACAGCACTGGCATTGTCTAAATCCCAGCCCTCCAGTAGTACAGTGCTGGGACAGAGTGAGAGAAATCCAGCTGGGGAGGCAGCACTTCTGCCAGGCTTCCCTGACTCCTGCCTGCCATCTCTCCCCAGCTGCCAGCACAGCAGGCAGGTGAAATCAATGCTGCATCAATGCCTAGGAAACCCTGCCAGAGCCCCCTGAAAAACAGAGACAGGCTGGTGATGGGCCTGGCACTGAGATATTTACATTACCTCTCCTATTACTAGTGCCTGTCTCTTAGCTGCCCTCTTTTTTGCAGGGTTACATGTATTTTCAGTGGTGCCTGTTTCTCCCCTGGTGGTTCCCAGTAAAGCTTCTTATTATGGAGCCTTGAAGTCATTGCCATTATCTTGCCATCTTAAAATACAGCAATATAGCTATCATTGGGAAACAAAGGGGGAATTATGTTTTTTCTTGAGAAAAGAGCTCACCTGGCAAGATGCAGGGTTCTTCCAATTTGAACAAGAAAAGAGCAAAATCCTGCCCTTCTGCACCCTTTTTCCCTGGAACAGGTCATGTATTATTCTGCTGTCAGGTCAAATGGCTGAGTGTGATTTAGAGGGATAAAAACCGTGTTAAAGCAAACCAAGAGCAGATTGTTCCAAGTGCACACATGGCTAATCCTTGCCTAGGACTACGCAGCCTAGGCACTGCTGATATGAGAATCTCTCCGGGTTTCTTTGAAGTATGGGCAAGCATATTAAAGTGGTAGGAAAGCACCGACTCCTTCAGGTGGTAATTTGTGTTTATTGGCTGTGATTTTTATGAGTTGGGGAAAGAGGTAGAAATGCCAGCGTAGAGTAATTGAAATGTACTGGGTTGGTGTAAGAGTCTGTTTCACCACCAAGGGAAGGTGACAAAGCCCTTTCAGAGGAATGTTTTTCAGCATTCACTAATGTTGCTGCATAAAGGGTCCTGGTGCTAATGCTACCTTTAATGGTGTAAGTGCAAAGCTGTGAATCATCCACCTGACAATTACAGCAATACATCCTCGGCCACTCAGAGCTGGGACCCTTCAGCATTTTAAAACACTTGCTTTAAAAAGCCTTTCAGTGCTGTGGGTGGGATGAGGGATCCTACAGACAACCCCATCTGCTATACCTCCCCTGGATTGCTTTGTGGGCTTCCTTACTTTTTGGGGTGTTCCTCATCCTAATTAGGGTGGGAAGCAGAGGCCACACCAAATAACAGCTGGCCCATAGCCGTTTCCTCTGTCTGCCATTGTCCAGCCACATTTGCTTGTGAGTTATGCATGCCTTGAGCCGGGAAAGAAAAAATACATGGGATGTAAATCTGGCAGTCGAGGACCCCAGTGAGGCTCCTCAGTGCTTTCAGCAAGCCGTTTATGCAAGCAGGAGCTGCAGGAGCAGGTGTCAGCAATACACCTCCAGCCTGACAGCCACAGCAGTGCTGCAGTGCCTTCCTGTGCATATGGCTATTTTTCTACCTGGAAATGTTGCATAGATAGGATTGAGGAGTTTGGATATTTTTCCAACAGCCCAGCTGGCATTATATCTCTGCTGCACATCCAGAAATGCTGGACAGAGGGCCGCTGGCCTTGCAAATAAATCATCTCTGCGTGCACGTGCCATGAGGCCGGCGTGGCTGGGATGTTTATCACACAGGCTCTCTCTCCCAGCCTGCAGATGGCCTGGACAGATGCACTAAATCAGCCCCATCCTGACGGGCCGTGCAGCACATCTGGGAAGCGCATGCTGGGAAGGCCAGCCCAGAAGTGCTCCCTCCCCAGGGGCTGCACACAGGCAGCCCTCCCCACGCTGCCGGCCTTCCTGGCCCAGCATTCACAGTCTCACCCTGCAGGGAAGCTGAGACAAGGCTGGAAATCTCTTCATCTGTTTTATTTTCCAGCAAGCGTTTCTTCGGCCGTTTCTCTTCTCTCAGCAAAGCAGGAAAATGAGATAGTTGCTGGCAAAGTCTGGGAGCATCCCTGGGTGCTCTGCCCAGCCCCCACACTGCATCCCCCCAGCCAGCACTAAAGCACCACCCATCCCAACCTCTGCTTTCTCCTTCCTCATCCCCTGAAGTTTGGAGAGACTGTCTAAAGAACAGTTTAATCAGCCCTGTGTGGAAAGAGGGCTGGCATGAAACCTGTCCCATCTGGAGATATGTGTCTCAAAATCAAGATGAGGGGAGGAGGGGAATTGGGGGAGGTGGGGGCAGCAGGGAGAAAGGGGGTGGATTTGCAATTGTTCTCTATGACAGGTGCCAGGACAAGAGCAGTGCCCCGAGGGGCAAAGTCTGGAGGTGGGGTGGTTGCTTCCTTGGGATCCCCTCTGCACAGGGACCTGAGACAACACCCTGAAGCCCTGCCAGGCACCTGTCAGCTTTCCCCACCGTGTGAAAGCACAAACTGCAGTAACCCCTTCAGCTGGTGAGCCTGTGAGCCCTTTGCTGCACCAGAATCCCAGACAGGACATGAGGATGTCTCTTCAGTCCTGTGGCCAAACCTTCTGAAGGTACAGCTCAACATGGGCAGCATTTGCTTGTATGATTGGTTTTTTAGTTCTTCTTTCACATTCTTTTCGGGGAAATAGTCTGCCTGACCTTGGCAGCTGGCTAAAAAATGTGGTTGCACGGTTTCTTGGCATAATGTGCAGAATTTGTCTGAAGCAGACTGTTTCATAGAAAACATTGACTATTGCCACTAAGTTTTTGGGAGGGAAATGTTGAGACATTTGGAAAAAGTACAACTATTTGTGGTCAATTGTCAGTCCTCTGGCCTTGCTGAAGCCTCCCCCTACAAGGCAATTATTTTAAATACCAGAACATGCAAAATACTTGGATAGTCAAAACAAAATCATCAGTGGTCTCCAAGGAAAATGGTTTCAATGTTTCAGAAAATTTTATAGGCAATTCACAATATTCATCAGTTTATAAATTTTTACATTATGTCAAAATTGTGCCCAAATAAAAAATATTAGCATAACATCCGAGGGATATCAAACGAAATCAGATGTTGGGGGCTTCTCTTTGTTCTTCACTACAGTTTTAGAGCGCTTGATTTCAGAGCATCCAGTGTATCTCTGCATACAAGTGAGGGAAGTATCATAGCTCTGTGTGTGTATATGTTATCAGATACATAGCCAGATTTAGGAAGTAAGAGATAAGAAAGGGACCTCAATCCAGCCAAGGGGAAGGCAGGCACACTGTATTGTTCATTTTGTTGAAAGATTGGAAGAAATTAATGCTTTGAGTAAGATAGTGAAAGTTGCAGCAGCAACTTTATTATTATTATTATTATTATTATTATTATTATTATTATTATTATTATTGGAGAACCTGCTGCACAAACAACCTACCAATGTCTTCTTCTTAGAGGGACCTAATGAGTTAGGAAGTGCTTTGTTTTCTGGATTAATGAATATTCATGTCACTAATGAAAGAAGGCTTTAGTAGAAAAGGCTGAGCTCATCCTGGAGTACAGGATCCCAATGGTTGGATTGCAGTTCTAAGGGATGGGCTGAATCCTCTCAGGCAGACGCTGGATGTGAGGTTGAGTTTGAAGTTTTGTAAATCCAGCTTTTACTCCCTCAGCTTTTGTGAAATGAACAAAAATCAGCATGTTATATTTTAGGTTGTTTTACTGAAACTGAAAATTATCTTTGAAAAATGAAAAGCCTACAGCGCTTTTCAACATATTTCCTTTTAAAGATGCTAACTGGTTTCTTCTCCCATTTAAGTCTGTTTTGGTGTCCAGATACAAACTGGGAATCTATCACTTCCCACCCTACACTTTGATGACCAAGTATTTCATTAGCATGGAATAAATGGAGAAAAGAAGTCATTACTCTTCTCTTGGTCATACCTGGTATCCTCCAAGGAGGAATTTACATGTGAGAGAAGTTCATTGGCTTAGCTGGGATGTTTATTACTGTCCTCTGTATAATAAAGCCATCAGTCAGGATGGAAAGAGGCTAGGGAGAAGGGAGAGCCAAATCATTGCAAGAGAATTTATGTGTAGATAGTTTGATATTGCTTTCCTTTTATTTTTAAATGTGGACTGGAGTATGAGGTCCAATAAGATATACAGCCCTGTAGCCATACACATGTGTTGTTATAATGCAGCCTTTCATTCAAAAAGGCTGGCAATGCTTAGGGTGGCAGATTTATTGTGTGTACTGCAGGTTAAGGATCATAGGTCATTTTGCAAATATCCTTTTCAGGTGTCTGTAAATTCCTGAAAAAACACACACAAAGTGCAAGAACACTCAGAAGAGTTATTTTTTATTACCTCCCTCACTCAGAGCCCAAATGAAAACAAGATAAACATGTCCTTACTGGGAACACTGGGAGTGAGTTAGCCTCTCAAAGGTGGGAGTCCTCTGCTGTCCTAGATGGCTGCAGCACCAAAAATTGTCGTCTCTTCCCTGCATGTTGGCCTCTGTTTCATTTCACAAGATGCCAGAGCAGACCATAAACATCCTCACTCATAAGAAAAGTCTGCTTTTAACTCCTGCTCAGACCATGTACCTTCACCAAGAGGTAGCACAACCACCCCAACCACCTTTTAAAAGGCTACCCTGGCCCCACGTCCCACTCATCCAGTCCTTAATGGGATGCTTAACTGTATCCAGCCTGAATTTTAAAATATTGTTGATAGCTTATGCGGATGATCAGGCAGTAGCTGATGTGGGGCCAGGCACGCAGGGCTGGCCATGAGCATGGTTCTGAGGAGAGCTGCCAGCCCCCTCGCAGAGGGGTCCCCCACATCCCCAGGGTGCCTTGGTCACAGGACAGCCCTCCAGCACCTGGAGGGTCCCTGCTCAAAGAGCTTCCCTGGGCTGGCCAAAGCTAGCCCACTGCCTTGCCAGCCCTGGCAACAATGGGGTCTCATTGTGGTGCCAGCTGCCCACCAGTTTCACCAACTGGGGGCCAGAGGTGCTGCAATAAGTCACATGCTGCCCCTTCCCTCAGGGGGGAAAGGCTCAGAGCCACGCTGAGATTTTATGGGCTCCCCTGCTGCAGGTGGGCAACTCCTGCTGGAATTCCCATTGCAATTCCCTTTGCAATTCTCAGTGTGATTTCCAGTGCAATTCCCAGAACATTTCCCAGTTAAATTTCCACTGTGATTGCAATTCCCTTTGCAACTCCCAGTGCACTTCTCACTGTGATTCCCATTGCAATTCCCAGTGTAACTTCCACTCTGATTCCCACTGTGATTCCCCTTGCATTTCCCAGTGCACCTCTCTCTGTGATTCCTTTTGCATTCCCCAGCAGGACCCCAGGGCTGGCCCTGCTGGTCCATCACTGAGCATGGGTTTTATCTCAAGGCTCGTGGCAGTGGCCAGCCCTGAGAGATGAAAAGGACCCGATGACTATTTTTTCTCCCTAATGTAAGATCTGGCAGCCAAGCTAGCCAGGGGCATTAGTGGCATAACATGAATAACAGTTTCTGACAGAAGGAGGTCACACAGCCCATTTCAGTCTGTCCACCTACGTGGAGGAAAGAGGCATGACGAGGCAGGAACACTAAGTTCTTGTTGAGTTTTCTGACTGTTCACTGTGCTACTGGAGATCCTCTGGCACCCATTCAAGCTTCATTGCATGTTAATTACTGTAGCTGGTAAGACTTCCTTTTTTTTTAACCAAGAAAAGGAGTATTTTGCTGACAAGATGCCGCAGTGCCCTTCCAATACAGATTTTGGGTGGAATTGTGGAAAGTCTCCTTTTTATGTGAAAACAATGTCATCTTACTCAGTGGCATGGCTCTGTATTCACCAGAAGCAATGGCTTTGATCAATTAATTGCATTAACCACCAGTTTGATAAGGTAATTCACACAAATAAAAGAAAGTCATGTTTTTTGAGGACTTCAGCACCAAGTTATGCATTCTGAAAATACCTGGGGTTTTGTTTCTCCTTACCAGTCAGTATGGCATTCTTTATCCTGGATGTTCATGTCTTAACTAGATCTCATCAAACTCAACAGGGAAACCTTGCCTGGCCTGGGAAGGTATTTGTTGTGACCTGATGAAGATGATCCCAAGGTGCTATCAGGTGGTATTCTCAGTATTCTCACATGCAAATTTATCTCTCTGCACTGACACTGTGGTGACTTGGAAAATAACATTTTGATTATCAAAATCAACATTTTGGCCAGGTGGGACCCTCTTGCCTTGACCCAGGGCCCTGGTAGATGCTGTGCCCTCCCTAAGGTGGCTCTTGCCTTGGTGCTGCAGCACAGCATTTCTGCCCCCTCCTTTCTACGCTGCACCTGGGGAAGAGACCCTTTTCTTGATCTTTCATGTGTGGCTTTCATTACTGCATTTGTTGTTTGTGTTAATTTGTGCCATGCTCCATTCCACAAGCCTGTTTTTCTTTTGCTCCAGGGTTATTTGACTGTGTTTAACTGTACAACTCTCTTGTTGTATTGTATTGGCTTGTCACTCTAATGGGATTTTATCACAATCAGTAACACCTCCCAATATCCTAGATTTTTATGTGACTGTGTTAAACACTTCCTTTCTAAGGTGAAGAGCTGCAGACATGACTCAGGGCTCATTATTTAAAGCATGTATGAAGAGAGATGGATATTTTCTTCCTTATAGAATTTTTTAAAAATAAGCTAAAAATATCCAACACTAATTTGGAGAAGGTGTTGCACACATTTTTTCATAACACCTCGTCTACATTGAAAGGGTTAAAACCCAATAGACAAGGCTTCCCTTAGCACTCAGGTGCTGTTGTTTGGGTTGCAGGGAAAGCTGTGCATATCTTTTTCCATCCTTCAGCCTTCTTCCCTGAACTCTGTGCTTGGGCAGCAGAGGTCAAGGATGTGGCTGGGAGGCTGCAAAGGGCAGTTTCATAACATGCACAGGCCCTGTGAGCACAGGCCTCCTTTGCTCTAAAACACTGGCTTTTTACAGTGCTGCAAGGTAAATTGGAAGCTTTTTTGGTAGTATTGGGTACTAATGGCAGCACAACATTCAGAAGAGTGGAAAAATGTCAGTGGAGAGATGCACTTCAATCCTCATCACTAACACTTCATATTTCAGAGTAGTCCTAAGAGCACTGGTAATGCTAATATTAGAATTAATACACTTCATTCAAAATGAATCTTTCTTTTGAAAGGAAAATCCATGCTGAAGCCAAGTTTTGAGATGTCAAATTTTGTAGCTGTTTCCACTTCTACCACAGTTAGAGAAACACATTACAATGAAGTTTTTGAAATGACCTGCAGAGTTCAGGTTCCTGGAGTCTTGCTGCGATTCAAAATCTCCAGACTCTTTTAGAAATCACCCTTTATTTGCTACCCCACTGTCTTCACTCAAGCAAAAATGCACTTCATTCATTTCTTTGCAACTGATCCTTATTTAATTTGGCAAAGAGGAAAGCACAAGTTGGTTCAACTTGTTTGAAAGTGATGCAGCATTTGCTCACTGTCTGCATTGAGCCGTGTCCTTGAATTTGCTTTGTCTGATCATCAGCCATTTTTCAGCCCAACTGTACTTCTGGCACAGCCAAGTTGGGCTGGGAATGAGCAAAGCCAAGGGAAGATCATGTCTCTATCGAGCAAAATGCCTGGTTCCCTAGCTACAGACAAGGATGTGCCAGAAACCCCAGCTTAAGTGAGAATTTTGTGCTAAGCGCTAAGGTCACTGTGACCTTCACAAAGATTACTTCATGCATTTTTATTTCAGTAGGTGTCAACAACCGTGCTGAGATAGCTTGGTTTGTGCTGCAGCCTGAAAAGGGTAGGGGAAATTAGACACTTTGCATTGGCTGGGATTTTAAATGGAAAAGTCCTGCTCTCTTTTTGTTTGCTCAGCCTAATACAAACCTGCTTTTGCTTTTATCTTATCATGACATTCAAATTCAGAAGCAGAGCACAGGAGCTCAGCAGGGCAGCACTGACTCCAAGGCAGACCTCTATCTGCAACCTTTTGAGCCTGCCCTTTTGCTGCTACCTCTTGGTTTTGTTTAATACAAACTAACCCCACCGAGGCACCTGCAGCAGCCCAACCAGACCACAGCTTTGTCACTGAGCTGGGATAGCTTTGTCCACAGCTTTGTCTCTGAGCTGGGTACCCCAGCCCAGCCCACCTGGCCAAGCATTTCCTCCTCCACCTGTCCTTGCCCTGGGGACTGGCATGCAGGTTCCCCCTCACTGATCTAAGTCCTCCGTGGGACAGACTGGGCATGAAAATAAAATCATGAATAGGAAGAATAAGATTTCATCAAAAAGGTTGGTTGGCAGAAGGTTCAGCCTCCCAAATCAGCTTGAACCACAAATCATGTCCCTGAGCTGCGCAGAAATACCTGCCTCTACCTGGCCTGCAGGTGCAATAACCCAAAAAGGTATAAGTGTGCTGCAATGGTTTCAGAAAGCAAGCAGGAAGCATTTCTATCAAGCACAATAGCAATAAATGAACATTATTTGTAAGCATTAACTCTTTCCAAGTTAATGTTTGATCTCCCCTTGCTGTCCTGCCTTTCAAAACTATCTGTCCTCAGTGTGCAAGTATAACTACATGGCAGTACAACTGATAATGGTATTAAAAAACATAATCAAAATGTTTTAATGTGAAATGTTGCACATACTGTATAAAGAATTTCTAGGAACAACACCTGGACTGCTTCAAACAGAAATGCATAAGTCATGGTTTTTCTTGTGTTTGCCCTGCTCTGTACTTACACAGCACTTTTTTTTTTGGCATGGGCATTTATGGAAATTGCATTCAAAGATGTGCCTAAGGACTAGGGAAAAATTAATCTTACAGGAATGGTAATTCCTGCTGAAATATCAGTGTGGCAGGAATCAGGAGATTAGAAATGGTGTCCTACAGTATCTGGGTAATGATGACCACCTTGCAGCTTTCAGATATTGAACACCTGTAGAACAGTGTTAGGAATCAATTGAGCCTCTGAATTTAAGATTTGCAATGTCATTCAGATAATCAAGTATATCTGGGGGACCTGCAGCCCACTCTTTCACTATCCACACGTAGCAACAGAAGACAGCCCATGAAATTATTCATTGCCAGCCACCCACTCTTCTCAACTCCTAAGGGTCTGTTCCATCTGGAAGTAACTCTCTTTGACTGCATCCTCTTCTCATGTGTGTCTGGATTTTCCCTTCATAAAACAATACTCTTCAGCACTAGACACACTATCATTGCACTATGTCTCTTGACTGACTTTTGGTAACGGAATTTAAACTAAGGGTTTGTTAATCATGCACAGATATTATTAAAACAAACTCATATCCCCAGGTTTTTTAAAAAGATAAACAGCATGAATTCAAGTATTATAACATGCAGCAGAGAGGTGGAATCTGGACATTGAAATTGTAATATGACATTTTCCTGTTCTGCCATTATTACCACAAATTCATCTTGCAGTTAGTGAAAACTGACTACTCTGTGAAATTGCTGTCTCCTATCAGCCCTGTTTCATATAGGTTATTGAGCTCAGCCCTGGCTCAGATGCAATTTGATTCCTCTAAAAGTGGGATTGTCTGTGCAGTCAGTTCTAGGTGAATTCAAAGTCTCTGTATTTATGGGGAGAGCTGGCAGAAAAACATAAAAAATTTGGGTTTTCTACACCTCTGTTAAGAAAACAAAAGAACTTTGGTCTACATTATCTATCAGTAATATTTTTTAGATGAAATATTCATAGTTTTTTTTCTCTCCTTCCTATCTCCTTGCTAGTCTTAAATGACCAGAATGAAGCTGCTGCTTTGCAAACCCACAGGCAGAGTATTGCTTGCAAGCATTGGGCATGATAGCTCTGGGGTTAGGGCAGGCTGCGCCCTTAGGACATCCCAATATGTTTCTGTTCATTTTTCTTGCATATTTCTTATTGTAGCCTCTGCCTGCTGCATCTTGGACATGAAGAGTGACAGTAATTCCAATGGATGAACATCACGCTCTGTGATGCAGGTAGCTCAGGTGAGGTTTTACTGTTGGATTTGGAAGACTTGGGTTAATGGTTAGACTTGATGATCTTAGAGGACTTTGTCAACCTAATTAATTCTGTGATTCTGTGTTCATCATATGCACCAGGCCCACTCAGAAAGAAGGAAAATTGGTCTTTTATACTGGTTTTTATCCCTCTCATGCCAGCTCTATAGCAGTTGCTGCTAAAGACATATGCTTGAAAAACTGTACTCTTATTCAAATACCCCTACTTTCTTTTCCATCTAAGATATAAAGTAACTTTATCTTTTCTTCTTAAAATTAATCCCAGTGATACTTCATCTGGGCTTCCAGGTTCCTCATGCCTTTCTCCCAGTCTACTCATTCATCTGTCCCATAGCTCTTTCATCTCTTTATCTGTGCTTCCTTATGAACTTCTGACTTAGGACATTTGCCTGGAAAAAGTTGACGCTTTGACCCTCTGTGTGTTATTAATATTATTAGTACTTAGTACAAATACAATGTAATAATACCTTGCAGTAATATGATGAGCCAAGGCCCCCTTTGCCTCCAGAGCATTTTGTCCTCTGCTGTCTTTGTTTGTTTGGTCTTAATTCAGAAAGCTTCTGGGCTTTCTTTGGGCTAGCTAAGGACCAGATGGAAAGAAGCTCCCTGGTCATAGTTCCTCTTGGTCTCAGCAGCTCTAGGGCTGTGAGGGGCCAAAGTTGTGACCCTCTCCTCTAGGATGTTCACAGATGTCATGGTTCAGAGCTCTGTCTAACCTCTCAGAACACACAGCCTGGGAAAAGCTGCCTCACAGTTCACCATCTCATTCCAGACAGCCATGGAGGTCATCCTGTACTTACCCATGTGCTAATATTTTTTTCCTGATATCACCTCTGCTTATTTCAAATTTGCTTCCAGACTGGGATGCTGTGCCAGTTCCCCTCCCAGGAGGAGTCCCTGGAGGCACTGATCCACCTCCCACCCATCTTTACCTGCCTGCAGCCCAGATACCAGACAGGGAAAGCAAGTGAGTTACACAGGGAGAAGCAGAGCAGAAATTGCACAGTTTCAGACACCAGGAAAGACAAAATTAATGAACCCATGCACACAAAACCTGCCAATAAAGCATGGGCTAGTCCATGCCACTTCCATCACCCCAGACATCCCCCTTTGAAATTACACCCTCTCTCCCTTCAGCCCTTCACCCCGCAGCACTCTGATTTCTATGATACTAACACTGTATTGCTTTACATTTAGGACATTGAGGTTGCAGAAAGTGCTTTGTACCATGAAGAAGTTATCTCCACTTGACTGAAAGCTTTCTGCAACTACATATTGCATCCAGTGTTTGCAGTCACTGATCCATTATTTGTAAGAGGCACAAATCCTACCCTTTGCTTTTCGGCTGGCTGAAGATTTAACCTCCCTTCATTGAAAGAAAGCATGACAGCGTGAAAGATTTCCAACAATTTTCTGTTTTTTGTTTTTTTTTTTTTATTGTTGTTATTATTATCACTATCCTTATTGTTGTCTTTTTGCATCTGCTCTAGCTGGGACATGTAGAGCTTGTGAAGCCAACACCACTCAGCACGGACGAGTTATTTTTGCAGTGATGCTGCAAGAGAGGTGAAGCATCTATTCCCTCTATCCTATTTCATTAAAAGGCAGTGCATTTTATGACTTCTCCACTCCAGCTGCAATGATTCAGTGCCAGGTGCTGGAGCTTATTCTCCTCTCTGCTTTGCCTGCAGAAGCAAACCAGCACTGATCTGCAGAAGTCACAGGTAGGATGTTAATCAAAACCATAGGGAGCCAAAAGTAGTTCCTAGAGCAGGAAACTGTTTGAAGAATTAAGATGATCATTATTTTACCTATGCGTTTAGTAAACCCACCTACATCAGAGGATGTGGGAAAGATGAAAAGAGTGTTATGTAATCAAGTCTAATGTTAATGGCAGTTTTCCATAAAATCATAAGTTCTCTTGGGGTCAGTTGCTATCCCTTTCTCTGCAAAGGCTAGTTGCTAAGTGAATGAAAAATATTCAGTTTCCATTATAGGTTAAAGCATACATGTGTGTGTACATGTGCATTTAAGTGTGTTGCAAGTATGCATGTACAGAAAGCCATAATTTTTTACAAACGTATGTTTCCTAAGACTACTAAATACCCTGGTGTGAGATGAAATATTTTCTTTAAATGATCATAAAAGGTGTTTCTAAAATGTCACCACTTATATAATTTTCCCAGCTTGCCCCACAGTTCACTTCAGACTGAAACTAATTTAAATTACTTTGTAGCTCCCAGCAATAAAAGGAATTTAGTAATTTGCAGTTCATTTGCCCTTGCTATTCTTGGAATTGGTATTTGAGGTTGTCCAATCCTTTGCATTAGGAAATGTGTGGAGTGTGAGTAGCAGTCATGTCATGCCTGGCAGATTTTGCCAAGGAAACTATTGGGTTTTGCAGCTTTGAAATTCTGGGGATAATTGATGTGTGCTCCATTCCCACAGAATAGCTGCGATCCTCAGCAGTGCCTGGCTGTGGATGAGTTTAGTGAACATTGTATTTCCCAAGTGGTGGTTAAGCTAACTTAATTAGGGAAGTGCCTTTATCCCAGCCCAGACAAAGGCTGCCCTTGATGGAGCACTGTTGAGAAAACAGCTCTGAGGTGAAGGCCTTATGAACCAGACATGCAGAGGTGTCTCCTCCCTGGCCTTGAGCCTCTGGTGAAGATGAAATCTTGGGGGGAGGAAATAAAAAGTTAAAGAATGACCTTTCTAACTTCCCAGATGCTAACCAAACATGACCCAAGCCTAAGCAGATCTCTTCACCTGGGGACTCTCCAAGAGGGAAGCCCCAAGACTACCAGCCTGCAGGCTGGCAGGAAGGAAACTGGGGAGCCAGGCAAGCCCCCCACATCATCTCTGAGATGTGCCCATGGTGCCTCATTGAACCAGGGAGTCTGAGGCTGCCAAGTGTCCTTCCCATGCTGACATCCCAGGGCAGGCTCAGAGAACAGGCACACCAGCCCAGCAGATTTAGATGCCCTCTGGGGTGGAAGCTGTGTTGTTCAGGGCACCATCAGCTCTGCTCTGCTCTGCTCTAATCCCCAGGGAACACACACCACCGCCACTGGAGCCCTGAGCATCCACCACCACATCATTATTATCACTGGGCCTTGCACAAATAACAAGAGAGGACAGCACTCTCATCTCAGAATCCAGCTCCAGTGCTAATAAAAGGGAGGAGATAAAACACTGCCATACAAATGAGACCTTACACTAATGGCTGCAAACAAACAAGTGATGTACATAAACAGCATTAGAGAGAAAGCATGGCTCTGGATATACCAGCTGCTTCTGCCTGTGCTGTAGGGTTCTTTCCATTCTCTCTCTTACTTATTCAGTGTACAATCATGGGAGGGAAATATGTATGTAAGGAACTGTTATCATATTGGGGTTTCTTTTAAAAGTGAAGTCTCTTACCCAGCCTGGAAAGAGCTTTGTACTCTCAGAACTCCGTGATGTTATCAGAATACAAAATTCTGTATTCTCACTATCTCCATAAAACAAATAAACAAGTTTTTTCTCCATTAGCCTTAAACACATTTTGTTACACTAGTTGCTCTCAAGCCCTAACTTTCAGCAAAGGACTGAACATGCCAGTCCTCTCTGCCTGTGCCAAGCACAGGAGCAGGAGGTCAAGGCTGCTGGAGTCAACAGTGCAGAGCAGTTTGGGTGTCTCATCCATGCCATTGCTCAGTCTGGCAAACACCCCAGAGCTCTACCCACTTTCTCATTATCAAGAGAAACCAGTTCTTCCATGGGAATTCTGGTTTGTGCTTTAAATTCAGTTGCTAACCTGACAGCTTTCTATGTCCTACAGCACTGATAACCTGCACATTTGGGTTTCTGAGCATGAGGCTTAGTCCTGTGGATTGAATGCACCCCTATTTTGATAACCACACATGCAGAGAAATACTATGAGTGGGGCGGAGGTAGCAAAAAAATCTGTGGAAAGAAGTTAAGCACCAGCTTGAAGATGTTTACCTGGAGAAAGACATGTAATGAAATGTAATTTTTGCTTTTAGGTGAATTTAAAGCAAATAAAGCTGCCATTCTTCCTGAATTTTTTCACCTTTTTTTCAGTTTCCCTCTCAAGAGCTCTCCCAGATCTGGGGGTCTCTGTGCTGCCCATCAGCAGCCATTCCTGAGTGTCCAGCATGTCCCTCGAGTTACTGGAAACCATAAGCTTTACCTTCCCATTGCATGAAGGTAATTTGGGACAAAGGCTCCAAGCAAACAAGAAATGGCATTAAAACAACTGTTGTGGATTGTTTTAATTTAATTTTCCCCAAAACAACCCAGCAGCAACATATGGCTCTCAGTGAGATCTTGCTATTACACAGTTTGGCAGCTGGGCTGACCGAGACACGAGAAGATCGGGCACTTTGCAAAAGTACTGTGTGTGTGTCAGCATCTCAGACTGGGGAAGCAAAACCAAGCTCTGGGCCCAGTTTCTTCTGTGTATTGCTCTTGGCTCCCAGGACTTAGCCCTTGGGAGGGATCCCAGCTACAGAAAATGCAAATAAGATCTTGCCACAGATAGAAGAGAGCTTCAGGGACCAAAGATAGTGAGTTTTATCAGCACTGCCATTTCCATAATAAGTAATAAATGTACTAGCTCACGACAAGACTGTGATAAGGACTTTGTGGGATATTTTCCAGTCATGTGGAATATAAGACTGTAAGTAATTATTGAATCATCCAGTCCAGCTTCCTGGAAGTCATCAGCTACTGCACCCTGAAAATGTACATCAAACTGGAAATCCTGGTGAGGTCAGAGGGCTCAGACCTGAAGAACAAAGCCTGTGTCATGGGCAGAGTCCCCTGCTTCAAGTGCCCTGGTACTACACACCCCAGGGATGCTCCCAGCTGAACCAGCCTCAGTCTTCAGGGTACAGCTGACAGCTTGGCTTTAATTTGGTCTGCTCTTCAAGCATTTGTTTTTGTTTTCTCCTGTCCTGAAAGAAATTTGTTCCCAGCTCATCATGTTCTCCCTACTTGTGCTTACAGGCCTGGGCACAGCTGTGGTTACCAAAGCAAAGTCAGTGTTCAGTAAGAAACCTGAGAGGAAAACTCATTTTGGTGATGCGCTCTGAATTTCAAGGGAATTATACCCCAGCTAAGAGGAGAGGTTTCTTTTACTGTCTGACTCCAGTGCTTTCACAGAAATGGAGCTAGTTAAATGAGTACCCTGTGGGGTCATCTGCTTGGATTACATGCTCAGCTTACCCTGGTAATGTGCCTTGGCAGATAAGTATCTGATCATCTTTAGCAGGACAGCTTCTAGTTGCACAGCAAACTACCTTGCCAAGTGTGTTTTACATGATGCTGACACGTCCTTTGCCGTATATGTACTTTGTATTAAAGTTCCTCTTTGCTGCCTTGAGCATGTCCTGTTTGCTGATTCCCTCTGGAGTAAACCCCTGTGCACCCAGGTGTCTCTCACACCTCTGAAAATCAGTGGGTAAGGGATTTGAGCACAATGCTGCCCAGAAGAGGAGGTAGGATGAAAAAGGGACCAGGGGCTCCTGATGCTGAGCCACACAAGTTGCCTTCCCCCCTCTGACTCACCATGTGCCACAGTCTGGAAAGATCACTTATAAATTATTTTCCCTCTTAGGCAGATGGGCAGAGATGCAAGTGGCCTCTTTAAGACAGGTGCTGACTGCTGCCTTCTCTTTATTTATGGTGACATATATGACACCTCACCCTGCACACCCCTGAGCGCTGCTGAGGTCAGGCCAAAAGGCACACATGCCCTCATGCCTCCCTGCATTGCATACCAAAAAAATAAACACTTCACAGAAAATAGTATACCTTGTTCTTTGATCCTGAGTTGGTAGCTGTGGCAGGAAAAATATCTATTTCATTAATTCAGTGCCAGGGTGACAGGTGCCAAGGAGCACAGGGGAAGATGAGATTGGGTTTCTGACAGAGAAATCCAGAAGCTGCCCACTGTATGGATGACTATGAGAGATCCTGGTGGTTAAGGTCTCATGGCAGTCAGTGTACACCTAGTGAGTACCTCTGTGGAGCCCAGTGGTGTATTCAGCTGGTAAAATGTGGCTGTTTCTGCACAGGCTTCTAAGGTCAGTAGTGCTCTGTTGTGTTCTGCAGGCACCTGGAGGCATTGAGGATGCAGCAGGACATCCCAACAAGTATCCATGGTCACTGCTTTCCTCTGACCCTCTGGCAGAGCACCCAGCCCAGCAGAGCCCACTGAGAATCCCCAGTGGCACCAAAAGAGCAGCCACTGCACACATCCTGTGTCTTATTGAGGGCCTGGCCTCAAGTGTGCATGCATTGCCTCAGCCACCACAGCTTGTTTCTAAGGAATGAGATTTCCTAAGACTATTGAGCTTTTGCTCAGAGACTGCCACTTGACCTCTAAACAGTATTCTTGTGTTGGCATGTTAAACGCTGGAGGAGAAAAATATTCATGAAAGACCTTTCCTGACAGATGGTTTCCTTATTCAGAAATCTGCCTTGTAACTCAGAGTCTGAGTACTGCAAAGCTGAGGCTTACATTTGCACACCATGACTTCTCCTACATCACTGAATGCTAGGTGATTTTTTTGTGTGAATTGTTAATAAAGCCCTACCACAGAAAAAGCAAATCTATTTGCTGTCTGTGTAATTTCTGCCCTTACCTCAGCTTGGGCAGTAGGGACTAGTAAGAGCTGCTTGCTTTTCCTGCTCCAATTAACTTTCAGGTTTTAATGAGCTAGTTCTTGAGCTCGCTCAGTCATTGCAAGGTTATAAGGATTAAAAGAATTACAAGACATTTGTGGTCTCGACTCTTGGTGCTGTTATTTTAAAGCCTGCTTTAATATCACTTCAGATATCACTTGGGCTCTTTCTCCGGCTGGGAGAGGCTGGGGGAATTGTGCTGCTCTCAGATCTGGCAGCTGCCAGTGAGACCTCCAGTGTCACCCCCTTCCACTCTCACTTTCTTGTGGTTTCCCCCTGCACAATGCTGAAATACAGTGTTTTGTTACCTATCAGAGTGTCATGCTCAGTGACATTGTGAAGCTATTAAATTGTGCTGGATCATCCTTTGTGAAGAAGAGGATGTTGACAGAGCAGAAGCCCCATCCTTCAGCTATTATCTGGTGTTCAGTGTCCTCCAATTAGTATGCACAATAAATCTAGTCCAAGACCCCCCACTGCTTTATGTAATTTCCATATTAACCTCACTGCTTCTCAACATGTTCCTATTATTAAGCCATTTAAAGACTTCCCTTAATTCACTTACCAGAGCTATGTCTCATTTTCTTTTTTTCATCTGTTTGCATACATTTCCAAAGGTTCACTTGACATGACGTCTGCTGTTGTTGGTTAATTTTTTAATTAAAGATTATTTCCAGTATACTTTCTTTACACCATCCTCCTTACATGTGTTATCCTCCTCATCTCTGTCAGATTGCAATGGCTGGATTGAGAACTGATTGATTGTCATTTCATGTGCTCAAAAAGCCAACCCTTTAAGGCTGCCTTGCAATTCTCAGGCTAAAATTGAGTTTTGTGACAGTTCTGCTCAATGAAAAATGTAAAGTTTTTCTGGTGTTGCATTGTATAATCTCCTCTGCTGTTCTCTCTCTCCATGGGGTCTGGCAGGAAATAGTCAGGAGTGTGCTCCTTTCACTGCACAGCCTCAAAGGCCAGTGGTTCTTAGCTCACTGGATTAGTTGGGGATGCAGATCCAAAGATGAAGCATAGGTTTTCAGGTCAAGGAAGGTTTAAAATTACTTGTTTAACTATAACTAAACTATACCTGTAACTGTGATAGTTGAGAAAAACACTGATGGAGGTGCCAGAGATTAACCACTGGGTTTTTTGTAGAGGTTGGATTTTATTTACGGTGGTATTTTGGTGGTATGGTGGTATCTCTGAGTTGTTTTAAGTGAAAACTGATAGAGTTGGACTTGCACAGTCTGGAGAAGAGACAGCTTTGGGAGGTCCCAACAGCTGCCCAGTGCCAGCAGGAAGGTCATCAGCATGGAGCCAGGGTCTCTGTGCTCGGTGTGGTGGGAGAGCAGAGGTTGAAACAAGAGTCAGGCTGGTGTGAGGAGATGTCAGGCAGTGGAGCAAGTTGCCCCACAAGCTTGTGCTGGCTCCAGCCATGAAGGTTTTGAAAACCAAGTCCTGAGCAGTCTGGTGATGATCCCAGAGCTAATCTGGGGTAGGCACTTCTGGAGGTCTGTGCCAGACTGAGTTACTATTCCATGGCCTCATGAGATATTAAACACTTGGTTTAAGTGGGATCCAGACACCAGGCAGGTCACTTGCTGCAGTTCCAAGACAGTAAGGACAGTGAGTAGGCAGGTGGCTCTCATCTCTCAGCATCAATTCCATCCCTGGCTCCACGTACCCAAGCAGGGGATGAGGAGGCAGCAGTGTGTTACCATACACTGAAAGATGCCTGGAGCCACCTGAGCACACCTGCTTGGCTGAGTGGCTGAACCCCAATGGCTTGTTTATGACAGGCCATGGGAAAGATCTTCCCCAGGGTGGGCTGTGGAGGAAAAACAGGAAATAATGCTCTCCTGTCTCTCTTTTCTGCAAGGACTGGAAAGTTGTTTCATTGTATATAGTGGTAGCTTGTGTGTAAGAGGGAATGTCCTTTTGCCTCTTCCTTTCTCAGCCACCTTTCTACAAGACCGTGTAGCTTTTCAATATATCATATATTTTAAAAGCTGTGAAAAACCACAAAGAGGGAAAAATAATTGGAAAATAAACCCTGTGTCAAATTCCCCCCACATTCTGAGCACATTAATGTGAAAATGTTCAAAACTATTAAAGTAAGAGAAACCATGATTAAAGGTTTATAGGAAAGGTATATAAAAGATAAATTATATATCTTCTTCCATTTTATCATTTCTGGCAGAGGAATGAGGAACCAGGAATACTTATACAACCCTCCACCTCTCTCTTTTCAGGGCAGGCTGGGTACTAAGCCATTGTTGTATATCTAGTGTGTGAAACCCCTGCATTTTGCTGTCCAGAGCTCAAGAAATACCCTTTATTCTCTTCATAAGTAAAAAACCTGATTTTGTTACTAATTTAACTATTCCTAAGGCAGGGAATACAATGCAACACCAGTGAAGAGCCATTTATGTGGACTTCTGCATCCTAATCTAAACTCTCATATCAGAGGTGATTTTGAAATCCCATATCAGAAGGTGGAGAGCAGTGGACATGGGTTTCTTTGTGCTCTCAGTTTTCAAGAAATGTCCTGGTTTGGTTTGGATTTGAGACATCTGGGGAAAGGGTTTCACAAATCTTGAACAGGAAAGTAGCACCTTTCCTCCATCCAGGGAGGCTCTGAAGACCTTGAAGTTATCCAGAGCCCAGGGTGGGAGGTGCTCCTGCCACTTCTCCCCATTGTCACCCAGATGTGGGCTCTGGTTTTCATGGGCTTGCTTGGAAACAGCTGCAGAAATACCAAAATGTGTCATTTCTCATCCAGCCCCTTCTTGCACACAGCTCCCCACCCACAGCCTGGAGGGTGCAAACGGCCACGATGGTGTTGGCTTTGTTACACTGGCCAACCCTCCCAGCCACAAAACAGAAAACAAACCAGCCTTGGCTTCCTGGTCACTTTCCTGGCCTGACAATTGGAAAGGTCCTACTTTCATGGTTGTATTGCCAACTGGAACATCAGAGACCCCAGATTGTGTGACCCAAGGAGGGGCTGCTCAGTGCTACCCAGCTGCTGGTGGGAATCATCTGCTTCTCCAGGAGGCTGGTTCCTGGCTCATTCCCCCTCCATTACCTGCAGCATCAACCTGATGCTCTCTGTAGCTATTAAAAAGCAATTCAAAAATGGGAAATGTTTGACAGACACAGAAAAGGAGAAAATGAGTAATTTCAAGGGATTTAAATAACTCTCCATTTGAAAGTCTTTCCACTTCCAAGTGGCTTTGGCCACTGTTGGCTGACAGGTTAGCTTGTGCTGCAGTTGCATCCTGCAGAGCAGATCATGTTCCTCTGGGAAAGGCTGGTTGGCTTTTCACATCCAGCCCTTCCAGGCATTTCTGTGCTTATGCTGATGAGGGGAAGAGCGACCATCATCCCTTCCCCAGCAGCTCATGTTCCCTTTTTATTCTAGATTATTAAAAGAAAAGAGCATTTCTATCAGCTCTGGTAATCTGCTTGAGAAACAGATGTTTTTTGAAAAAGATGGAAGCAGCTTAAACATCTATGATGGGCTGATTCCTAATTCCCTGACTGAAAGCTGAAATTATCTTCATGCAACTTTGAAGAGGACATGGTATTTGTCTCCCTAGGCAGGCAGCACTCTGCAATAAGCCCCTGAGAAGGCTGAGTCTTAAAAAGAATTTATATCCCCTGAGGGAAAATGCCTCTGGTTTATCTACTATTTTTAAAGAGAAAAAAAAAATAATTTCACAGAATGAATTGATTATGGAAATTTTTTGAAGTATAGAAGATATTAGGTTTGGTGACCAACAGGAGCTTACTGACAATAGTACAAGTCAACTTTCATTACCCTCTTTTCTTCATTTTTCTGCTGGCTTCTAAGAACATCTGAGATGTTAGGATCTAACTGCAAATGCAAGTGATATGTTGCAATCTCATTAAAATAAAAATACATGTCAAGCTAACAATTCTACAAAAAAAAAAAGTCCTATATGTGTATGGTAGTTTTAACTATCTCAGAAAAACATCTTTGGACTTAGATGTTGTAAATTTATTTTATTTTGCAAAAGTTGTGTGTGTTGCCTCCATCAAACACTGCCAAGCTTGTTCTCAGCATCTCTTTCTGACAACACAAATTCCTGTCTGTGAGGGCTGAATCCCATTTAACCCATCTCCATCGCACATGTGAAGTGGAATGGTCTCTAGTTATGGAGCCAAACTTAAATAAAAAGAAAGAGCATTTGTTGCTTTGTAAACAGTTTAAATGCACAGGTGCACAATGTAGGAAAAAGGCTCCATTAAAGAGGATGTAACACAGCCACATAAACCTGATAGCACCTCCTTTCCCTGTCTGGATTTGTCCAGTACTGTTGGCATTATCATAGTGGAAGTGATGGATTTGCCCAACTTTGGGGGTCTGGCTTTCTGTCTCAGGACTACCACAAGTGTTATTCATCCCTGTGAAGTGTAATTAGGAGAGCCTCTGTCCCCAGGAATTGTGGTGGCTGGCTGTCCTGCAGAGCAAGTCACTGTTATTCCACTGTGTCTGAACACATTTCAGGAGTGCAGTGTGTGATTAATAGCACCTAGAGATGGCTGACAATTTTACAGAAATGGGAAAAAATCTACCTTTGCTGCCACATTTTCTTTGTTTTATTGGTGGGACTGATGCTTTTTGACTGGCTACCTGCTCCAGCTCTGGGCTCATTTGATGTTCCAGGGAAATGGGATCCATCTCTCTCCACAGCACATCCTGCATCCCCTGGGAGTGCTCTGCAACACTGCCTGCAGCACCCAGCCTGTGTGTGCTCAGCTGCTGCTACAAGGAAATGCTGGATTGCAGCAGTGTGGGAGCTCCTGGGCTCAGGGGCAGTCAGGCAGGGAGAGAACACAGGCAGGCAAAATGCAGGCAGGAGGCCAAGTGGCCCTGTGGGCTCACAGGAGCTGCTCGTGCTTGTCCTGCCAGGTCTGAGTGACAGCAGCGCCCTTGACTTGCCTACAGGGACAAGGGCTCTGCATCCCCAGTGCTCTGTCAGCAACCCTCAGTGTCTGCCTCCAGAAGAGGTGGGGGGAAGCAATTTTATTTCACACTGGTCTACGTTGGGTTGGGGCTTTTTTCTATTCAAGTGCCCACCCTGTGATGCAGCTTCCAGCTGGATGTGCCAATGGGGTGCAGGATGTTCCCTAGATGGAGGGCTGCAGCTTAGCATTTCCTCAGAAAACAGCCTGCTGCAAACACGTCAGACACCGTCCTCTCCCTCCGTCCTGGTACCCTAAAGAATAAACAGAGTCTCAAGATGTACAGAATTATCTCTGGAGCCTTGGTCCAGTGTGCCTAAAACACCACCATGGCCGTGTGGGAGCAGCAGCAGTGGTGCTGCTGCCCTGATCTCCCCAGGCAGAGCTGCTGCTGCAGTTACTGAGACACTGGGGCTCAGCCATCCACCCCTGAGTGCCCTTTGCCAGGCTGGCCATGGGAGCCGCTGCTGTCACCCATCATCTCAACCCACCACAAAGCACCATGATAAGGACAGCTGCCCAATATGATGGTTTCTGCAAGTTCATGCTCTGCACTGAGCAAGCTGTCTCTTTCTAAACTCATCTGGGCAAGAGAGAAAAGGAAAGTCTCTTTCCTTTTATGTCTGAGGCTGCAGTACAAAATCCCATAGCGGGCTAAGAAATCCTCTTCATGCATATAGTGTAGTTCTTTGGCTTGAACTTTCCCCATTTAAATGCAGCCTGGTGAGTGCATTAAAAGAAAAAGAAAAAAAAGAAAATCCATGCAAAATACTCCCCTGCACATGTAGTCCTTCCCCAAAGAGCAGGTGAGAGAGAGAGCAAACCACATGTGACAGATGTTAGTCACACTGCCAAGCACACTGCTGGCAGGAGCCAAGCCAAAAAGGCAGCCAGGGAACCCCTACAACATTGCTGCCTCAGTGGTTTCAGCTTCCAGGCAAAGATGCTGCTCCATATTGTGGTACATACACAACTTGCAGTTGTTTTTTCTTCTGCTGTTCATGTCAAGGGAAATCAGTTTTAGAGATAATAAAGATATTATTTACTTGAAGAAAGTGTATTTTTAAAATAGCAATTAATAATTTTACTGAGCAATCTATAGTCATTTATATTTTGGTTGTTTATCTTGTGTGCCATACAGAGCTAGCAATTTCCTAACTTGCACGGTATTCTGTGCAAGGGTGTATTTTGGCTTCTGCTGCTGTGTCAGGCTAATGCCACTGTTGCTATGGTAATGGTGATGTTTGAGTCTGCTTTGTCACCTTTGTCCTGCTATTTTTTTCTTTACAAATAAATTCATGTTGTGGAGGCCTGGAAAACAGGCAGAGGGTTTGCTATGGAAGCTCAGCCCCTTCTCTTTTTTATTTATTTATAACAGATTTTAAAGCAGTGTGGCAATTTCAGAGATTAATAAAGCCTAACACCAGCAGAATTCGTCAGATCTGCTGAAGCCATCTCCCTATATAAATGTCACTGAATTATCCCTCTATGGCAGACCACACATCCTGGTTGGGAGTACTGCAAGGCATCTCATCTTAATTAAAAGATGCCCATAACTATCAGTCCATCATCATCCTGTGCAATTTCATCCAAACTTTTAGAAATTCTCTGTGATTTAGAAAAAGTCTACCAAATTTTTATCAGCTCCACCATGACTGCCATCATTTTTTCAAGGCTGACTCATTTCCTGCCATTCTCCCTCGTTCCCAGGTATCACTCTCAGGACCATGCTTTTACTTCCAATTAGCCCACAGTAAAATGCATTTTGCTTGTCTGGGTGCAGCAGGCTGTGTGATTCAGCCAGCCTTTCTGCTTTATTTACCCTCCTGCCTTGCTCTGGGTGTTTTATCAGCAGTGATTTCGCATTTATTTCCACATCACTAACGAAGAAGCTGGGGAGTAGCTGTGTGTGGCACCCTGAAAAGCCCCAGTAGCAACTTCACGTGAGGATTTGTCTGTTTTCTTTGCTCAACATGTCACTCTGCACTGGCATTTCCCCAGTGTGGCAAAGTGTACCAAACATGAAGCAAGGCACAAGATCCTCAACCAGCTCTGGTAGGATTGCTGAGGTTAAGCTGTTTTAAAATGTGGATCTCCAGTGGAGTTACTGCACACTGTCCTTGACTGCTGGTGGATGGACAATATGTACTCCAGTATCCCCACCTTGGACTTGTACTCACCATCCATGTGAAGCAAATTGGGCCTGAGCCCTTGTTTATTCCTAGAAAAAACAAGGAGAAATGGTGAAGGTCTGGCTTGCTCAAGTGCCCCAAGTGCCTGGCACCCACATCTCCTTTCCACAGGACTGGGGCAGCACATTTGGAGAGGAAAGCAAACCAGGGCTTGGCCTTTGAAGGAAGGAATACAGTGAATCCACCCCATAAAAAAATATTAATTCATCCTGTTCTGAGGAAAGGAGGATCCCAGTTCCCTTTGTGGCAGGAGAAGAGGCAGTTTCAGCAGGGGGTTTGGGGCTGGGTGGCGGTGCCAGCCTGCACACAGCTCTGGGATGACAGCAGGCTGCAGTTAGCCTCTAGAGTTAGGAGCATGCTTTACAGGAGCAGCTAGCATTGCCCATACTCTTTCTGAGCCAGGGCTAGAAATCATGAATCTAATCCATTTAGGCTTTATTCTGTGCTAGGAATTGGCAGTGTTTTCTTCTGACCCATGTAGGCTTCCCAGTCACAAGACCTTCCCGTTGGCATAATTTCTTGCTCCGGCTCTCTGTGTCATGCTATGGTAGCAGGCAGCATTGAGGGCACAACATTAACACAATGTGCCTGTAGGGCTGCAGCCCACAGATGGGCATGTGCCTGCTAATAAACCTCCTTTGCCCCTGAGATTCCTTGTCCTTGTAAATATAAAGGGGGAGGATGACTTTCTGGCAGAGGGTCAGGGCCCAGGGTGTCCCACCCGTACCACGTACCAGTGGTGGTGAGCTTATTGTAAAGAGCGTTCATCATTCCTGAATCATTCATTTGAGGCAAATTGAACAACATGGCAATTACCCCCAAGGTGCCCAGGGACCATTTGTGGTCTCTTGTGTGCAAATGATATGATGAAACTATTTTGGAAAGCAAAAGAAAAAAGAGAGTCTTTATGTCCCTCACTATCTCGCGGCCCTCTCGCTATCTGCAGGCGGTGTGGTGTTTGATGTTTGTTACACGCACAACAGAGGCGTTGGCGGTGCCTGCTTTTATAGCACCAATACAATATTAACTGCAGCAATTTAAGATAGCCTGTAAAGAAATCTAGAGCAACTGGCTAAGTCCAGAGATACAGTTACTGCTGCTGGTTTGACATTTCGTCCTAATGGGATCAAGGCCACGGTCTGCAATCCTCCCTGCCTCTTCCTAAAGCATAGTCGGCAGCTCTTAAGCAGTGTTTGTTCCTCAAGGACTCATAAAGCCACCTTTTAAGATGGGGAAAGGCACAAATCATCATGAAGTTCTGGTTTCCAGTAGTTTCTGGTTTTTCTAAAGCTTTCCTGAGGAGAACTGAAGGGAAACAAGGGTTTCAGCAGAAGTGGCCCCTGCTTTATCAAGAATGTAGAAACGAGACAATGGCAAAAAATATTTTTTAAAAATCACTCTAAGCAACTATATCACTGCATAAATGCCAAATATATCAACTGTGTTTTGTCTCCTCTGTCATTTCTGAATGAATGCAAGGATCATGAATATCAGAGCTATCAACACCACAACAGCTTTATTAGACTCAGGCCTGCCTGCATCTTTAAATGAAGGCCACCTTTAGGAGAAAAGAGGAGGAAAAATCTCTTCAAATCCACCATATTTCAAGAGGCTTTTCCTCTAATTCATTTGTAGCTGTACCCTGGCACAGGAAAACTAGCAGAGAACTCAGTTTCTCCAGAAGGTTTGCTGAGTGCACTGAGCGTCATCAGCAAGCAGAGCTTTCCAGCCTGGTGAGCTGCACAGGACAAGAGAAGGTCACAGGGATGGCCATGCTGGGGGACTTTTGCACCACTCCTGGCATCAGGTCACCCACTCCTCTCAAAGTCCTCCCATGCTGCCTCTCCCTGCCAAGGTGGCTGTGGCTGGAGGACCAGCCACGCTGGGGGCAAACCACACATTCACCAGCTAAACTTCATTTTCTTCAATAATTTCTGCTTGTTTTTCCCATCCAGGAAGGAGTAAGTCATGTTTATTATTTGTTTCAGTTATTCTTTCCTTACAAATCAAACAAAAAAGGTCAACAGTTTTATTTCACCCTATTTGATTCCTTAATGTTGAAGTCATTATCACTGTGGTTTTCCTGTCTCTCCGTGATTGACAGCATAGAGGACAGCTACCTGGCAGGTAGGCAAGATCTGTCTCCTAGAGGTTAGATGTGGTGTTGTCTGATTCCCTCTGCTTTTTGTTTGTGATTTTTTTCTTTCATATTTTTCTTTTCAGAAGGGTAAGGCACAGTTTTGTTCCTTTCTCCCCTTTTCCTCCTTCAAAGATGGACTGGAACTTGACCTTCTGATTGTTCATCTCAGATGCTCTCAGGAAAGCTCTGAGTGGTAAATGAGGTCACAAATGCAGGAAGAGATTACTGTATTTTTCTTTTCCTTTTTAAAATCTTGAATAGATGAAAATAGATGGTAATCAACAAACCTGTGGCTAGAGGAAAAATCCCTTTAACTCACATTTTACTTCAATTACATTCAGGACAAAGAAACACATTGCACCATGTGCATGAATAGATGCTTTATTATTCAAAACAACCTTCAAAGAGCATTACGTCCCCTATAGAAAATATGCAATCAGTGTTTAATTCAATGGTAGGATGCAAATTTAAATTCCCATAAGGGGAAGGCTGTTAATGCCATTTAAATTGGTTGTAAATTACAGATAATACGCTTGAGACCCGAATACAGATTAGGAGAGTGTTGCTTTATGAATCCAGCTCTGCTTTGAACTTACTAAGTATTTATTTATGGACAACAAGACAGTGAAGGCTTGTTTACACCTATATAGTCATCTGACACAATACATATGCAGGAAAAAAGTATTTTGTTTTTAAAATACAGAAGGTGTTAGCTCCAGTTTGATGAAGAGTGGTTGTGTGGAGATGCTTTTTGGTTGCAACCATGTCTGTTCTCCTCTCTCTCTGCTCCAGAGTAATGTGTTTCTGTATCTTATGTTTCACACAGAAATTAGCCCAGAGCAATTGCCAATTCCCTATTTTATTAACAGTGGAGGGAAATGCTGGGTGCCTAGTGTAACCCATTGGTGTGTGCTGGGGACACCAGCCCTTTGCAGGGCTCAGAGCCTGCTGCTGCCTTTGCTGCGGTTGGTACCTTGGTTGTTTCACTGTAGTGGCTTTGGTGTGTCCCTCCCCATGGCCATGGCTACCATGGAAGGAGCCTCTCAGTGAGAGTTTTTAGGGGATTTTTTGTTTCCAGAGAAAGCAATGTTCTGTGGCTTCATCCTTTGTGCACCAAAATAATCATTAAAAGCAACCGATGCACTTTAGGACCAACAACAACAAAGTGTTTAAAATGAGCTGTGTGTCTCACGTAGCACGACGTCTGTTTGCTGTTGTTTTCTCCAGTGTGTTTCTTGCCCATTCTTTGTATAAAACAATAACTTGTAGAACTGAGATTTTTTATTTTGTAAAAGGCAGCTAACGAGTCATTTGAGAAGCAGCTCTGCAAACCACTGATGGTATGAATGGGCCCTTCTGGTATGGATCCCATTAAGGCCACTCTAGCAGTGTTTTTGCTGGGCTGTGTCGTGAGAAATTTTGGAGCACATTTCTTCATGTTGTATGTCCCTAGGTATATCAGTATTTCATCAGCATATTGCAAACTGAGTGAAAATACTTTGCATTGCAAAAGCAACACACTTTGTGGTTAATTTATTTCAAGGCAGTAGAGCTAACATCCCCAGAGTCATGGAAAAGTGGCCATTGCTCTCAAGCACTATTTTACAGAGCGGTTTTTACTTTGAATGTGTATGTGTGGGTGGGAGGGTGGAGGGGCAGAACACACCTCTTATAATTGTTTCTGAACCGTCTGGCTACATCACAGGAAATGCCTATCTCAGTTAGTTGAAGCTGGCACAAGCGCTTGCAGATTCATCCTGAGCTGACTCCAGAGAGGAAACCATGTACCCACCTTGCTTTCTTCCTACTATTTTCAGGCCCATCCAGTTCTCTAATACAGATGAAGCACCAGAGCATCTTGTGCTTTTCTGTCATCTTAAGACACTCTCTGCCAACAGAAATATCTTCTTAAAGAGAGTGTAAAGGCTTTTATGTTAAACTTCTGTATACACTAACCAGCTCATGCTGCTGCAGCCTGTGCTGGGAGAGCACACAGGTCTTTCTTGGAATTTTTTGAGTCCTCCTGATCCCAGATGAGGTCTGGACACCAGTTAGTGGATGCGGTGTAATGGTAATGCTGCCACAGAAAGATAATTTCATTGTATGCAGGGATGATACCATTTTTAGATTTCTACTTGTTTGAGTGCTCTTAAAACCTGTTTGTTGCTAAACCATTATACTGGAAGAAACATATTCTGTAATTTATCTCAAATTACTTCCAGCTCTGCTTTAAGGCCACAAATTTCCAGAATAAAACCACCCATCTTACACTCCTGATCTGCTCCATTTATTTCTAAATTCATAACTGTACCTATGTCTACAAGAAAGTGCATATGGTTTACATCAGCCTTCATCAACAGAGAAGCAGGTCTTTTGGTCAGGTTATAAAACCTACATCATATAGATTAGATCAAAAATAGGTACCCATTGGACTCCACTAAAACCACACTATATGGGATTACCCTTCCCTACATCCAAGTTTTTTTAATTTCTCTGTTCACATTACTCATTCTTTGAATAGGAGCTGCACTGGTTTTGCTTAGTGCTCTTTTTCCCCAAACACAAAAATATAGGTACTTTACGGCAATACTATCTTTTGTGACGTCCAGACTGGTGATTTTACTAAAAACATGCTACCAAGTATATTTGACAAAACCTGTTTTCCATAAAGTGACATTGATTTGCATTACTAATGCTCTCATCTTTTCATTTCTTTTTATGGATTGCATCCCCAATCAGTCTTTCCCTGAACTATGCCTGGGATCAATGCCAAGATAACCAGTTCAGTGTCTCCTGCATCATTCCCTTGGCTGTCTAAACTATTGGCCCAATGCTTTCTTTTAAGGCCCTCTTGGTCATCTTCTTATTTGCTTTTTATTCTCTTCTCCTACTCTCATTTTTGCAGGATTTTCCCAGGGCTTAAAGATTTAGTTCAGAGGACTTGTCTGCTTTTTTTTCTATGTTACTCTTGGGTGCAAGTTACTTAGGATTACAGATATTAAATGGTTCCAGATTATGAATAACCACAGTCTAGGATTTCCGACCTGAATATGCTACGTAGAGATAAGGTGAGATCTCCCTGATGAAGTTCAGACATTGATACAGATTTCATACTGGACTCTTCCAACTCGTCCAGGGCCCAGTTCAGCCTTTGCTTCTTACTTTTCCTGGTTGTTTTCCCCAGTTCAATGTGAGCACACACACATTGCTGAACCAGCCTGAAATTTATTACTGTGCTTTCAGCGCTGTCTTCTGGAACCTGACCATACTCTGATTTAAGTAATTTTGTTTTTAAATTGAATCATTAGCAGGAGAATTTTAGGATGCAAGTTCTGAAGTACCCTGGAACATCTAAGAGCCAAATTTCCTAGGCTCCTCTGAAGTATGAATAACTTAAACTGTTCCATTAATTAGAAATGCCTATGTATATTTTCATTTCCATGTCCACATCATGGTCAAGAGGGAACATCACAGCAAGGAGGAAGAGAGCAGAGTCTTGTTCAACATATGTGTGCTAAGGTTTGACCTCAGCACACAATGGGCTTGATTCTGCACTGTGTGTCCCACTGACTTGCATTGCAGGAGATACCCAGCACATTATTGCCTCAAGGTGCCAGAATCATCTTCCCCAAAATCTGGAGACTTTTATACTATAGTAACTTAACTGTCTCATTTAATTAAAGCCTCACAGAAGCAAGGCTGATAGACAGACTACTGTGTCACGGTGGGATTGCTCCCAGACGTGACAGAAGTGAGTTCCCTGCTGTCCCTCACCCTGCACACCTACCCCTCTCACCTCCTTTAATCATGCTCTTCCTAGCATAATTAAAGGAATTTCCTCCTGAGCCTTGTCAGCTGCAGATATCAATTTGCAGCCTCCATTTGACCTATGATTTAACACGTCTTCAGAATGGAGCTGGGACATGTCTCCAGCCTCCTGTGAGTGCTGCTGCCCCATCCTTCTCAGGTCACACAGGTGTGTCCCCATCTCCTCTCTCACTTACCCGGGTCCGTTGCTGTGGAGCAGAGTGGAGCATCCTGAAAGGTCAGGTGTTGGTGCATATCCCACAGACGGAACAGATCAGAGTAGTAGGGGGTCAGGGAGGGCTTAAAGAAGAGCTTAAAGTCCCCCTGGATGCACCAGCTGGTAGCCCATTTCACTGTGCACAGGGCTTTCCAGTGTTTATGACTTCATACAGAAAGCCAAGTTTGCTCTTTGGGTTCCTGTGTAAAATATGTGATAACATATCAAGCAGCCAGTGTCAAGAGACTTTGGACTATATTCATAAATGCTTCACTGAATCCCTGAAGACACAATAAATTATTGCTTCAGAAGTATCTTTATTCACCTGTTCCAGGCAAATGGGAAAAGGACAATCAATTTCCCTTTTTGAAATGCCAGAAATCCTAAACTTATGAAATTTCCTGACAGTCCCTACATTTGCACTGGGATTTTATGAGGTTGTATCAGTTGACCTTCCCCTTTCAGAGTTCAAGCAAGTTGAAAAAAAGAAACTGTAATAAATATAGCCACAGACAGATTTAAGCACACTCTGTAATCCAGAAAATGGAACTTATTCTAAAGGCAGCTCCTTCTGAATTTTTAGTGAAAGAATTGATAGCATTACCCATTGAAATGGAATTTAAATGGAGTTTAAAGGGACAAAGTTTTGTTCTGTAAAAGCCTCTGATTCTGAGCCAGCATCTTAACAAATATTTAAAGATGAGATAATAGGAAACTTTTGTTTGTTTGTTTGTTTGTTTGTTTGTTTGTTTGTTTTCTACTAAGAGCAGGGGTTTATGAAGGAAGGAGGGAAGGTGGTGGTGGTACTGCCCCAGTGGCTGCCAAGTGGAGTGATGCAAGCCAGCCATCACTCCTCAATGCTACAGCCATGTGCAGCTCAGAGCAGACTGTGCAGCCATTCATCATATCAAAGCACAGACATTTGTTCTTTAGCTTTTCAAGCTCCTTCCTTCTGTCCTTGGTCTGCATTTTTCTCCTGAAATGCATTTCCCCGTCAGTCACTTTCACACATCCCCCCATGTGTAGGAAAATCCTTCAGGTTTTGCAAAGCCCATTGTTCCCATCTTTTTAAATTTCTCTTGAAAACTTTCCTTAGCCACCACACCTACAAATCTCTCCCACCTGGGGCTGGTTAGGCAAATACAAGCTGTGACTTGTGACTTATGTCTTACTGTAAACCCTCTTCCTTTTATTGCTCCCACACTTTCCCAATCCAGCTATAAGCAGATTTTGCCTACCCCCTGCACCCTGCAAATGTGCAGATCTCATGGTAAAGGGACCCTCCCTTTCACAACCACCTACAAGGCACTGAGCCCACTGGGAATTTGCACAGGGAATTCCATTGTGGAGCCAGAGCAAGTGACCTGTCAGCGTACTGTGCCCTCCACATTCTGCAGGCAAGCTCTCAGCAATCAAGCAGTTAAATATCCATCTTTTTGCAAAGTTCTGTTGCTGTTATCATTCCTCACAAATGCCACTTTGTACTTTGGTTGTTATTTGCAAAACGCTAGGTGCTTTTCACGGAAAAGCCAAGATTTGGGCAGTGAAGCGAGTCCAAGCATGCTGCCACCAGGCCACCCCTTTCAGATGTCATTCTGAGTAAGGCACAACTCCAGCTGCCTACCCCTATTTCAATGAAAATCTAGGGGTAAAAATACTTTTAGATGTCTTGACAGCAATACTGTGTGCCAATAAATAAATCCTAGTTTATAAAACTGTCTGTATGAGGAAGAGGGAAGCCATTTTCCCCAATGCACTTCATCCCTGTCCCTAAATATGCAGTACACACCACTTATATGGAGGTGAGACCTCAGTGATGAATTGCAGAGCAGTGTGCTAAATGAATTTGTGTTGCACCCCCAACAGCTTCCCCTGCCCTCTCTCAGGATTTACTCTAACATTCCTTTGAACAGCTACCATTTAAAACCAGAAAACTAAACCAGAAAGGTCACCATCACTGAAAAAATCCAACACACTCACCCATTGACATTTTTTTTTCCTTCACACACACAAAAATTTCCACGGGACACTGCATGGCCATGTGGCAAGATTAGAAAGATGTAGTGCTGGACCAGATACCAGTTTCTTTAAACATAACATCACATGACCCTAAGGCTTTTATCCTGCAGCCATACAGAGAAATGCAAACAGGGAGCAAAGAACTGCTGTTTGGACGTGGCAGCCTTTCACCACAAGCATGGCACAAGATGGGAAAGCAGAGAATCCAACTGTGCAATGTTCAAATTTAATCTTTCAGGGAGAGAAATGAAAGGGCCGTGGCACTGGGAAAGAAAGCTTTCCCGTTTCCTAGTGACACTCCATTTAGATCTGGAATAGCTCCCAGAAAGGACTTTAAGTATGAGAGACCTTTGTTTTTGAAAACACAATTTTGGCTCATTTCAGAGAGGTTTTATGGTTTTCTGTGGGCATGGATAACTGGATTCGTGACAAGTCCTTTTGTATCCTTTATCAGCAAAAGGATACAGAAGCTGTCACAGTACTTTTAAGTTTCCAAGCCCACGTTGCTCATTTTTCCCTAATATGTTTGATTGATGTACCATCACCATTATCTGGTGTAAGCATAATTTTCTTTACATTAATATAGCATAACCCATGTAATTTACTTGTGTGAAGTCAAATTGTTTCAATTTCTTTTGTTGTCTCACAAAGAACTCTTTTACCACCTTGTTGTGGTTTAACTCCAGCCAGCAGCCAAACTCCACACAGCCACTCACTCACAGCCCCACCAGCGGGATCAGGGAGAGAATGGAAGGGTAAGAGCTGGAAAACTCCTGGGTTTAGATAAAGACAGTTTCACAGGGAAAGCAAAAGCCAGGCATACAAGCAAAGAAAAACAAGGAATTAATTCACTGCTTCCCATGGGCAGGCAGGTGTTCAGGCATCTCCAGGAGAGCAGGGCCCCACCACGTGTAACAGTGACTTGGGATGACAAACTCCATCTCTCCAAACGTCCTCCCCATCGTCCTTCTACCCCCATTTCCTGTAGTGAATGATGTCAGATGGTCTGGAATATCCCTTTGGTCAGCTGGGGTCACCTGTCCTGGCTGTGTCTCTCCTCCCAGCCTCCCCAAATTCCTCACCAGCATGGCAGTAGGAAAAGCAGAAAAGACCTTGGCTCTGTGTAAGCCCTCTCAGCAGTAACAAAAACACCATATTGTCAACCCTGTTTTCAGAACAAATCCAAAACATAGTCCCATACCAGCCACTGTGAAGGAAATTAACTCTACCCCAGCCAAAACCAGCACACTCTTGCATTAGATCTCATTGCTATCAGGATCAGAAAGTCTCAGAGGGCAGGTGACCATGAAAAAGCAGGTAGCAGTGAATTTGTAGCAATGTAGGTAAATATCACATATTTAGGCGCATACCACTATTAATCCCAAGAGCCAGCAATGAGCTATAATGCAAATCATGTGTTGCATGAACCTATTGGAGCTGACATCATCCCTTACAAGTGATGATGCACATAAGGTGTTGTCAATTATTTCTATCTATGTTGCACCTAAATACGCACCAAAAGGGTGTTTGACTATCACAGTCAAGGCAGGGAGCATAATTCAGCAGAGAGGCTGGTGAGCCTTTGGTGCTGTTTTCCACAGAATTCTGGAGAAACTGGCTGCTCACAGCCTGGATGGGAATACTGGATAGGACCTGGACAAGCTGCACCAGTGGGCTGAGGCCAATTGGATGAGGTTGAACAAAGCCAAGTGCTGGGTGCTGCACTTGAGCCACAACAACTCCAGAGTGGCTGGAAAGCTACCCAGTGGAAAAGGAGCTGGAGCCAGCTGAGCATGAGCCAGCTGTGCCCAGGTGGCCAAGCAGGCCAGTGGCACCAGGCCTGTGTCAGCAATGGTGTGGCAGCAGCACCAGGGCAGGGATTGTCTCCTGTACTGGGCACTTCTGAGGCCATATCCCAAATCTTGTGTTCGGTTTGGGCCCCTGATTTCAGGAAGGAAGTTGTCCAGAGAAGGGAGAAGGAGCTGGTGAAGGTTCTTCAGCAAAAATCTGATGAGGAGCAGCTGAGGAAGCTGGGGTAGTTTGGCCTGGAGAAAAAGAGGCTCAGGATGGACCTTATAACTCTGCAGATGCCTGAAAGTAGGTTGTAACCAGCTGTGGGGAGCAACCTCTTCTCTCAGGTAACAAATGAGAGGAAATGGCCTCAAGGTGCACCAGGAGAAGTTTATATTGGAAAGCAGGAAAAATGTCTTTAGTTAAAGGGTTGCCAAGCATTGGCACAGGCTGCCCATGCAAATGGTTGAGTCACCATCTCCCTGGAGATATTTAAAGGAAGTGTAGATGTTGTGCTTAGAGACATGCTGCAGTGCTGGACTTGACAGTGCTGGGTTAGAGGTTGGACTTGATCATCTTAAAGGTATTTTCCAAGCTAAATGATTCCACAGTTCTATAATTCTGTGACAGCTTGATGGTGACTGTGACCTGAAGTCATGACAATTGGCTAGCTCCACAATGGGCATTTGGAGCTTTCTTCCCTGTTATGGATCAAAGTGAAATGGAGCCATGTGATTTCCTTACTGCTGGGGACGTCTTTGTCCTTGGAGAAGGGTGAGATGTACTTCAAACATCTTTAATAAAAGAAAATTATGATAAGCCATTCTCCAGGCAAGAGTTGTAAATACCACTGTGTATATTGGCTTTTAAAATAGAGACATTAGCCAGAATATCTCAGACTGTGTAATTTAGTGTCTTTTATCATTTCATCTTCTAGTTACAGTACCAAAAGGAGTGATGTCTGGAAGATAAATTTAATAGGCAGAAGAAAATCCCTCACTTAAAACATATTTAATGCTTGAATGGTGTAATAGAAAGGCCAGTTTTAATATTTTTTCCAAAAATGGATTTAAAACTCACTGCTTCCTGAAAAATGGTCAAGTTTTTGAAAACCACCTAATCTTTTACAAGTTCCAGATCTTTCCCTTCTTCAACATCAACAGACATATTGTAGTCTGAAAATCCCAGTATACTTTTCATGACACAGTGGTGTGCAGCAATGGGTTAAGCAGTGGGTTGTTAAATACAGACAGTAATGTCTGTTTCCCAGTAGAATGGTGGATGCAGACTTTATAAGTTTCTAAGGTGAAATTATTACAATGACTTTGACTGGTCCTGAAGCTCTTGTACTGAAGCAGATGTTCATACTTTACCTCCATGTGTGATATAGCTATTGAACAAAATTAAATGGCAAAACAGACACAGTCAATATGTGATGAATGCAATTTGATGACCTTATGGAAGCAAGGAGGAAATCAGACTTCACAACTCTTAGTGGTCTTCTCATTGCTTGTGGAAGGTTAAGGCCAACAGGTGAAAAAGATTGGGAGGTTATATTGAAAACAGGGTAGTTTGAATGAAAGAAACATATAGCCCCTGCCATGCAGTCTATAGGCAACCTGTAATTATCAAAACAGAAACCTGCTTTTCACATGGCAGGTAGGCTACAGACTGTGACAGAAAACAAGGACTATGGCAGCTCTGCATTTGTATTTCACTTAAAGAAAACACAGAATTAAGCCAGGAGAAAAGAGCATGTCAAATTAACCCTCTCTTACAGGCCAGGAAAATAATTTCAGTAACTGTCAATGTCACCCATTTCTATGTCCTGGAGGACAACCAAATGTGCAGAGGCACAGTGAGTGAAGGTAAGGCCAACCAGCAGGACCCAGGAGGCACCCTAGGCATCCTACTTTTGGTAGGACTTACAAGGGAGGTTTCTGAGGCACTGAAAAATTCTTTACCTTGTGAAAAAACCTGCTGAGGTGTGAGTGATAAATCATCCAGAGAGAAATTGGTCCTTCCGATCTGCCATGCAAATCACATGAAGTGGCAGGAGTGCAGTGTTTGCTTGGCTGCAGAGCATGAAGGGGACTCTGTCCCCCCGGCCTCCAGCACTGGGGGCCAGATCCCATCTCCTCCCACCATCACACCTGGTTAGGTGCCAGGGCTGCAGGCAGCATGTGCCTTTGCTACCAGAATCCAGACTCCTCCTTGCAGTAGGACTATGCCTGGCTTTTCCTGAGCTGGCATCTGCCCTTGTTCTTGATCCAGCCTGGCTGGCAGCCTGTGTGCCCCAGCAGACTGATCTGTGCACCAGCTTTTCGGGGCCAGGTGCCTGAACTGCACAGGAGAAATGTGAAGATGTCCCTTACCTGAGCAGTGTTAGTGGTGCCTCAGTCCCTATTCCCTCTGTCACACCTAAAGATGCCTTGAAGAGTGTGTGTGTGTCTGTCTGTACAGTGCAGGGCAGCTGAGTGAATAGACTAGATTTTTGTTCTGTGTGCTCCTGTCTGAGACATGCAGATTTCATAGGAGAAATCATGCAGAAGTTAGCCCAGAGATGAAAACATATTCCCCACAGGAAGGTGTAACCAGAACTATGCATCTTCACCAGGCCTGTGCCTCACCTACACACGAGACAGCAGCACTGCTGTCTCCCCAGCTCTGCTGGAAACACCTTTGCTCCCTGCTCTTGGAAGAGCATTAACATTTCCTAGCAGTGACTCTCAGCCATTCTGTGCCTGATGGACCCTCCCAGGCTTGTCTGCCATACCTGTAATTTCTGACACAGGAGCCGCCAGCTTACATCAGCAGTGCTTGTCCAGCCCTGAGAGCAAGAGCTGACCTTCAGCACTACTGAATGTCCTTGGCTTTCTTTGCTCTGGCTTTCGGGGTCATCCAGTTTTCCTGCAGGATCAAGTGTTGCACGGGAATGCATTTTTAGGAGGCTACTGCACATGTCTGATTAACAGAATGAGTCAGGATATGACACTAGTTCCCAGTGTGTCTCTCAGATCTCACAGCATCACTTCTTGTTCACAGACCACTCAACTCACATTGTACTTCTGGAGCACAGGTTTACCATAAGGCAGTTTCTGCCCAAAAATGGCTCTCCTGCTGCAGCATCCATGTGCAGCTGGTAACCAGGCAGCTGAGACAGCTGGTGAAGACCTCATCCTGTGTCCAGTTTAGGTGAAATGGACATTGTAGGCTTTAGAGGGGTTTTTCACCAAGTATTGTCCAAAATAATGTCGATGGATGCTGTTAAAGCATTTCCCCCCAGTCTGTACCCCTGGGGATTTACATGGGGGTTGAGGTCCTTGCCCATAGCACCATGTCAGGGTCCACATGTAGGAATGCCAGTGTTCTGATCAGCCATCCTCAGCACAGGTGTAAAAACCCTCATTTAAGACTAATTATGGCAAAGTAATTATTTCTGAGCCATGATGACAGGCAGTCCCAATTACCTCTAAATGGGTTATAAATAGGAGGGGGGAGAAAACCTTCTGTAGGGGGAATCTAAGATAGAAGAGGCCAAGGAGAGCCCAGACACAAGCAAAATAAATAGGAACCTTTTCAGGCAGGGGATAAGGTTATTTGTTCTCAGTTTTCTGTAACCCAGAGTTCTTGAAAGAAGGCAGACAGAAGGCTTGGCTCTCTCTGCTCTGCTGCAGATGCAGAATGGCCTTTCAGTAGCCCCTGCCAAAAAAAAAAAAAATTACCTTTATTGGAGTTATTTTCTGAAAGGTGTCTCTACTATTGTTTACAGCATCAATGTTCTGGTAACTGTGTCCCCAGACTTTCATGTTTGGCATGTTTTACATTCTCAAGAGAAGCCCATCAGACAGCAGCTACCCAAAGGAAATCCTGTTTGATTCCTCCCTGGGTTATTGAAGGCACAGCCCTTTGGTGAATGTCTCATGCCTTTGGGTTTCCTCCCAGTCCACAGAGCTGGACTGATGGGCAGCTGTATTTTCAAAAGCTAAACATAAAGATGTTCAAGAAGATTTCAGACTCATTAATAATGTTTTACAGTGTTATCTCAAAAAAAAAGCTACTTTCCTCAAACATTACAACTAACTTTCTGATTTTAATATACATTTGTCCCATGGGGTTTTCACCCATTAAGATAGATTAAGTGACTATTCTAATGTACAATAGCAGAATTTGCCCTGTGGTTTAGTGGCTGGCTGTGGTTGACTGATACCCAGCCCTCTGAATCCCTGCTGAGTATCTAAGCTCTATGAACTGCAGTGAATGCATTTAATCTACATAAAAAGAACACAAATTGCATGTTAGCCTTTTTGAGCCCAGTAATCAGTTTTACAGTTTACTTGGTATGCTTCTCCGCAGTCCTAGCGGCTCCAAGGAGGTTCCAAGGATTCTCCCTTTTTTTCCCCCTGCCCATCTCATGTAGAAGAAAAGTGTTTGCATTTTGATTGTGCTCATTCCCTGACCCCTGTAATTTAACCATTGTTCATATTTAGTGCTGACTGGAGTCCTGCGGGGCAGCTGATAATGATAATTTGTAATAAAGCATATGCAGGCTCTATTTTTTATCCTTGTTTTCCCTAATAATGCAAAATTAAATTTATTAATTAAAACAGATGAAGCAAAATAGGATTCCAAAATACGTGGATTATCCCAGCCTCGCATTTAGTGTGATTATAATATTTGGCATGTATATGGCACTCCAAAGCAGCATCACAGTTAATCCTCACCCCACCACCCCTCTGAGGTGTGCTGTTATTCCCAGATTTGTGGGGGAGGATGCCCAAGCAGAGAGGGTAACTCCAGAACGAGCCAAAGCCTGCACGGGCACAGCCCCTTTGTCCTGCCCCAGTGTGATTTTGGATGATCCTGATGAGCGGGGAAGCTGCAGAGCCTCTGCAGGGAGGGGTTTGGGGCGATGCTCCCAAATGGGCTCTGGGAAGGGAAAAGAGGCTGAGAGCATCCTGACAGTGGCATCGTGTGCACACCACCAGGGGCAAACCCAGCTCCTCATTTGCCAGCTGTGTCATGCAGCTGAGGAGCTCATCCCAAATTTATTATCCTCCCAAACACATACGTGCTCATATGTGAGCTGAGCAGCTCATCCCTAAATTATTATAATCCCAAACACATACATGCCTATATGTGAGCTGAGGAGCTCATCCCTAAATTATTATCATCCCAAACACATACATGCTCGTCAGGACTGAAATCAAAAACACAAATCTAAACTAATAGCTGGGGAAAAATGTGCAAAATGCTCTTTAGATCAAATAGTTTCTCTGGCAAAATGTAGTTTCAGCTAAATATTTTGTGGGGATAGGGTTGTTACCAATATTGGTGAGATGAGAAAATATTGTAATCTTCATTCTCTGCTCAATTTCATCTCAGGTGATTTTGATATATTTTGCTGTTTTCATACACAAAAATCCTTTGGTGTGTGAGTGAAAAAAAAAAAAAAGGAAATTGAAGACACCAAAACATGACGTCTTGGTAGCTCTGCCATTTATTTTGGAGGGGTGCTGGATTTTGTGGGACACTGCAGGATGCAACTCTCCGTGCTGGGGCTCAGGACTGCTCCCTCCCCCTGCACTGCAAATTTCAGAATGGCAAAATCCTGGTTCCTGAGCAGCTCTGGTAGAGACAATGGGGTGGGCACAAGCTGGGATTGAGACTGTCCCTGGCAGGTTTTCTTGTAATGATTCAGAGGCTGCAAAAACCCTTGGCTGCTCTTTGGGAGCAGTAGGGCACTGGCATGGGGTGCTAGGAGAATCTGCATGCCCCATCCCTGGAGTGTTCAAGGCCAGGTTGGATGGGGCTCTGAGAATCCTGGTCTAGTGGACGTTGTCCCTGCCCATGGCAGGGAGTTTGAAAACAGTTGATCTGTAAGGTCCAACCCAAAGCATTGATTCCATGATCCTGCAGGGAGCAGGCTGGCGTGGAAATGTCAGACCTTGCAAAAGCAAATGATTCTGCCTAAAAAGCTTGGGTTTACCCTGTTGAGGGGAAATAAAAGGCAACCCTGAAATGGTGGTGCTCTGCTGAGAAGACTGGGCGCAGGCAGCCAACACTGCCTTGCTGCTCAAGGGGCTGTGAAGGAAGGACAGACCGACCTCAAACTGAGACAGGAGTTGATGGTGGGTGGCAGCCTGCTGTATTTTCTGAGACTCCCGTTGAAGGAAGGAAATTATGAATCTAACTCCATGTTCTTAAAAGGCCAATTTATTATTTTATGTTACTATATTATATTAAAGAATGCTATACTAAAACTATACTAAAGAATAAAGAAATGATACAGCAGAAGGCTAAAAGATACTAAAAACATGTGAATTGTTTTTGACTCCTTCCAGAGTCCCAACACAGCCTGACCATGACTGGTCATTAAGTCAAAAACAATTCACATGTTGGATAAACAATCTCCAATCACATTCCAAAGCAGCAAAACACAGGAGAAGCAAATGAGATAATATTGTTTTCCTTTTTCTCTGAGGCCTCTCAGCTTCCCAGGAGGAAAATCCTGGTGAAGGGATTTTTCCAGAAAATATGACGGTGACAGCAGCCTCTTCCAGGGAGTTCAGCCTGGGATTTCCTCATGCACCACAGGCTACCCAACAGCATGGGGACATGTGGGGTGGCTTTGCTGAAGGGACAGTCATAAATCAGCCTGTGCTGTGAGGTGCTGAGGTGCTGAGGTGCTACTGAGGAGCCTGAGGGGTGAGAAGATGAGGGTCACTGATAGCAGACAAAGCTCATGCAACTGAGAACATCTTGCATGGCTGGGACACTGGCTCATAACCTCTATGGGCTGTAATAGATGAGGTTAAAGGGATCATCTCCTTATTCTTCTCAAAAATGTCTATCTTCAGCAGACAGTAAATTCTGTCAGCTTGAGATGGTGAATATTGCTGAAAGCTGTGAGGACTTCACATACAGATCACATCTTTTTTACCCTACAGGAAATCTTTAGAACATCTGGAGGGCAGCTATAAAATTTTCTTTTTTTATGTTTTAATTACATTTTGAGATTGTTAAGCTAAGCATCCTCTTCTTTAAAAAGAGAAAACTTCATGCTCAAAATATACAGAAAATTAAATATCTACCAAGAACTGTTTTGGTTAGTTGTCACTTGTAAGTTACTATATTATAAATAATAGGAGAAGGAACATTAAAACACAAGTTTCAACAATTTTCACCAAGAGTCCAACAAAGAAACAGACTATAGGTGTTGACAAGAACTGCTTAGCAGGGAATGATATTGCATAATCCAGAGCCTGTGAACATCAGCTTTACATAAACTCCTTCCATATGAGACGTTAATCAGGATGGAGAACTGAAGGGTCTGAAAGCAATCAACATTTCTCCTTTCAAACCCCTGATCTTCAGTGTGAGGAGCTCATGCTCTCCCTGTGTGGTGGGAATGCAGGAGATGTGAGGTAGCCATGGGCTACTCAGAGCTGGGCACATTCTCTGAGTGTGTTGGGCTGAAAGCCCCACCTGGCCCAGCCTGAGCCCACTGATGGAAAGGGCTTGCTCAGGGTAGAGTGTGTGGGCCAGTGAAATGAGCTCCTAAACCAGGGTAAACCAGAGCTGGATGAAACTGGCATGGTGATTCAATGGTAAAAATAAAAGAAAGAGTAGAAGGTGCCTGAAAGATTTAAAAGGACAAGGGGTAAGCCAGCAGCACAGGAGACAGAACTACACATGTACCCACACATCTTAGATAAATATATGGATTGCTACAGTTCCTACAAACTGACTTTTGTGATAAATGAAAATATTCACTATGTTAATGGAATGGCTATATGCAAAATAAAAATATATCTTCAAATATACTAATATGAATATATTTCACATGCCTAAGACTACATGTGAAAATATATAAGCATGATTCACATATCTTTTGAACCAGAATTTGTAAGGGAGGATTGTTTTTCAGAAACCTAAACAGCTGTATTTGACAGTTTCCAAGTGAGATTTTGATTTTGCATTTTCAAATTACATTTCATTGTCATAAATGCAAAATGCATTTGCAAAAAATAAAAAAGCACTGTTTGCCCTATTACCTTTGTAAAAAGAACTAGTGGTGAAAAACAGTTTGATTGCAACACATACGCTGTTCCCAAGGGAACTGCTGCTTGAAAGGACTTTCTAGCTCTGATTAGACCAATGAGACAATCCTTTGCTCTCAGCTTAAGCTAGTATGAAACCAGAGAAAGACAATTGGCTTGAAGAACCTGTGTTATAGTTACCTGGCAAGCTTCTCTTCCTTGGCTAAAAGGGACCAAAGCAAGGTTATTATGACCAGAGCATTGCACTCAGCTCAGAGCAGCACACTGGCTGAATATGGCACTGCTGGGTTGGTATCCCCTCATGATGTGTTCCTGCCATGCCCCTTTAAACCAGCAGCGACTTCATCTGTTCACCTTAGGGCCAAAACTTGCCTTAGACTGTGGGACACAGCAAGTTCTGAATTAAAATGTCTTTTCTTTTGGTGCTAAGCTGACCAAGGTGGCACCACCCTGGGAAGGTTCAGGGCACCGTGCCCAGATCAGCTGCAGCTGCTGGCAGGTGACATCTCCATCATCTCCAGCCCACCAGGGAAGGCCACTGGGCTGTGTGTACCCCTGCTGCTCCCAGGACCTGGCACATGGATGCTCCAAAGACCAGTGAGACCTCTCTCCCTCACATTCTCCACAGCCCTCCCCACAGGGGCTGGACCCCTCTGCCTATGGTGATGTTACACTGGGTCAGATCTTCAGCATGCACAACCTGGAAATGCACCTTTAAGTGCAATAGTCCAAATTATCTATTTCTTTGTGTCCCTCTAAATGCTTTTGGGATATATTTTTGGAGTTTCCTAATTTGATTTTTTTTCAGCACCATTAATCTTAAAGGTTAATGCAAAGTCAAGCCATCTTCTTTTACTTAAACAAAGTCACTCACACATATACTTTCACTAACCACCTCTTGGGGAGCCAATGTTTATATGTGGAATGAGTTTACCTCCAGTGTGCCCACTGCCCACCATAAATGCCAGTGCATTACCCTTTCAAGTAACACAGTCTATTCTGGACTTTAGGAAGGTGAATCTAGAACAATCCCAAAACTGGAATGTTTATTCCCACAAATAACTACACAGAGCCATGTGGGAGTGCCTTTGGAGAGCTGCATCTGTGCTCTGCAGAAGGAGGCTGGCGGTCAGAAATAGAAGAGAAAATCACTTGGTTGCATGTCCATCTTCTCTCTCCCACTCTCAGGACTGTCACCACGTAACCCCAGCCCATGGTTTTCTCATCCTGCATGGCCACAAACATGCCTCAGCCTCTCTGGTCTTGGCAACTTTGCCACATACCAGTTACTTTCCCCACACCAAAAAAGAGTCTCAACTGTTTTCCTTTCCCTGACCTTTGGCCAACACTCACTGTCCTTCTATAAATAATTCCCCACCTTTGTTTAAACTCTGAAACTGAAGGTATTTATTGCTCATCGTCATATTCCCCAGGATTTTCCTCTCTGCTAAATATAATAGTGACCTGTAGTCACTCCTCATGTCCTACCCTCCCACCTGTCCGTCCTTCCATCTGTCCCTCCTGACCTGACTCCACAGACCAGAAGAGCATTTTCAGCCAAGCCACGGGAAAGGGGACCTTATATCTGGAGGGATGGGGAAGGAAGAAAGGACAGAGGGGAGGCAGAGGGCAGGACTGCCATGCACAGCTCACAGATCACCAGCGTTCCCACTTGGAGAGTAGTGCCTGATCCCATGGAACCCTGCTCCCAACAAGGCTATTATACACAAGCTGCAGGACAGTCAAATTTCATTATCCCTTCTGCAAAACATATGGAGGAAACAAAATGTTGGAGGATACTCCAGTGACAGCTAATGACATTACTGAAATTACTATAAATATCATCTTTAATCTAATCAAAAACAGTATATCAAAGGCATTAAAGCTGCAGATGCTTACTGTGCCAGGGGGGAACCAAATGAAGCTTTACAGATGTGTCATACTGTGAAGTTGTATTTGCATAATAGAAAATGAATGCTGGTTGTATCTCAGATTTCTGCTGCGTTTTAAGCCAGGGGGGATCTGGACATTACATTTAGTGAAGATCTTCCCAGGTAGCCCAAGGTTTGGGCAGACAAACAAAAATACAAATTATCTGCAGGCCTGACAAAAAAATTTCTAATGAATGGTCACTTCATCCCCTTCTAATTATTACCTGGGCCACTCTGTCACATACTTTAATTAGCATCATTTCTCTTGAAAGCACATTTCAATGAACCAGTGCTGACTGCAGAGTAAGAACCAACAAAGTAACATCAATCAGTTAATTAACTAGTTAACACATTTCCTTCCTTCTTAATTCCTGCTTTTGATTTTCATTTAGCTGCTTTTAGCATCTGAATTTTCAGGAGGTTTGTCTCTGGGCAACCAGTGGTAGTGATGTGAGAGAGGGACCTTACCAACATGACCTTCATGATATTATTTTGCTACTGTAGGGAGAGGTTTGTGCTCTCGTGGGGTCTCTAGCACCAAGGGGAACACTTCTGGGAAAAAAGAGAACAGGTGTACATTTATTAAATACAGGCAGAATCCTGCTTACTGCTGGAGAAATGAACAGAGACAGCACTACTCCCACCACTGGGCTCAGGTTTCCTCGCCAGTGCTCTCCAGAGCAGGAGAAGCTCCCAGGCTCCAGCACAGAGCTGCTTCCTGAGACAGAATATTTCCAAACTGGCAGAGCTACAACAACCCTGGGCTTCTACAAGCATGAACCAAGGCACTCTGACCAACCTGGGTGATGAACTGCTTCCATCAGAGTGCTCTCCTGTGTCAGCCAAGAGAACTATATTGCAGGGGCTTTTGAAATCTCATTAAAACACAGAGAGTGTAATAGCATTTTTATTTGACCTCATTTCTGAAGAAGGTACAGAGCTCAGAAAATAAGGACCTAGTGAGGTGCGGTTTTTTTGATTTAAGTTGTCCCTACTCAGCCATGCCTTCCTCCAAAGACCACTTAAACCTCAGTAGTGTCCTTGCCTTGATGAGCTGCTCTGGTCTCCCAGCAGCCCTTCCTCCAGACAGCCCAGTTTGGGTCATGCTCCCACTTCCCTCCCTACTGACATGGCAATAGCACTTGTCTCTGATAAAGCTCTCATGCAGCTGGGTTACATGGAAGGAGGTGTGGATCCAGCAGCAACGTGTTTTGTCTGCCCCCAGGCAGCTCTTTGGAAGCAGATTTCAGGTTTTCCTGAATGGACCACGGTGGGAATATGCATTATCACAGCAGAAAAGGGTGATGTGGTCCTGATGACTTGGCATGAGCGTGGTCTGTGGTCAGCCCTGTGCTCATAAACCCCAGCCGGAGCATTGCCCTGAGCAGAGCAACAGAGCTCTGCCTTCACAACACACCCAAGGCTGGATTTCACTAGACTGCACACTAGATTGCACCTGGCATGAGGCCCACAAGTGGTCTCTACTGAAAAAATGGATTTTGTCCTAAAAGATTACATGCCTGGATTTATTTAAACAGCCATTTACAAGAAGATATTCATTTAAAAAGAAAGCATCAGGAAAAGAAAGAGGTTCACCGGAAAAAGGATTTCTGTTCAGCCTTAAATTAAGTGGAAAATGATGTTTGTACTGCTTCATGGCAAACATATTAGAAGGATTTGAGATTATAATGTAGAGTAGGTTAATGGCAGTTTCATAATCTAATCTACTGTTGAATTCCGATTTCACCAACCATCTTTGCTCCTTGGGCTTAGAAGTCTTTGTGTTTCCATAAACTCCAGCAGATTGAAAGAGTTCAGAGTTAAAAGCTCAGTGATTTGGATTTGCCATGCTGCTAAAAGCTGTGGCTTAGGAGCAATGAATAACTGCAATATGGAATCTCTTACACACCAGGGAATCTCCAGCTCCTTGAATTGGTGACAATCCATCCCAGGGATTTGCACCCCAGCTCCCATGGGCTGCTGCCTGCACGCCCACATTCGGATAATTCCTCAGAGGCAAAACACACCAGCAGTTTTACTTTTAAACATTTTCTCCAGCTTCAGTGGACAAGGATGTCAAAAGGCAACCCCTAGAAATGAAGGTCACATTGCATGGTGCTCCTGGGCACCCCAGATGGGGGTGTAGCATGTGCACAGCCAAATTCCTCTTGGGAGGATGGGAGGCAGTGCGGATGTGTTGAAGTGGGTCTTATGGGGACCCCCAGGGTGTGAATCCAGCCTTGAGGCAGGGCCCATGTCCTGGTCCTCCTCTGAGCTTTAAGGGATGCTCAGCATGCTGTGCTCCATTAGCAGCAGACCTGAGGTGCAGAAGCTCTGCTTCGTGTTGTGTTTTTCCAGCTGCTCATGTGAGAGGACATGAGCTGACTGTGCCTCCCAAATGCTGCATTTAACTCGGCTCCACAGAAAATGTTGACAGACAGAACGTGGGTTTAGTACTCTGATACTTATGGGGAAAGACTGGGGAAGGAGGAGGAGGATGTCCAACTGTTTAGAAGGGGAATATTTAAGGAAGATGCAGGAGAAGAAGCAGTCGGCGATTGGTACGCCTAACCTACAAATGTCAGCTTTACAGAGTGAGTCAGTCTAAAAATAACCTCCAATTGTCTCCCAGCTACTCCAGCAGCACAGAAAAAGCACAAGTGCTGGAGAAAAATCACCAGAGGGGGGAAGAAAGATTCTCTGTCTGGCTTTTTTTTTTTTTTTTAATTAAAAAAGCCTATGCTTTTAGAAATTTCTGACTAAAAATGAAGCAAATACCAGACTCTCACAAGTATAAATGCAAGTAAACCTTGTGTAATTGTATTCACTTGATTTATTTTGCCTCTATTTATTTTACCTCTGAAAGGCAGCATAGGCTGAATTCCAGATATTCCATGGAACACTATAAATGTAAAACATGGATATCCTTGCATAATTGCATGAGAACTTCCCCTACATCCCCCCCGACTAGACTCTCTTTCCATACTCAATATTTTAAATTAGAGTATTGAATATCTTTCTATATAATTTGAATAATTCCTTTTTTAGCAGTCTCCCTGCTCATTTATGTCCTATGAACTATTCTTTTCTCTTTTCAGAGGTCATTGAAATACAGTTTCTCTACAGCAGCATTAAACTAATCCATGATAATATTCCAGAATAAATTTTAATGCACCATCCAGAAATATGTGGAAGCTTTTTCCCTCCCTGTTGTCTGAAGCCTCTGCTCCACAATAGGTGCACACTGGCTCCAAGATGCAGTAAGAGCCAGAACAATGCCAACACTGTTCCATCCCTATGCACTTCCATTTGATATAGCAAACCAACCAAAAAATACAAAAGGAAAGATCTGAGACATGTGAATTTGCAAATAAGCAAGCAAAAATGCTTTTGAAAGACATGAAACCTAAATACCTCCCCAGTAATATACAGGACTGGTACTTACCTACAAATGTTCTAGAGATGAATCATGCTGCTGCAGATTAAAGGAACTATTTTGACAACTAATACTACATGTTTCTCTGATTTAAGGTCTCCCTTCCAGCATGGAAAGAGGTCATAAGGTCTCTCCACTCTGGCACTGATTTTCAAGAAACTTTTTTTTTAAACAATTAAGCCTAGAATTCACCAATTTTGAGGCTTGAAACATTCATCAACTACTCTGTAATATTCCCCTTTTCTACTCTGTGACTGGAAATAAATACACAGCAGGGTTCCTGAGGGTTCCTGACAGGGTCTCCCCATGTGTTGTAGACTCCAATGGCATTTCCACTGCCGTAAGAAGGTCAAACCCAAATGGACCAAGCTTGATGCTCATGCTGATGCTGATGCTGCTAAAGAAATATCAGTCTCAAGGATGTGGAGGAACACGAGGAGGCAGGCAGGTGCATGCTGCATTGGAATCACCCTGTGTGCAGAGTGGGATGATGGCAGGGGCTGGAGTCCCTCAGGAACCAGGTGCTCAGCTGGTGTGTGGCCATGAGTGCTCCTCCATGATGGGTTTGGGGCAGTGGTTGGGTCAGTCCCTCTTTTCCTAACACCACGTGGGCAGGACAGGTAAGGAGGACATGAATGACCTCAAGTGACTCTCCCTAGTGGGGAAGCAGTGACAGACACCTCCATACATGTGTCCCCACACGGGCTGTACCAGGCTTTAGTGCTCTGTGGTCTGAATGCATCGGAGCTGGGGAATGGAAGGACACTGCAGAACTGATGGCAGCAAATCAAACATATGGGCACACTGGAAAAAAGTGGCACAAAGCGTTATTCAGCTGTTAATGAATCATTTGAATTTTCCCTGGACTCACTGGAATTGGCCCCAGAGATGGACTCACATCATGGCAATACAGCTAGGCTTGGAAAGACCACCAGGTTTGGGCTCCAATTGTTCAATATTTCAATGTGGCAGAAGCTCCATATGTGGCTCAAACATGCCAGATGGCCTAAAACACACACTATCCTAAATACTCCAACACCTCTCTTGCCCTGCAAAGCCACAGAGCACCAGACATACAGTAAACATGGAACTGAATCCCCTTGGATGCGAGTTAGTGATGGCAAAATTGAGTACTCGGTTAAAGAAATCAGTTCTCCAGTTTGTGTGGCTAATTGGTTTGTTTTACTCAGTGATACCCACTTTCCTGGTTCATTTAAATAATATCTCTCTGGGAGGGCTGATGGCAGGAGGCTTTAGTGACCAAGAGCCAGGGCTGTTTATATTTACATCATTGGTCTGAATCCAACAGAGAGCCTGATAGTGAAAGAAAATATTAGCCATCTGCCCAGTGCTTGACAGCCTTGCTAGCAATAAAACCAAGGATTGATTAGATATGGAGGTTTTCTGACTATCCCTTGCTAGGGTTGGCCTTCCAGTTTGCCGAGGCACGTCCTTGATGAAGCAGAGCCATCGGTCCTCTTGACACCCTTCCCCACCTCTACTGGACCTGCAACCCTGGCAGTGTCCACCAGAGAAATCCAACTTGTTACCAGTACTAAAGGAAAGATACTGAAGAGAGAGAAAAATGACTCTGTGTAAGCTGCTGCTTATTCTGGTGATGCATCACACTGTTCTTGAACTAACAGATGCCACACAGTGTCCAGAGCTCACAAAGGCACAGTTGGAAGGTAGACCTTGCCCATTGCTCCAATATTGTAATGTTCTTGCTTGCCAAAACAGAGTCCTCTATTTTAATATCTCCTACTTGCATTTTGTCACATACTAAAATGCCTCAGCTGCAAAGCTAATACTTTATAGCCTTAGACCTAGGGTATAGGTAGCTCCCACACATGAGCTGTCCTCACCACCAGCAGATGCACATGAAGTAGGCGCAGCTGTTTATGGCTTTGTTTATGGCTTTTTTTTCCCTTTGCAGGGGCAGCAACTCCACAGGGACTGCCTTACCTAGGGATCACTCCTCTGCCTAGAACACTGCCTTTGAAACTGCTAATGAAAAACCAGTGGGCCGACATGCTAGTGGCTAAAACATCTATTATTGGTGTAAGTAAGTAGAAAAAAATATCTTAAACATGACTCAGAGAGTGTATAAACCTGAGAATAGATGGTGTGCTACACTCTCTGGAAGATGTTGGGCTTGTAGCAGAATCCAGCAGCAGGAATGAGTAAGGAGAAGATGTTGCTCCCATACCCAGACAGCATGGCTCATCGCCACACTGCTCACTGGGAAGCAAGGGGAAGGGCAGAATGCCACACTTTGGGCAGGTGATTTGGTTCCCTTTGTTCTCTGCTCTTCAGACAGAGATGCCCCCAGCCCACATTTGTGCATGTGGGTATTGAAGGGCACCCATGTGCAGTGCATTTCAATAAATAACACCCCTTGCTTCTCAAGCAGCATTTCTATGTCAAAAAGTTTGCACCACCTTCCTTTTATTGTGTTCCAGGCAGAAAGATCCTCCCCACAAATGATAGACTTGCATCGTGCCATCTACACTTCATCACACAAGGCAGTAATAAATGCATGGAGGAGTACTGTGCCTCAGGACAATTTAAGCACTGTGCAAAGGTCACTCTCTTCAGACCCTAATTGCTCAGCAAAAGTGACATTTAAAATGCATATCATTAAAATCATAACAAATTTATTTACCTTCTTCCTTATTGGGATTGTTTCTGCATACATTACACATTTGATATATCGAGTGCTCTGGAGGTCAGGATGTGTTTGCATGGTAAAATAATGTCTTGTGGAATCATGGTGGCGTGGGCTGCCAGGCTCCCAGTGCTGCTCATGCACTCACTGCTCTTGTAGGAGCTATCACAAAATCCCAACAGCCAGAGAGGGCCAACAGTCCCTGGGTTTTGTGGGAAGACAGTGTGGTGGCTGCTTTAAGACAAACAAGTAATATTGCAAAAGTAGCAAGGAAATAATATTGTGAACACTTTTGGACAGGAGGGAGAAAGGTGCAGCAAGAAGCACATGTGCATGTGCATCTCTGCCTCAGTTCTGAACCATTTGTTCAGTGCCAATATTGGCTCACTATATCTTTCTTTCCATCACATGTATATGTGTGTATCACTGTATCTTCCTCTCTGTCTCAGAAGATGGCATTCAAGCCAATATCTTTTAGGAACTGGAGACACTTCTCATCTAACATGTTGAACAGATGTTTTCTCTCTCACTTGCCATTAGATGTCAAACACCACTTCTTACTTCAGCACCCTGAAAACCACATTCACCATGAGAGCTGCTATCATAGTACCTCTGTGTTTCTATTTGCTATGACATGATTAATTGAAGGCAGAAAAGCTAAATGCAAGCTCAATTGCGACAGAATTATTCCAGGTAGCCTCGGTTTTCTCTATGTCATTTATGAGCATTCATTTCTTTTATCCATGAAGTTATTTACTTACCTTTTAATGTCCTTTGGGACACTTGGATTTGTATGCCATAGAATAGGAAAATGGTTTTGTGACTATAATCATGGCAGTTTAATGTCAGTACCAGAGGCTGAAGATCTAGCTTGCATTCTTAACTGAAGATGAAACAAATCTCACTAGTTATTAATCCGTGTGCTTAGCTCCCTTCTTCCACACAAAGACAGTGGAGGACTGAGAAGTCATATACTCTACCAAAACGTGCAGAAAATGTTTACTTGCTGCTTTACAAGGACTGAAGCAAAGCCTACTGGATTCTTTCCAATCCATTGAATTTTAGTTGTTTGGTTTTGGGTTTCTTTATTAAAGCTGGTGAACAACAAATTTGTCAAAAAATGTAGTTTTTTGAAGAAGCAACTTGCAGCATTGAGTCCAACTTGGTAAACAGATTTATTTAGCTGGGAAAGAAATAGAAAGCATTCATAAGAACATAACTGAGACTTTCCATGTTTTTCTTTGGAAATTATATATTTGTTCCATGTGTGACACTATTTAAAAGCTATAAAGAGAGATCTAGGTTGGCTAGACTGTATAGAAGAATTTCTTCTTTCTCTTTGTTTTTTCCAGACTGGCCCCTGAACAGACGTTTCCTATGTGAGTGTTTTACTCTTTTCCATCCCATCTTCTCTATTTAAATCACTTTTACTTACTTCTTGATGCCTGTCTTCATAATTTGCAATGCTTTTCCCCTGCAATGGATTCAGTTGAACAGATTCTAAGTTACTAATCTCCAAATTTATCACATCCAAAAGATACCACCATTGGTTGGCAGCAACTTCTAATAGAGCCCATGCAAAATGTAACAAATACTGGTTATTGCTGTGCTTTTGTATATTGATATTAAAACACATTTTAAAGTGGACTAGGGGTAAAATCTGTAACTAGTGTGACACTTGCCAATGGGTCAAGTATTATTTCTTCTTCACTTTATATAGGGGACCGTCAAGCGCCAAAATAGACTTGCCTTTCATCCATTACAGAATCTTCAAATTGTAACCCTTCAATCCAATGCTGCTGCTGGACAAACCCATGCCTCTGTCAAGAAGGATCCCCTCTGATCAAAGCAAGTCATGTAGGCAAAGGTTGCATTTCCATGGCTGCATTGGCCTGTTGTGATCCTGGAAAATGTGTGAAAAGTATTCCCCCCTGAGACCAGGATAAGACCCAAAATTCTGGTTTTTCCTGGACATCCCAAGGTCTGCAGTCCAGCACCCAGAGGAACCCGCACAAGGACAGAGGTGTGGGCAGCTTTGCAGGCGGGAAGGCTGGCATGCAGACTGACCTCCTGCCCCAGGGGAGCTGCCACACTCCTGGCGGGCTCCCTGGCATGCCCCGGGCTCACCGAGGGTGGGAGAGGCTCCCGGGCCGGCCTGGCTCGCCCTGCAGAGCAGGAGCAGCCCTGGGGCTGGTGCCCTGCTGCCTCCGAGTGATGCAGCTGCTGCTTGGAGAGCCTGTCTGTCTGACCTGCCTGCCTCTTCCTGACACCGAGCTTCTCCTCAGCTGCCTCATTTCCTCCCTGACAGAGGCTGCCTGAAATCTCTCTGCTCACCGGGCTTCCAAGTGACTTTCCATCCATTTAATCTATCATTAAAACTTAATGCAAGGTCTTCCCATCAGAAAAAAAAATAGATAGAGGAATAAAGCATTCCTTTCCTTTCATGATGTTTTGTGATTTGAAACAACTATGCCCAGATTATTGTTTGATAGCTATAAATCAAGAGCTCAGTCAAAAGCCTGTACCAGCCCTGCACAGGCGCTTCTCTGTGCTTCCCTCACTCTTTCTTTCCTTTTTATTTTTAATTCTGTGCAGCAGAAGTAAATGGCATAATAGTGGATATTGGAAATAAACTCTTGAGCAGTGGAAGGACCATCATTAGTGCTGACAAAAGCAGCTTTTGAGGCTGTGCCAAGATCAAATAATGAGAACTGGTAGAAGAAGCTGGCATAGCTTATGGATGTGAGGTTCAAGTTACCACTTTTTGGAAGCAATTAACTTTTGTGATATTTTGTATAGATGGGTCTAAGCTGAGGGTTTCCCTTCAATTGAAGCAGAAATACCTTTGTCCATAATATTAATTATTTCTTCTTGAGTGCTGCAAGAGGCTTCCCCAAATTTACTTGCAGGCTGTTTAACCCAAGTCATTTCCCTTCCTTTCTTCACAGCTCTCCCACATCCAGACTTTCCTGGTGAAAGCACATGAAAGTCAGCCTTACCCCAGAAGGACAAGAACACCCAACTTTCCTGTGAAAACTCAAGAGGAAAGAGTTGGACTGCTCTTTTCAAAAGGGAGTTTGTCATGATATCCCTGCATCTACAGCCAAAATGTGCACTGACCACGAGGACCCCACTTTCACCTTCATCCATGGAAGAATTTAATTAATCTTTCTATATTGGCAGGCGAACAACATTTCCTGAAGAGAAAAAAACCTGTTAATTTCCAGAGGTAATTAACAGTCACTGAATGAGACTAAAGGGCTTTCATCAAAATTACCAATCAGCTCAAATTTGAAGACATTCTCTCCTCCTCATTGCTTCTTCATCTCATTCAGCCAGTCCTGCTGAATTAGTGCCTAATAGAGTCTCAGACATATTCATATCCTGTCAAATTCCCATCCTCCCAAGGAACTGTCCCTTTCAAATGGTAATAGAGAGGGCGTATGATGTGCACTCATTGCTATTTTGGATTTAACAGCTGGCTGTGTTGCACTAAGGGTAGCTGTGGAAACTTAACTGAGGGATGTGTGCATGTGTGTGTGTGTGTGTGTGTGTACACATCTGTGTGAGTAAACGCCTACTCCTTTGCAAATGATACCATTTATCTTAAACAATGCTCTCTTATTAACTCTAAAATTCTAATTCTCTTTTTAGACCCCCACAGCTGCTGAAGGGGAGAATGGTACAGCTTCACAGCAACGAGGAGCATGGCCTCACCCCAGGACTGGGCTGTGCAACCCCTTTCTCACACAAGTTTCAGCAGATGAGCAGGGTCACCATCAGTACTGGCTCACTGGTGGCCCTCACCAAGACCTAAGGGTTTAAGGAAGGCTTTCTTCAGGCTCTCCTCACTTTGGCCAAGTGAGGAGAGGCAGGGGGACAGGCAGCCCCAGGGATTTACTTGTTTTTGCACAGTTTCAGATGCTCTCAACACAGCCCAACACACACATTGGAGTGCCTGAGCAGAGGCAGATGGTCTGAGGGCTGCCCTCCACAGAGCAATATGAGCACAGAAATTAGGAGTCCTCCCAGGTCACTGCAATATAAATTTCCCACCTCCTGCTTTGTAAATATTTTGAGGCTGAGCCAAAGATGGGTGGTGTTTGCAGGGACATTCTCAGTGACTTTAGCTGAATCTGGAGTACTTTTAATTTGGACATCTCAGGGGACCTCATGGTGACAACCAACAAGGAGAATTTCTAGTAAAACGTTTCTGTGTGCTGTGCCAGGGCACTTCTGGAGACAGCACTAGATGGGCACAGAGCATAACCTCTGTTAACAATATACACTACATGAAAGCTAATAATTCTGGCTAAAGCATATTCAAAATAGGATGCTTGAAGCAAAACTAATGCATTATTCACTGCTTGTTGGGAATACAAGAACATGGAGATAAACATCTGAGCCTTGGGCCTTTTCTGCAATGTACTGTACAGGGGCTCAGTGGGCTTATTGGCAGTGCTGTGACTCTTACTGCTGTGGAGTTTTCATTACTAATAGCATTTAAAATCTTGCCCTGTGATCAAATTTTTTAAAAAGGGCACGTATTCATCTTTGCTTTCTTGTCACATACAGTGATGGGAGGTATTTCTAATGCTGTATTCATTCCCTTGGTGTAAAATGTGTCCTTTTTCCACCTTTACATTAAATCAGACAAATATTTGGTGAAACTCACAGGGCGAAATAGTGCAAAAATTGCCAATTTCTCAGTAAGTAGCTGAAAACAATTCTGAACAGAGCACCAACATAATCAACTCTGATACAGCATGCAGGCTCTGCTAACATAATGCTTCTCAAAAATAAAAATGTGTAAAATAAGGAGAAAAATATGTCATTTTATATACTTGTGATATACAAATAAAAATACTTGTGAAAGAATTTAAGAGCAGCATTGTAGAAAAATCTGTCTGGTATTTGCCTAATTGCCTGTAGACAGCCTGCAATATAGACACCTGCCTCTGAACTAATCACTCTCTGGTCCTTTTGTGGTCAACAGAGAAACACTGACACTTGGGAGAGTGATTTATCTCTTCCTAAACTACATGTCTAAGAAAGGTCAAATGAATTGCATCCTAAAAGTGCTTATTTCTTCTGGCTGACCATAAAGGTTGAAAAGTGACTAACTCAGACATAAATTAATACACTGTGGACAACCACACCAGCCTGTGGGTTGGTGGTGGGGGGGATATGCTGAAGTGCACCCCTATTCTTCCATTTGCCACAGGGGAAGGGTCTAAGAATAAAGACATAACCACACCTCTTCCTCCCCATAGATTTCCACAGTTTCATCAGATGAGAGATTTTTGGTTCAAGGAGTTTTGCCATACATCACAGGAAGGGTATTGTATGCCCAGACCTGCCTCACAATATCCTGTCAGACAGATAAACTCCTGTAGGTGCTGCTGCAAAGAAGTTTTGGATCCTGATTTATAGTAATGGTTAATCCTTCTTGGAGTCAGAAGCAGCTTGACTGGATCCCAATTACTGCTTAACAAGGTAGGTCTTGTCAAAACAGTTTTGAGGCCAGCTTCTTCAGATGCAAGCTGATCTTTAAGTGCAGCTGAAGATTGGCTTCAGTAGCACATCTTTGCTATGGCAAATTCTCTTTAAGACTTTTGGGGGGCTGACATGGAACCAACTTTCTGCTGGAAAACAGACTGAAATGTAAAAAGCAGCATAGTTATATGCATTACTGTTATCCAAAATCCTCAGTTATCTTTAGCTTCCCTATAGCTTATCCTTTTAAAAACCATATAGTAATGAACTTTGCCTACGTGTGATACCTTTGTTCTTCTCGCTAAATGCTTTCAGGATGATCAAATTACATATGATTCCAATGAATGCTCACACATTTAATTGAAAAGAGAAACAATTGTGAGAATGCTGTTCTTGAAGTCACTGTGCTTGATTTCAATATCCATGAGTTTGTATTTTCCATGTTTGATTGCAGAAACTTTGCCTAAAAAGTCCACACTTGAAGTTCAGACCACCTTAGAAAATGGTAATTTTTAAATGTTAAAGGAAATCAAATACACATTCACATCTGCTAGCATGTGGCCCTCCCATTGTAAAATAATTAAAAAACAACAACTAGATCGGGCTGACAATCACTGCATCAAAACCAGTATGTACCGTGGTCACATTACAAGCAACAAAGCTGAGCTTGGTGATTTATGACAAGATCACTAAAACCTCGTGATATATTTAGCAAGTGGTAATGGTAAAGGTTATAATTCCTCTGAGGGACAATAGTGATGAAATAAACCACGAGGGTCAAGTGGATTATGACCTTGTGAAAACTCAAATAATGGAGATGGAGCTTTATAAACTTCCTTATAATAGATAATGCCTTAAACAATTTAAAAGCTGCTCAGTACTCAATTTGGACTTGCCACAGGCTTACTACTGCCTATATATTACTAGAGGAAAACCTGAAAATTACTTCTGTCACTATGAATCTTGCATCTGCTCAGAACCCCCATTTTAGGTGCAATGAGTGCTCTTGCTGTGCTCTGAATGCTCCCAACAGACAGTGTGTGTGCACTCGTCTGTCAGTTCTCCCCACCCAGCATTTGCAGTGTGGCTGCTTATGCAGAATTTAAAGCTTCCAACGCATCCTGGATTGCTGTGTTAGTAATCACACCTGGCAGTATTAATTTTGCTACTGTATAGTACTATCCTGGGATCAAAGAGTGATCAAGGATAGGCTGAGAAGAATGGCACTGCTGATTGCTTTACATGCTTGGCAAAAGGGAAGATGTCACGTTTGTCAGCACAGACAATACACCAGGCTCATGCAGATCCTCTCTCCAGAGTTACCTGAGACACCCAGCTTTAGAATACTGTTTATATAGGAGCTGAGGAGCACACATATGTGAATTCGTGCTGAGATTTAGGTGGAGGTGGAGCAGCATCACAGGCAAATGGTGAGTGTCATGATCAACCTGAGTACATGATCCTGCACAAACAGTGTGAAAACAGCCTATGGGATCAGTCCCATAAAAGACTACGACCATGAGTCACTTGACCAAGGTCATTCATATACGTAATTTGGGCTCCTTCATTTTCATTCTTGCTGTAGTTTGCCTCCTGTGTGGCAACCCACCTCACCAGAGCTAGATTTCTGTACCAAGATACAATATTGAACTAGCAGATTTCTGGAGAAAGCTGCATGGATAAAGCAGCCATACTGAGGCATACATGAACAGATTTGCAAATTAATGCATAGAAAAAATTCCTCTGCCAGAAACATGGAGAAGTTTGAGACCGTGCTATCTCAGCTTCAAAGACATGGATAGGAGGGAAGAGAAGGAAACATCACAATGCTTACCCAGTTGTATAACAGCACTGACAATGGCAGGCCTGGGAGGGCATCAGTCTGAAAGCACACGGGACAATCAGCTGCCATTGAGAGAGGGATTTTTGATTGATTTTAAATTAAGGTCACTGTCCCCAGGCCACAGCTAGATTTGATTCTTTCTGTCACATTTTAGAAGAGTGACAGAAACTTCTTTGCAACCAGCACTCTCTCTCTTCAGTGACTCAATGCATAATGATGTTTTTTTCAGTGGGCTTTGATGATTCCAACTTCCATGATATGCCACAAGTTGGTTCAGCAGTGACATTCTCCCACTGAAAGCCACTCATCCCTTTTACTGCTCAAATCTATGCAGTGAGGGCATTAGGAAAGCTGTGGGCAGCACAAAACTAACCCAGGTGTGACATTTAATCTGAGAGGTGCATTCACTGCTGGCAGGTGAGCAGTGACTATCAACATACACCAAGGGGAAAGGGGAAAACCAGAGCAAGCCCAGCCATGAGCCATTTGTCATGGAGGGACCTTTCTGAGCAAGCGGTGATTTGGTTGTTCTCTGTGGATTTCTCTCCTGTTAATTCATTCATTTTTGCCCTCAAAATGATATCAGCTGCCTGCTGTCAGATGGCAAAGGGCTCCACAGCTGTGTTTGCATGAAGAATCACCTCTGTACAGTCAGGAGCTCTGTTAATGGCCTCTCCCTTTGTGCTGGAAGCCAGGGCCACCAGCCCCTGCCCACCCTCTCCACGCTGCTCGAGATTTGAGGAATCTCTTCACATGTCCCCTCTGGTGCCTCCTGCCAGTGTGCATGCACCTAACTACAAAACCCTTTCTAGCCGTGGATTATCACTGCTGGCCTCCTCAGAATCTTTTACAGCTCTGCCATGTCTTTTTTGAGAAGGTGGGACTGGAATTCCAGCAGTATTGAGAGCACAGGTCCAGCACACATTTTCCAGTGTAAAATCTTTTCCTTTTCATTGCTCTCCTAACAAGTGCTGACATTTGAGTCACTCTTTTGGCCACACTGAGCATGGAGCTGACATTTTCTCAGCTGTGCATGTCCCTGGGCTCTCAACCTAGGGAAAGTGATGGCCAAAATTCTTCCATGATGATGGGCAAGAAATAAATGACCAACTGCAACTGTACAGTTGTGCTGTCTGGGGAAAAAAAACCCAAACTACCTTGGAATAACAGTAGTGGATTTTAAATCCCAAGATGGTACGAAATTCCCTCTCAGGCAGCTTGACCTAAATTCCTATGGGCAATGAGGAAGCCACATATTTGGAGCATTTGAAAGAAAACTAGACAAATGCCCATAAATTATTGTATGGGGGACATTCCTACTCTCTTTTGCAAGATGGATTAGGCAGATGACCTACTAAGTTTTTTTTTTCTTCTTTCACTAATTCCTAGGATGTCATGAGTGTGTGTGCTTTACCCTTTCTTAAATCATAATCTGACTGATCCAGCACCAGTCAAAGGTTTTGAAAAGCCCATTAAACCGCAAGAGGAAATCTTGAGCGGTTTGTTAATATCAACAGAAATCCAGATGGAATTACAATTATCTTTTATGTACATTCGAGGGCATATTATGTAATACTAGCCATGGATTTAGTTTAATGCACCCCACCTTCCAATAAGCTGCTGGCGCCACTTAATAGCGATTTGAAACCTACAAAAAACTCTTTTGCCCTTGACAAAACCGTTTTAAAGCCCAGAGACTGAGGTCAAGAGGCTTGGGATACTCAGAGTCTGATGGGAAAACGGGGAGGAGGGAAAGCGAGGATGGAAAAGAGGGGGGGGGGGGGGGGGGGGGGCGAGAGGAGGAATTAAGAAGGGCAAAGAGGTGGAGAGGGAATACAGAAAAACAGGAAGTCAGAATCGTGGTCAATCCCCGATAAACGCGGAGGAGACGAGGTCAAAACTTCAAGGGCGCAGGGAGCAAACCCCAAGCGCGGTATGAGGGAGGCCGGCGCTGCCCGCCGCAGCATCCTCCGGCGCTCCGGGCGCTCCGGGCGGGCGGGCAGCGGGAGGGCGGGGGCGGCGCCGGCGGGCGTGGCGCAGGTTGGGCGGGCCCGCCCCCGGCGCTCGCCCCGCCCCGGCCCGCCCGGCGCGGGGGGAGCGGGCCGCGGTACCGGGCAGGGCAGGGCGGCGCGTCCCCGGCGGCGGCCGCGCTTGACAGAGCGGGCGGCGGCTGCGGCCCCATGGAGCCCAGCTAGGGGCTGCCGCACCTTCCACCGGAGGTAGGTGCCGCGGAGCGGATGCGCACCGACAGCCCGGGGCGGGTGCAGCGGTGACAGGTTGGCCGGGCGGCGGCGTTTTGCGGGAATCGCACCCCCCCGAGCCTTCTTGCCACGGGCGGCCGGGCGCTGCGGTGCCGCGGGGAGGGCGGCGGCCCCGCTCCCCGCTTCGGCCCGTGACTATTGTTTCTGGTGGCGCCGGGCGGGCGCAGCGCGATCCCGGTGGCGGCGGCGGCTTTGTGCGGGTTGTCCCGGCAGTGGGGCTGCGGCGCTGGGGGGGCGCGGAGGGACCGCGGCGGGGACGGGGACGGGGCGAGACCGTGACCGCACGAGCAGAGCCACCCGCCCCACCCCCGCCCTTCCTCCTCCTTCTCCTCCTCCTCCTCCTCCTGCCTGCGCAACTTCTCCAAAATCGCGGCCGTGGGTGCGCGGGGAGGAGCCCGCATCGCCCCCCGCGGCTCCTGCTGCCCCACGGGCGGCGCAGCGCGCTCGGCACGGCCGCGGCGGCGATCGGCGCCCGGCCCGCGCTCCGCCAAAGGAGATTAGAAACGTGCAGGCGGCATTTCAAGATGGGCGGTAATGGGATCATTTGGGGTCCCTCGCGTAGCCGGTCACAGGCGAGCCGCAGGAGGAGAATTTACCCTTCCGAAGTTGGGGCAGAAATCCCTGCCGCTGTCGCCCGGAGTGTGCCAGGCGGAGGGACTGTCACCTGCGGCTCCCTGAATGGCTTTTTCGGGCTGAGGCTGTCGCGGGGCGTGGGTCATTGCGCCGGCGTCGCCGCGGTCCGGGCGTACGTGGCGGTGGATGCCAGGGTGAAGTGTCGTGCTCCAGAAGTTCTGCATCCCTCCGGGGGATGCTGCGGGGTGCAAGCGCCCTGGGCAGGAGTTGCTGGGCAGTTCTTCTCCTTCTCTCATTTCCCCCCAACACACCTCTTTTTTGAGAGATTGGTTCGGCTTTGGTTCATTTACCGCTGTTGATGGTAGTTTTCTTGCACATTCTCCATCAGAATTATTTTTCTAGAGAGAAAAATTATTCAAATGTGGGATTCAAAGTATATATATTGTCTAATGGGGGTGTATTGTTAAAGAGGAAAGAGTATCTCGTTGCCCATTAATTCTTCAGGTATTTTCCGTTTAAACTTGATGAGGAAATGTTTTTCCTTTTTTTAAGTAACCTTTCATGTCATTTATCATTAGCAAATCGGCTTGGCATTCAAAGTAAATATTTTCTCACAAATATGCTGCTGATTACTAACGTTATGTCTGAAACACTCCATAGGACAGAAATCAGCACACCTCCGTTTGTTTTTTTTAATATGTAAATTTGAAAAGCGCTTCCATTTCACGAGGCCGTGAGTGGCCCCGTTAATCAGATGTAACTACAGTAACTGGCAGAGGAGGCTGCTGATAGCCAGGGTGGTCCCTGCACCACTCTCCCAGAGCAACCTGATCAATTAATGCATCCTCACTGGTTTGTCCTTGGCATCTTTGATGAATTTTATAGTATTTCTGTGAGGAGCTCCAATGGGGGAAGCTGAAGTCTCTTTCACCTTCAGAGATGACTGAAGCCAAATTTGAAGAGGGAATAACTCTTTGAGTTGACTGGAGAGTGCTGCTGAGTTCCTGTGTGTACACTAAATTCTGGAGGCGATCCAGCAGCCAGAGCTATCTGGGTCAGGCTGGAAATCACCTCAGTGATGGGTTTTGCAGGGTCCTGGTCACTTCCTACCAAAAGAAAGCGAGTGTTAAGCTTTTGCAACATGCACAGATTGCGTTGTAGGCATGGACTGGAGAATGGAACTGGTCATGTAGCAGGCTTGGCGTTTACAATCAGCAGGTCACACTGAGCACCCTACAACTTCAGGATGCTTGACTTCACTGTGCAGAGCCTGCAGCAGTATGAATTACAGGGGAAAAAATGCATTTAGATGTAACAAAGGCTGCTGGCTCATCTCCTGCATGAGGAACTATTTTTTTTTTTAAATCTGGCTCCCGTTTCTGCCTCTGACTCAAGCTGCCGGTGTAGCTGTGGGCAAATCATTCTATGTTTCTCTCTCTCCTCATCTCTGCCTGACCTGCCAAGGTCTCATCTGTACAGGGCTGTGCGTTCAGACCCCAGCTCAAGCCCCTTGCTTTCCATCAGCTGCCTTGCACACGGCAGTCTGAGACCCGAGGTCGGTGGTACCTCTCTGCTCGGAGGGGATACAGTCTGACATTCAAACACTGCTGCTGGAGCCAGTCACACAGACCTAGCAGCCTCACAGCAACTCATCAGTCTCTAATCCTAGCCCTGTTCTAATCCAGTCGTTCCCTGCTGCTGATGGAATCCTTCGAGCTGCGTTTGGCTGCGTGCTCGCCCTCGTGCCAGGGAGGCAGCGCCGCTGGAGATGGGCTGGGGAGCACCAGCCCTTCGGGACACAGGCTGGCACTCCGGGCTACAAAATGCCTGGCACGAGAGGCCTGCTGTGATTTAGAAATAGAAATTATAGCTGAAGGGTAAATTGCAGCAATGTCAGAGGAAACTGCCCAGCAAATGGGAGCTGGGGCATTCCTGCGCAGCCAGCGGCGTGCTGTGCTGTGGGAGGGAGCGGAGGTGCAAGGGTGCAGCTCCCTGGCCTAACATAACAACAGCATTCTTATTTTAGCATGGAAGACAGCCAGAGATAAGGAGGGGTTGTCATCCGGCTGGTTGGAGGATAAAAAAAAAAAAAAAAGGAAAAGCTGTGTGGAAAAGTATTTTGATGTAGGTAAAGAAAAAAAAAAAAAAAAGCAGATAACCTTACAAGTTAGATAGACCAGCTATGTAAAGCTGCCAGGACAAAGCTTTTCCCATAAAATCCAGAATGATCCTAATTAAGCCCAGACCCTGTTAAATGACACATGGCTTTATTTATTTCAGATGTTTCTAGGTCCTAAAGATGGGGCCAAATGTGAAGAGTTTGATGTGGCAGATAGTTTAACCTCAATTACTTTTACATAAATCATGTGATTGTTACGGTAGCTGAAGTACCTCTGATGGGTGCCCCAGAGCTACTGATAAAAAAAAAAAGATTTTTTAAAAATCCCCTGGAAAACATATGGCAGTGCAGGTGAGGGTTTGTGGAAGAGAGGTGGCCATCCTCTGAGACAGGAGGATGGGAGTGTGGGAGCTGTTGTGGTGCTGTGTGCTTGCTGGTCTGTATGCACAGGCAGCTGAAATGGTGGCTTTGTAGAACAGGCAGCCAGAGAAAGGGATGTAAAATGGGAGCTGACAAATATTCTTGTTATGAAACTGGGATGGAGGAATGATTTATGGGGGTACTTGCTTTTATTTTATTTTATTTCAAGGGGAAGGAGATGGTTGGTGATGTGAGGCACTAGCCATGGATGGCTTTGTTTTGAGATCAGGCTGTGCTGGGTCCTGCCTCCAGAAACAGCATCTACAGAATAACAATACAGTAAAACATTTTCCAGCATTGCTTTAGTTTCACAGTCTGTTTTCAGGATGAAAAAGTTTTCCTTATCTTATGTTCAAAGCTGCAGGCCTAAATCCTCCCACCAGACTCTAGCTTTCAAATAAGAGGTGGCTGTATGAGAGGTCCTAGGTTGTGTGGATCTTTGTTAGCCTGTCTCAGTTCTCCTAGGGAATTTCCTTCCCTGGGTTTGCAGTATTGCCCATCCCTCCTAGGGCACTGAGCTGCTCTGTAAATAGGCCACTCTGTGGAGGAGCTGCTCTGCTGGGTGATTTAATGTAGCTTGTTAGTTCTGGCTTTCCTTTTTACCCACCCCCACCCAGTTCTGTCTGTGCTGTCCTTCGGTGCACAGAGCAGTGCTGTAACATGGACAAGGTGAGTTTACAGGGTCACAGCTGCAGGATTTTGCCCATCCTGTGGGTGGCTGGGTGTCCTGGGGACCCTTATGTAAGCTGCTGCTCCACAGTCAATTGCTGGCTTTGGGTGTTAGTGACTGCATCCCTCTGAGCAGGACCTGTTTTCAGCATCCTTTTGTTGCTCCCAGTTAATAGAATCATAGAATAGTTGAATTAGAAGGGACCTACAGGTCATCTAATCCAACCCCCCTGCAGTAAGCAGGGACATCTTCAACTAGACTAGGTTGCTCAGAGCTCTGTCCAGCCTGACTTGGAATGTTTCCAGGCATAGGTCATTTGCCACCTCTCTGGGCAAGTTGCAGTGTCTCCCCACTCTCCCAGTAAAAAAATTCTTCCTTATGTCCAGTTTAAATTGACCCTAGTTTAAAACTCTTGTCCTATTGCAGCAGGCCCTGCTAAAACATCTGTCCCTGCAGTCTGTCCTGTTGGTCCTCATTAGGTATTGGAAGATGCTGTAAGGTTTTCCTGGAGCCTTCTCTTCTCCAGGATGAACAGCCCCAGCTGTCTCAGCCTGTCCTCATAGGAGAGGTGCTCCAACCCTTGGACCATCTCTGTGGCCTCCTCTGGACCTGCTCCAACGAGTCTCTGTCCTTCCTGTGCTGAGAGCCCAGAGCTGGATGCAGTATTCCAGGTGGGATCTCACACAAGAGTGGAGGGTGCCCTTGATCCCACTGCTTGTGCCATTGATACAGTTATTGATACATACTGGGATGCCAGTCCCAGTATGGACCTGAGAGGGACATCACTCATCACTGATCTCAATTTGTGCATGTAGTTGTTGGAAATGCTTCTTAAAGATATCTGAGGGCTAAATGTTCACAAGAATTAAACAAAGAGTCTGGGGTAGGTCTCCTGTTTCCTCCACACTTTCAGAAACAAGGTGTCCTTCAGCTCAGCAGCTCCCGGGTCTGTGTACTGCTCCCACTCCCCTTAGAGTGGCTAGAGAGCAGCCACTATAGCAGAAGGAAGGCAGCTGCTGTTGGGTTACCCCCACCTCTCCCATGGCAGGCACAGAGATGTCAAAACAAGCCTCAGGACTGACTGACTGTGTCCCCAAATCTCTTATCTTAGTGTTATCTCTGAGCTGATGACTGGGGGTGAGCTCTGAATGACAAGAGAGGCGAGGGAAGTTTGCTGTGACTCCTCACTGAGCTTCAGTGGGGCTGCAAAGGGCAGGTCCCTGAGCATTCTGGTGCAGCTCCAAATTCATTTGGTCAGACTAATTTTGAAAACCAGTCTCCCTTCCAATGTGTGCATGTGCTTCAGCCTTTTAATTATTCTGTGCTTTTCCTGTGGCATGGAAACAAAGAGGCGGAAATGTAGTGGCCACCAGGAGGGCCAAGAGGGCAATGGCTCTTGCCTGCCCTGGCAGTCAGTGTGCTCCTCATAGCAAAGCCAGGTTATTTGGAGGAGTGCAGGTCTTTCAGTCCAGGAAAAAATAATTTGTTAATGGCCAGAGAATAATCACTTTACTCTGAAAAGCCTCTCCAGCTGCATTGCACCAACTGTTCTTTATCAGTCTCTGAATCCTTAATGACAGTAGCAGCTAATTTCTCTTTCTGTGTTTTTCTAGCTGCAGTGTCCTATTTTCTCTGAGTTTATTGAGAAAATAATAGAAGTCATTACATAGCTACTTGTCACCTTTCAGAAAAGAAAACTTCTCCCTGCCTGAATGGCCAAGTTAGTCACTTGGTGACTGACTCAGACAATAGCAACTTTTTGTAGCTCATCAGTTATTAATCTGTGCCTGCTGAATAAACTAATGAACTAGAGGAGTATTACTGAAGTTCTAATCTGTGATTATCAGAATATGGCAAATGCACTGTTCACAAGCAGTGTGACAAAGGCACATGTACATTCTGTGGCGTGTAAGCAAAAAAATCAAGAAATAAAGGGTTGGGAGTGACAAAGTGAGAAATGTTAATTCATTGTGTTTATTTTCTTTAAAATTTGATGGTCTTTGAAGCTTATGTGGCAGTATTGCACAAAATGGTCCTTGGTTAAAAGAAAACTATTAGGTGTTCCACATATATCTATAATAATTAGGTTAAAGAAAAGATAATGGGGAACATTGGAATAGATGGGCAGTGAGAATGGAAGACACAGAAAATAAAGTGAAATGTGAAGTATTTTTGTATTTGTGTGATACACATCTTTTTGGTTGTTGGTGATGGATCACTTGCTGTAGAGCTGGATCTACACAAGGCCACTGCAAAGCAAACAGGAAGGGCAACACATTGTTTTTTAATCAGGATTTTCTTAACCAAGAAGTCAGGCATACTGTCTGAATAATAGATGCCTTCATCTCCAGCCTTGGTGGTGGGGCTGGAGGTCTGAGGCAGCTCTCTGCCAGGAGGTCTGCCCTGCAGAAAGGGGGGAAGAGTACTTCTGACATAGCCAGAGCTTGCTCTGCAGGCTGTGGGATGCTGAGGGGAGACCAGGAGGAAATAGGAACATACAAGCAGATCCTAGAAGAAGGAGCACACAGAAGAGCCTTTCTGTTTTCATGTGACATTCTTGTAATTCATCTCTGGTCCCTGGGGGATGGATGGAGTTTCCTCTTGCCTTTCCGTGCTGGAGAAGCCATGTTTGCTTAGGGTGGATTCACAAAGCTGCTGTGACAGAGCAAACTGGGCTCTGGGTTAGATGCAGTATTGTGTGTGCAGATACATCAAGGGCTGTGTTCTCTCCCAGGACTGGTGGTGCCAAGCTCAGTACCTCACATCTGCCCACAGCCTTGTGCCTACGCTTGTGTTCATTTTGCAGAAAACTGCTTGACCACGCTCCAGTTGTTGCTGGTAGGTGGAAGAAAACAGACGCAAGGAATTTACTTCCCTGCTCACCAAGGAAATGCATCTGCCTTTGGTTTGGGTTTGATGTTGAGGTCTCTAACTGATTTTTTAGATGCTTGTGTAACAGCTGTGTTTCGCTGTGAAATCATCACTTCTTTTAGGATGCATTTTGGCTGTCACCACAGCTTTCTGTCCTCTAAAGGGGGGTATTAAATTGATGGGGGTAGCCATCAATTTGATGCCATGAGTGCTGCAGACAGGAAAGTGGAAGCAGCATAAGGCTGTGTGCCATGGATCCCCATGTTCATGTAACTCCAGAGCTGTGCAGTGACTGCCCTGGAGGGACCCAGTGCATTCTCCCACCAGAATGACTGGGTCAGGAGACAAGGTGGGTGCCCTTGATCACAAGCAGGCTACAGACATCTTAGACTCACTTTGGTTACTGGAAAGGCTGGTCAACACTCTTACTTGTATTTGCTTTTTAGTGGAACTAAAGAGCTCTTTGGTCTGCAGCATAAATACCCAAATATTTTGGGATCTGATAATTCTGATTTTCTTGAGAAGAGATGCCCCTGCATTTCAAGGAGCTGAGGTTCTCAATTGAGTAGCCTTTTATTTTTAAAAAGGAAGGAGGTGTTTTTATTAGAGTTTCCTGTTTTGGACTCTGTTTAGAGGGTATGAAGTGGTCAGAGGAGGGAGAGTTTTCATTTAGGTCAGGATTGTCTCTTTGTATTTTCTTATACATACACGTGTGTATATATATATATATATATATATATATATATATATATAAAATATAATTTGAATTTTGCAATTTTCCCCAGTTCTAGTTAAGGCTGCTACTTAAAGTAAATCTAAATAAGGTTTCCTGTCAAGAATGGTTAAGATTTAGCTGGCCCTGCCTGGGGCTGAGGGATGGCTTAGGACACTTCTCAAGGTCCATTTCAGGACCCTTTCTGTGATTTTAGGCAGTTACTCAACAAAACAGATCCATTGTAGGTTGTGCTGGTTATGCTGAAAGGTTTTTGCTATAGCATTTAATGTGGTTATTTGTTTGAAAAGGAAATAATAGGTAATTGTAGCATAGTTTCTGCATCTGCACTGGACAAATGTTTCTTTAAATAGGAAAATAACTGATGTTACATTTTTAGACCAGCATCGTGATATGGGTGTGATTAATTTTTCCAGGAGCTTTGTGTTTTTTATATCTGCTTAAGTGTATTAACATTTTAAAAGGTCAAAGGTAAGCTTTAAAATGGATGCCAAATTAAGATGGATGGGAGGAAAATGACATTTACTTCTTGTTACTGCACATTGTTTGAATTTGACCAAAGGCAAAAACAAAACAAAGAACAACCCTCCCCCCCGTACACACGCACGCATGCACGCGTGCTTGCATGGACAGACAGCCGTGTTCCCACCACCTGCCTTCCCTCCACACCTGGTATGGCAAAATCTTATTCATCAGGGCTGGTTAATCATGATAATCATCATTATAATCCTAACAAAATCAGCAGTCCAGTGTATTCACTTCCAGACAGCCTCTGTATTCTTTTGCAAAGTATATAATTTAACTAGTGTGAGTGGGCTCTGTAAATAAAAGTAGCTAAAATATAAATATTAGGAAAACATGGCTAATGAGAACTCTAACCACATTATCATTTCCTGCCCTTGCTATGTTTGAGATGATGATTTCATCAGGGAAGGGACTGGACCCTCATCCCTATTCATGCAGTTCCTTGCACGCTGAGTCCCAGTGAAGCAGAGGATAAAGTATGGTGGGAGTGATGCCGTTATTTCAGTGGGAATGGTGGCCAGTCCCAGCCAAGAGCACGCCCTTAGCAGAGCTGCTCTGTGACCACACCAGTGTTTGGGTTTGGACAGAGTGCCACAGCTGGAGGGAAGGGCTGGATCTGGTTTAGGTCCATCACTTCCACTCCTGTCCTTCCATGGTGGTGGGTGGCTGTGCTGGTGATATGCCCTGTGCCTCAGGAATCTCAGCCACTCTCTGGTGAAAGGGACCCAGCCTGCTATTGTGGGTGCTGTTGAACAAGGCAGATTCGCTCCTCTCATTTCATGACATCTGCCAGTATAAGGAGGGTTTAAAACAAGGGAGAAAACCACTAATATTTCTCCAAATCCTTCTTCCTACTGGTGGCTGCTGGCTCATCTGGGAGGCTTCAGAGTGCGTGTGTGTCAGCCTCTGGATGCTCAGCCCCATGCCATGTCCCAGAGCACACCCCAGCCTCGTGTGGGCACCAGGGCTGTGTGGCTCTGGGAAGAGTCACCCACCCAGTGCCAGCTGTGCCACCAAGAGCCATGTGGAGCCAGGAAAAGGCAGTGCTGCTGTTCCCATTCCACCTCTACCTGCCCGCCCTGGGCTCCCTGGGCAGGGCAGCTGCCCCGAGCAGAGATGGGAAAGAGAAGGGCTGGCAGCAGCTGCCTCAAGGGAGGAAAATGCAGCACTCAGCCCTGCCCCTGCACAGCAGCCTGAGGTGTGTCTAAGGCTGGGATAAGGGATAGGCAAACCTTCTCCTCCCTCCCCAAGAAGCAGCAAGCTCTCCTAAGCATCCCTTCCTGGATGCTGAAAATGTTTGTCTGACAAAAAAAAGAAAAAGAAGAAAAAATGACAATTGCTCATATGCTTTGTTCCAGTGTGAAAATGTATTTTTCATTTCAAACTGAATGGATTCTGAGTTGAATCTGAGTAGAACAGACTAGACAGTTTCATTTTTTCATTTTACCAAAATTGTTTTTAAATCACTCAGCCCAAATATTTCTTTTTAAATTTTTTACCCCAGCCTTGCCACTATTGCAAACAATTCCATTATTTGCGTAGCTCTAATTGCAGTGATTAAACAAACACAGCAAACTCCGACCCTTGCAGAGCCTCATCACAGCCCCACAGCCAGCTTGGTCTGTATTTTGTCAGCAGAGAGGGAGATGTGGCTTTGTGTAGACTGAAAATAAATTATGGACTTTCTGCTATTTTTTTCCCCTCTGAACTGATACACTATCAGTTTGGAGAATGAATAATTTTGCCTGTTCTCTTGCTAGTGGGCTGTGAGATATCTCCCTATTGTGAACCTGGTACAGTTTTAAAAGCATTTGGATTTTCAGTGCTTTGTTCACGTGTTACATTTAAGTTGCAACCTCTGTTGTGTTACTAGAATAATGTGTAGGGTTGCTATTCTATTAGTAATACCCATATTAACATAAAGAGATACAGATACCTACATCTGTGTGGAGTTTTTTTCTGTGAAGGTGTTGGGTACCTGAAGACAGGGTTAAGGAAGATTTTATGTGACTACAGTTCCATCAAATAGGAACAAACAATTTTTTGGACATTTTTTAATGGCATTTATTTATAGCAGGTAGCGCACAGGCGGCTGCTATTTCTCAGTGTGCTGGAAGAATGTTCTCCAGATGGTGCTTGCTGTTTATGCTTTTATTCACTTCGCCTGAACACAGCAGCACTCTACACAAAACACAGAAAATTGGAAAATAAAAACAATTATGCTTTTACAAAGTGCCATGTGATTTGCTGAGATGTCTGAGCTGACTGATGAGCCGTGCTGGGGGCAGCGGGGGGACCGCGCCCGTCACAGGCCCCCAGCCCCACGCGGGTCACAGGCTCTCCCAAAAGCTGGGTTTGAGCAGAGCGCAAATCCCACCCTGTGTGTCTGTGCCTCTTCTGCCTCCCTTCTCCTGCACAGGGGTTTGGGTGAGTGTAGGAAAGGCTGTCATTTTAATGGCAATATTTTTGTTGGGTTTTCTGTGACTGTGCAGCCCCAAGGTGGGAGAGACGTGAGACAAAGCATTTCATAAACCTCGCCCGTGCCATCGTGTTCCTTCAGCTCCTCATCTCACTGAAAAGTATTAAGGCCTTTGGCTGGTCCAGCTGAAAGCAGCAGCTAAAGGCAAGACTGATGCCCAAAGGGATCAAATTCCCAAATGCTCCATGATTTCTCTTGGTTGCAGTGGTGAAGATAAATAGGTATCCAAATGGTTGGCATGCTCTTGCAGGCTTTTGTTGTGCAGCTTCTGCAGGGCTACTCACACAAAACATTCTCAGAGTGGAAGCTTTAATTAAAAGACTCTGGAATCTGAATTTTTTTTTCATTAAAAACCCTTGGGAAAATTGGGAAAATAGCTCAAATATTTAAATTTATTAAAAAAAAAAAAAAAAAAAAACCTAGCCAAACCAAAAAAAAAAAAAAAAACAACAAAAAAACCCAGGCAATCATAAAAAGAGATATTAGCAAGTAGGAAAAAGGTGTTTGTTTTTTTTGTTTTTTGTTTTTTTTTTTAAATATATCTTGATGTATAGGTAAAAGAAATAAGTATTTCTCGCTTCTACTGAAAAAGAACGAGAAAATGACAAACCCACAGCACTCCAGGGCAGGTTTTCAAATACCAGAAAACATATACCAATTTTAAACTTTGGAACAGGACATGATTATTATTTCTTTGAGAACAGGAGCCTTCGGATTCCTTCAAAATCTAGTTTAAAGCCAGCAATATCTTTAGTGAAATTAAATAAAGAAATTAATGTGTGAACAGCTCAACTGGTTTTGGGGTTTTCTCTGGTAAATGGGCAGTGCTGCACAGCGCTTCAGTTCCTCTGCCTTGCCCGTTACCCAAGAGACAGCCCTTTCCCAAGCAGAATTCTTGCTACATCAGCTCCATGCTGTTTATCTTCTGTTGCTCCCTTGGCAGTTATTATTTCTTAATGTGTTAATTGTAGTTCCTGGACCCTTGTGTGTGAGGGTGTGTAATGCTCATGGTAATGATGCCGACACGTTCTCTAGTTCCTGGAATCGCAGAGCGAAAATCTGAAATATGGCTTGGGCACAGAGCATCCAGTAAGAGAAGTCAATTAGAAGAATTCAAATAGCATGACAAGAATGAAGTGGGTCATAGGGAAGAGTAGGTGTTGGGTTGGGGTGGGGGTTTTTTGGGCTTATTCAGTTATTATTCCTTCTATGGCTCTGGCTTCATGTGATATATATATTTTTTTAATTAAAACGTGAATTATGTCACTTGCTTTCCACCTTTTAACAATATTTCACAGTAAATTTCATTCCTAATAGCAAGTAGTCAGAGGTAAGGAATGACTGTGCTGAGTGATGGTGGTTGTTAATTATTAAAAAGAAACCTATGGATTTGAAACAAATTAGACCTCATTAAGCTGAGGTCTGTTTCCACACAGACCAGCAGACATGAAGAAGCCCATCTAGGAGCATGAAAAATCCCACTTTTTAGCTGATGCGTCCCTAGTAGTGACGCTCCTGGGCTGGCAGGGGTGCATGTGCTTGTTTGGTTTGTATGAGAGATCCCTGGTCTCTGACCTCAGCTCAAAACCCGTGACTCTCTTGGTTCTCTCCCATTTCTCTTGCACTCCTCCTGTCAGCCCCAGCCACCCCAGCCCACCTGCACACAGGACTCCCAGCCCACTCTGGAGGTGGCTGCTGGCCCAGCAGCTGAGCCCACCTGGCTGGGGAAGCCCGTGCCTGGAAAATGTCAGAGTGCACCTTATTGACTGCTCCAGGTTTAGTGGAAGGAGAAACACAGAAAAACTCCTTTTCTCTTCCTTGATTTTGGAGAGGAGAAGGATCTTTGGCTTGTACCATGGAGCTCTCTCCGTGGCTAGGCTGGCAAACTCTGTAGGATACATTTATTTGTTCCCCTTTACAGAGGCAGGGGTTTATTTTTTGTTTGTCTGGATTTACTTTGTTATCCAAACTCATGCATGACTCTTAAGTTGTTTGTACTTAGAGTTTTTCCATGGGACTTCAACAGAAATCCAAAGGGCTGGAGTGATTGTTGGAGAGTACCCTCAAACATATGTAACCATTCCATGCTTTGAGCTGCTTTTTTGAAACTTCTTGGAGGCAATGGGTGAGTTCATCTGCAGGAGAATCCTAATAAGGAGAGTGAAAGGTGGCCTTAAGTGATCATTTTAATTGTATCTTCATAGGCATGCCATGTATGGGCTTTGCTGTTCTGGCTGAGACATCCCCCAAATCTTCTCTGGCATTACAGGCATGACACACTCATATCAGGAGAAGAAACGCCCATTCTGCTGGCTAGAAATCAGCAATAACATTTTGACATCTGTGCAACAGTTTAAAATGAATTATTCAGCACATAGATTGTGCTATTTGAGCAGCCAGCACATCTCTGCCCATTTACTACTGTCAGTCCATGGTGGAGATAGCACTGGTGCCAGTGGGAGCTGAGCACATGGGCTGGGGGTACGTTTTGGCCCATAGCCTGAAACAGCATTTGACAGCACCCCTGCAGAACATGATAGGAATAATCTGCTTTGCCACCAGCAAAAGACTGAAAGACAATGCCAGTCTCTTTCTTCTCTTAGAGTATGTTGAACACATGCAGATCCTAAGATCTTAAAAATAAAAGATCTTAAGATCTTAAGAATTAAAGCAATAATTAATTGTTTGACTGTTTGAGTTTTGCTTTAAAGAGTGAGACTGGTATGTAATTTTGATTAAATCAGTGTATTGCATATGACTGTCCAGAAGCCCTGAGCATCTCTTGCCTACTGGGAGTAGAGCCCGAGCACAAACTGGCAGCAGGTCCAGGCCAGTCTCCGCTTCTGCCACTTTGGGGGGTTAAAGTGAAGCAGTATCTAATCCCTGTCAGCAAAGAAAATTCATAAGATTCATGATGTCAGCAGCATCTGATTTGGAAAAACTAGCTGAAGTGCTGTAAGAACATACTTTGGAGAACTGCAGATGGGGAACTGGGAGGAAACAGATAACTAAACACCAGCACAACCCTTCCCTGCTCAAGATGGGCATTGATGAGAGAAAGTGGACATTTATCTTAAGCTTGGCTTTCTAACTCATCAAGGTCATCTGAATTACAGTAGTGTATGTGTGGTGAGATTCTAACATCTGTTATTTCACAGGATATCTGTTCCCTGTAGCTGCATTTTTAAAAATAAAATGCAGAACTCAGTATGGAAATGTTCTTTGCTATGGATTACTGTCCTTTTGTTGCCCTTCTTTAAGGACTATGTTGTAGCTGTTCACTGATGCTTATCTCACAGGTGAAAATTCAGGAGCCCTCAGATAGCATTGCAGTGTGCAGCAAAATCATCTCCCTGTCATTGCCCATGTTTTTCAGTTAGCTAGCTAAAAATGCCTCAATTTCTATTTGCTCTTCCATTTATGTGTAAGAAGTAATACCCTACTGTGGAAGGACCTCAGTGCTGTACATGAAAAGGCAAGACATATTATCCAGGTAACTGTAAAACAAATGGCTGGTATAATGAAAGTTAAGCAAACCCTTATGTCCCCTGAAGTCAGTAGAATTTAAACACATAGTTAAGGCTTGCTTGCAGTAAGGATATATCCTCTGATAGGAGCACTGTAGCTGTAAGGTTTTTGAACCCATGTGTGTGTACAGCTTTATTTTCAGAATCCCCAGGAGCTTTGCAATTAGCTGAAAGGAGTGTCAGTGTGCTGTGCACATTGCAGCAGTGCTGCCTGCTCAGGTGTGGTGCTTCAGCAGGACCTGGTTCCCTCAGCCAGCCCTGGGCAGAGGATGCTGCAGCTGCAGCTGGGTGTGAGCTGGGCTGTGCAGCCCTCTGTGGGTACATTTTGTAGGGACTAGAGTCTGTTCTGGCTTTTGTAGGGCTGCCAAAGTGTCTGAACCTTCTTGCTGTCTTTGATCTGCTCACCATTGCTGTGCTGGGGCAGGAGGATGTTGTCCCCCTTGGGCAGGGAGTAAAAGAGGCACAGAGAGATGTCAAACCTGATTTTAATGCTTATTTTTGTGTTGGCATATATGGACACATCTTGGGGGAGGGTTCCAAACCTCCTGTCTGCATAGTTTGATCCCCATCTGCTGTTACAGACTTGGTCCAGAGTTGCCACTCCCATGTGCGAAGCTCATCGTGTTCATCTCCGTGGATGTTCATCTCCCCTGTGTCAGAGCAGAATTCAAGGATGTGCCTTGCTGGTGTAGATGTGGGGTGGTGAGGGAGGAGGGGAATGTGCAGTCCAGAAAAACAAGGAGTGGGGTAAATAGCCTAAGTAATCTATGTATCAGGGTGGAAAAGGCTACCTGGGTTTATTGCCACTCGATTGGAAGGATGTGTGTAGCCTGTGTGCATCCATTAATTAGTGATGCAGTTGCTCCATGCTGGTACCAATAAAACCTTAATAGTACATGATACCAGCCTGTGATTGCTTCCTTTTTTCCACATCCCCTTGTGAGGATGTGTATATATCAGTGCAGCTGTGCCCTGCATACAGTGTGGATGTGCTGTGCCTGCCTGCACAAGACGAGGACAGTAAAATAATTCAGCGGGTTATTACCTCCCATGTGATTTTTCCAAGTGTTTATAAAAGGATCTTTGATATGCAGCACTCTCGAATGTGCACAAAATAAGCAGAGTTGTTTTCTTTCCTTTTCCTGAGACATATTAGTTCTTAAAATGGCTCCTGAGCAGCCTTTCCTAGGTACATGTAGCCACTGCAGCTGATGGTTTAGCAACAACAACAACAACAACAACAAGGAAAAAGGCTGTCCCTAGTTTCCTTTATATGCACACTGTGCAGCTTTTCAAGCAGTGCATCAAACACTGCTGGCTGGAAATTTCCAGGCCCATTTCCTTCTGCCTGGTGCATGCTCATAAAGCAAGATTGTCTGTACAGTCTGGAGCTGCAGTACTGCAGAAAGTCAATAAAGAGCTGACCACCTCACCTCTATCAAAAGCAGTTGAGAAGCCCTGCCTCATCTGCCTTATTAAAACTGCACTTGACTCCTGCAGAGAAACCTAGTTGGAAACCTTGAAGAGGAGGGATAAAAAAGGAGTCTGAAATTGCAGTGAGTATTCTACAGCTAGGTCTTGCAGTAAGGTTAAAGAGTGCATAATGTGAAATAAACCAAAAATGCAGCTTCATTAAAAAAGGGAAATGCCTGAATTTAATGCAATGAACTTCTGACTTTTCCTACCTGCAGTACAGCACAGAGATATGATTAGTTATTGCAGCAATGAGCAGATTTAACTAGCTCCCTAATGCATTTGTATTTTGAATTTAAATATGTATATGCCTACATATGCATGTGTGTTTATGCTTACATATGCATTTGTGCAGGAAAAGGCATGATGTAGAAATAGATGCAAGAGGTAGAATTTGTAATGCTACATGTCTTTGAGTGTGTGTTTGAAAGGATGTTTGGGGTTTTTCTCCTTTCCTTTATGTAACAGTAATTGATTAAATGTTTGCCAAGCTTTCAGTAGCATCTACTGGGAATCATCACCCTCACCTTCCCCAGGCATGCCAGCTTTTTTTCACCTTGAAATGAAAAAAGAGAGAACTTTAACAGAAAGATCATTGCTTTAGCTTAATATTGTAAGATTTCAGAGATTGAATTTTCTGATAGTAATGAAATGAACCCTGAGTTGTGCCATGAATTTGATTGCAGTTAATTTGATTTTTGAGATGCTCAACAAAGCTTGCCCATTAGCTTTAACCTCACATACTTTGGATTTGTACAAACTGGTATTTTATGCATGTATGGGTAGAGATACCATGAAAATCTCTCTCTGGTGGTTCGTTTGCTTGTAACATTTACTGTCACTGAGTACTTACTAACTATAAGTACTGACTATAAGTGCTATAAGTACTTACTTACTAGTTAGTACTTACTTACTATAGGGCTGTTGAAAATAGTATCCATTGAGCTGCTGACCAGTAATCCCACTTTGTTTATTGCTTTCATGGTGCAGGGATAGCTTTCCTTCCCAAGGAAAAATACAGCTGAACATCTCAGCCAGGAGGCACACGCAGACTCCATCCTGCAGTTTTTTCCAGTTCTCACTCTTGATGAGCCTGGTCACATGAGTAGCAGTGACTCTTGTCAGAAAGGAGGGTGTTTTGACTGAAACCCACCATTTCTGTATATGTGATCTGCCTCCTCAGACTTCAGAGTGAACGTGTGCTTCTTGCTTGTGTTTGCCAAAAGGCAACAACTGTGGGGTGGGGTATTCCCCAAGGTGGTCCCAAAGTCTGGCCTGTTCTCCTTGCATGATTTATTCTCAGTCAGCAGTAGATAAGATGGTGGAAGATGGCCTTTTATATATGTGTGTGTATAAATAATACCAGATGCAGATAAGAAACTATTTGGTGATGTCAGACAACTAAAGACATAAGGCTGCAGATAACTGGCATAGTATTATGGAGTTGATCATGTGTGGGAAAAACAGGAGGAGAATTCTGCTGCTGGGAGAAGATAGGTCACTATAGGGAAAAAAATACAGAGGCTGCAGTTTCCAGAATAGGGGAGAAACAAGATAGGGAGGGAAGAGATGAATGGCAGGGGCATGCAGGTTGGGAGTGTTGCCAGAAGTTCTCCAGGCAGTGGGCAAAGGGCTGAGCTGCCAAGGAGATTACTGCCATGAGCTGCTCCTGGGAGGTCCTGTGAGCAGGGGGAGGCAAAGTCTCAACAGAAGTCAGGGGATATATGACTTTGTGATGTGTGGAAGGGAAACTGCCCATAGATGGAAGAAGGGTTGGATACCTGACTGGAAAGAAGGCGTTTTGTCTGGATCTGTGCCATTGGAGTACCGACGAGCACTTGTGGAGCCAGGAGCCAGGCTGGCTCCTTCCAGCTCCATCATGCTGAGCAAGCCTGAGCATCCTGAGCAGGTTCATTTCCTGGCCCCAGCATGGAGGGGCCTGGGACAGCCCTGCTCCTCACTTGGGTGCTTCTGTGTCCCGTGGAGGGCTCCTAGAGGTCATGCTGGCTGCTGCAGGGGCAAGACCAGGGCATGTGCCCGTCCCCTGCTGTCCACCTGAAATAATCTGGCCTTGGTGGAGTGGAGCACTCACAGCAGGGCTGAGCTGAGAGGCCCTCAGTTCAGCAGGGTGAGTGCCAGGTACCAGGGTGTGCCTTTGCAGGGAGCTGCCATCCCTCTGCAGGATGCTGGCATGCCCACACCTCTGCAGCATCTCCTTGGATCCTGCCAAGTCACAGTCCAGCGGTCACCCTTGCTGACTGCATGGCAAAGAGAGGTTTTGTTATTCATAGCTTAGTATTTTATAGAGTTTGGGTTGTTTCTTAGATTCTCTTCTCTCCATTCTGCTTTTGGTGGCCCCATCTGAAGGCACTGTGTGCAGTTATTTTGGTCAGAATTAGGCAAACCCCTTCAGCAGCAGAGGAAAGCAGATAAAACATTAAACAGAAAGTACTGATGACTCTGATGACAGCATGAATCCTCACCAAAAAGGATGATACTGCTTCCATACTGCCACAAAGTTAGACTAATTCAGAGGCATCATGTCCGATGTCTCTCAGCCAATGCCAGCCAGAAAGGAAACAATTTTACACATCAGCAATTTTTTATGATTAATAATATTATCCTGCCTTAATTGAAAAATGGGCTGGTGCTCTCAAGAAGAAATTAAGCTGCAGGAATTAGTATCTAACCTCTTTATGATGAATGTGTATTTTTACACACTGCATATTACTGGCAGTGCTTTTAGAAAGAATCGTGCCGTGTATTGTAATAAAAAATTGTCCTGCATTGTTTGTAGTTGCGTGGCACCATTCTGTCTGGCTGACTTGGCTTTAAGAGCCTGAACGCTTGGGAAGAAGCAGTGTGAGGATGCTGAAATCCTTTTAAAGGGAATTTATGTACAAACAGGAGGATGATGTGTAGGCTCTGAGCTCTGCTATCAGTTGTTATTGCTGAGAGATATTCACAGGGAGTCGATGCCAGATGGAGCATTAGCCATTGCTGGCCTCAGTGCCTTCGTGGGAAGTCGGTCATAAAGTCAGTGAGAGCTCCTGTTTGTGGGATTTTTAAACACCAGTGAATCATTGTACGTAGTAAAGCAGTTGTCGTTGGGTGAGTTTGTGTAAAGGTCTTTGTGAACCTCTTTCTACCAAAACAAAGCTTCAGAAGGAGAGGGAGAGGCGATGCTGAAGGACAGGGAGATTTGTTATGCCAAGAACAGAGCTAGCAGTTCAGCTCTGCTGAGGTTTGCCAGGCACCCAGCAGGAGCAGGGAGCTGTCACCAGAGCCTGCCAGTCTGCCTGCAGCCACGGGTGGTCCAGGGGACAGGGGGAGCCATGGCTTCAAGGCACCATGCTCCTTCCATGTGTCCTGGCACTTTGTCTTGCGTGGAGCAGCCCAAAGAATCCAGGATTAAAGAAGATGAGGTGGTCTGGGTCTCTTAGTTGGACAGCTGGGGACAGCACAAAGTCAATAAAACTGCTTTCAACTGTACTGCTGGCACCATCCACATCTCCTGCAGGTTTCTTGGAGGACCATCACTTCAGCAGGAGACTCACATCATGTGGTGTGTTTCAAATGCCTTGTTCCCTGAACATAAAACACTTAAATGACCCCTCATCAACTTAAATATTGCTTACCCAAACCTTTGAATGTTGTGTGTCAAATCTCCCTGGAAACACACAGTGAAACATAGATGTCTGTGGTGGAATCGCTGGTGCTTTCCAGTGTCCCTGGGCAGAAGGGTGTAAGGAGCCTCCTCCTCTTCTTCATCCTGGAATAGTGGGAGGATCCTCGTGGAGAAATATGTACTTGGGTGGTACCATCTTTCCTGGAGGGAAAGCTGCCCACAGTTTGGGGCTGTGTAGGGAGGAGGAGGGTCTGAGCAAGGAGCCAGGAGTGTCTGTGGATCCGGGGGTCTCACTGGCTTTGCCGGGATGTGTGGGAGCACAGTGGGAGCAGCCTGGGCAAGGTTGTCCTTCCCTGCTCCTTCTTGGGCACAGCCCTTTGAACTGTGCCTGCCATGGGGACCCCAGGATCCTCCCAGCCCTGCTGAGGGGCAGTGGTGGGTGGCTGGGGCTGGCAGTGTTTCCCTGGTGTCACTGCCTGTGTAGGCTGGTCCCGGGGCATCCTCACACCCATTCTCTGGCATCTCTACATTTGTAGCCAAGGTCTTCTTACTTACCTCTTCCTTTGTATTTCAGCCAGGTCCCCATTAAAGCAGACAGTGAGGAAGTCTGCATTAAAATGCTTCCTTCCATCCGTCTGTCCTCCCCTCCTCCCAGCCCCATCCTCCTTGTCCCTGGAGGAAACACTCGTCTTTGCCAAGATCCTGCCTCGCAAAAGTAAACAATATGAAATTACAATAAAATGTTTTGATTTGCTGGGCCTGACATTCAGAAGCTGCACAACAGAGACTTACAAAAAAGGATTTTCTATAGATAGCCAGTGTGAGAAAAAAATAAATCTCTCATATTGGGCGTTATTTAGATCCAAGCAACAGGGCAGCGTGAATGGGAAACAGAGGATTTCGTTGCCAAACCTGAAGGTTCTTGGGAGGTTTATGCTGCAGCATCTGTCAGCATCTTTGTGCCTGGCATCTGTGGGTGACTGGCCTATTGCACAGTAATGTCAATATTTGGGACTCTTGTCTCTGTGTGTGTATATGTGCTGTTGTTGCTTGATGCTTTAAGACTGGGTAGTGGACTGAAAGCCCTCTGAAGGAAATAGATGAGCTGAAACTTGTTTCCTCTGGGGCTCTTCCACATAACTCAGAGGAAGGCAAACAGAAATGGAGGTGTAATCCCTGGGAGATGAGCTTCCTTGGGCACTTGTCAGTTTAGCCGGCTGGGTAATCTGCTCTGTCATCGAGATTTGCAGATTAGCTCTAGTGAAGCTAGTTGGCTTTGACATTTCATTAGGGAAGTTTTCCACAGTTTTTCATCCTCAGTCTTGGGGCTGTAAATTATGGCTGATGTATCTTTGTTATGTTTACACCTTCTAACATTTATGCAAGTAGATGATGGGGCTGCAAACATCTTATCTGATGAGGATTTTTTAAATCATTGCTTGTTTATGGAAGACTAACTGGGTCAAAGGCTAATTTTGGGAAGGATTTGCTTTCCCCAGTGCTAACCAATAAATTTTCATCTGGATATCGTAAGTTACCCAACCGTTATCTCCTGAAATGGGGATAAAAGCAAACATCATTTATCCTATAATCTGCAAATATTTTGAAAAGTGAACTGGAATATCAATAAAAGGTCTTATCATCAAGGTCTTGTGAGAACTCTTAAGGACTTTTGTTTAGAAAGGAGAATGTTAAATATAGAGACAAGAACTGTGTAGATGAGGGGGGAATATGTACAAGTGACAGCATTGTAAATTGTCTCAAGGGTTCAAGGGACCGGGGAAGGACACTGTGTCCTGAAGTCACTCCTTCTCAGAGATGTCTCTGCTGATAAGTGCCAGTAGTTGTTCCTTGTGACAGTGATCGAGGGGGACAAGGCAAAGGATCACCCTGTGGGCTCCTGCAATGGTGAGCAGAAATGGGGATGTGGCCTGGGTAATTTATGAGGGCTGGACGTGCCCTTGCTCTTTCAGTGGCTGCAGAGGACAGATCCGTGTCCTTGGAGCTTCAGAGGCTGTCCCTGTTATCCTCTCCCTCTGGAGTCCCTTTTCAGATGCCCCTCTGAAGGGTTGCTGCCCTCAGGGCTGGGGGTGTAGGCTGTGTGAGCCTTGGGCTGTGTGAGCCATGGGCAGTGTGGGAGCTGTGTGAGCCTTGGGCTGTGTGAGCCATGGGCTGTGTGAGCCTTGGGCTGTGTGAGCCATGGGCAGTGTGGGAGCTGTGTGAGCCATGGGCTGTGTGAGCCATGGGCTGTGTGAGCCTTGGGCTGTGTGAGCCATGGGCAGTGTGGGAGCTGTGTGAGCCATGGGCTGTGTGAGCCTTGGGCAGTGTGGGAGCTGTGTGAGCCATGGGCTGTGTGAGCCATGGGCTGTGTGAGCCTTGGGCTGTGTGAGCCATGGGCAGTGTGGGAGCTGTGTGAGCCATGGGCAGTGTGAGCCTTGGGCTGTGTGAGCCTTGGGCTGTGTGAGCCATGGGCAGTGTGGGAGCTGTGTGAGCCATGGGCTGTGTGAGCCATGGGCTGTGTGAGCCATGGGCTGTGTGAGCCTTGGGCTGTGTGGGAGCTGTGGGACCTGTGGAGAATGTGCTGCAAAGGACCCCTCTGGGGACAGCCAGGAGAAACGTGTGGCCCAAGGCATTCAAGGCAGGGATCAACAGGGACACAAGGCTCCACTTTGTGCAGGGACATCCTTGTCCCTCTCTGGCCATGTTGCTTCCTCACTTCTGCTTCTCTCTCCTTCACTGGTGCTGTCTCACATCTTTGCTTCCTTGTCAGCCTCCTGTCCCACAGACATTGTCAGCAGTGGCATGTGGGCGCTGGCACCTGAAATCTGCCTTAACACACTGCCTTGTACTTCTGTTACAAAACTGTGAGTGAAAGGCAAAGTTTAGTTAAAAATATTTGCTGTGCTCTATTCCAGCTGAAAAATATAAATAGAGTTAACATAAGTGTTAATAGATGCTGCATATCTTAGGGCTTCAGTGATTTATCCATCAATTATATCATTGTAAACTGAAGGTGAAGTTGCACCTTCCAGAGTCTGGGATAACAAATGATTCAGCTGAACTTCTGCTGAGTACTTCTGTTTGAATTACTTTCAGTGAGTGAAAAGGGTACAACCAGTAAAAATGTCCTGGATTGGGCAGCTTGCAACTGCATGGGTTGGTTTGGGCCAAATCAGCAGTTCCTGTAGCATGTATTCCTGTGTCCAAAAAATGGAGAAATGTTGAAAATAGAAGTTTGTGTGTATGTGCCCATGTGGACATATAGACACATGCTGTTCCTGTAAAAGGTAAATATCAATTCTGATTATCTTTATATTGATGTAGCAATTTAGAAATAGCTTTCCAAGAGAAGGTATCTGCAGTGTTACATTTACCAGCATAATGAAATCAGACAAGTTTTCAGTCCATGAATCACAGTACAGTATTTGCCATTACAATTTTTATGCTTGTATTGAGCCAGCAACACTATCCAAAGAATTTTATTAAATCAAAATGATGAAATTGAAAATCTGTATTGACTCTTCTTTGGGTCTTTCATGTTCTTTTGTGCTTTGACTTGGGAATAAATTTAGTTTGTTTTTCAGACTCTATTCCCCTAGTTACTTTATTTCTCAGGTTGAAGGCTGTCTGTAAAATCTTACAGTGCTGTGTCGTAAATCTCAGGATGCTGCTTGTGGTGTTTACTGGCTGCAGCATAACACACATTGTATAACAGTCTTTATTATTGTGGCTGTTTGAGAATTTGAAGCTCAAAGTGGGTCCAAGCAGACCACAGGAATCTGTGACTTCAAGGCAATGATAAGAAATTTATTTGTGGCTTAGTAAGAGACAACACAAATTTAAAGTTGATTTCTGGTCATCACAAGAAATGCTATTGCTTAGGAATGGCTTCAGTGGAGTATTCTTTCCTTCTAGAAGGCAAACTGTGGGGAGATTTGTGTATGGGATTGACTGCAGGCAGAAAGTAAAGTATTTTTTTTAGAGCCTTGAATGTTGTTCTCAATACATTTTTGTTCCACAGAAATGCAGCTCCTGCAGTTTTAGCTGGGAACAGTTTTGCAGCTCACACTGTGGAGATGCCCTGGGACTCCACTCCTTGCCAGTCACTTTGTTTGAGCATTCAATCCAAATCAGACCTTCACAACTGAATTGTGGAGAGCCCATGGAGGCCTGTAAAAGAGCATGGTCTGCCCAAGTACACCTGTTTACATGGTCTGGCTTTCTGTGCTATGATCTAGACAAGCCTATTCTCCAGCTTTCAGAATTATGAAAATAGATCACTTCCTCCATTGTGTTCAGAAGGATTTTTCATCCATCTTTGTCAACTGCTTTAGAAACACAGTAGACATCCCTCAAGGAGTCTTAATTTCTGCAAGATAATGGCACTGCCCAGCAGCTCTATATTTGTCCCTGCTTCTGTATCTTCCCTAACAAATTCAGATTTCCACCATCTCTACTTCTAGTATTCTCTGCAGCTTCATTCATCTTTTCCTTTGGGTCAGCAGCCCTAGGTTTTCTTCTTCCATTTGCCTCTTCATCTTCCCTACATATTTTTGTCTCGGGGGGGGGCAGGAGGGAAGGTGTTCATTTGGGTTTTCTGTTTGGTTGATTTTTTTTAATGCCCAGAATTCTGTCTTGTACCCTGCATCATCTTCACTTTTCATGTGCATCCCCAGAATTGCATTCCCCAAATGGCATCTCTCTGCTGATGCCACATTTCCATGTGCTACCCCTTCCTTCCATTGCAGCTAGTCCTAGGAATAAATCATCAAGGCCACTCTGTCAGCAGAGTGGCCTTTCCTGGGAGGATGAGTGAGGCTTGAGATGAGTGGTGGTGTTCTGCTGGAAGGCGTTTGGTGACTGCTATCAAGTGCTCCTTTGATCTGGAGACAACTCAGAGGTCTTCACAGTTCTGTGGTACAGATGTCAGAGCTCTGCATCCTTCCTTCTCTTTTGCTCCTTGCTTCAGGTTTTTGGGGCATGCTCTGGTCTCCACAGGACTGGTGTCTGACCTGCATTCAAAGGTATCTGCCTCTCTGGGGTTGATCCAGTACAGCTCTCTGAAGCTGTTGCACCAGAATTCCACCCAGCTGACTGCAGGGCTCCACAACCTGCGGGACCTGGTGTTAGAGCCAGATGTGCTGTTCCATAAGGACCAGCAGCTGACTTCCAAGGCACTTGTGGACAAAGTGGTTATGCCTACTTGCACAAACCCAGACAACATTTAATTACTTCTTACAGCCCTGTTCTTAAGGAAAGGGGTTCCAGTGATCTGAGATTAGCTGGAGAATGGTGTGGCAACCTGATCTGTTAAATAGGCTGAAAAACACATTCAGCTGCTAGTGCTCACTCATCAGCACAGTGAATGTCTCTGGGTTAATAATAGCTGCCTTTTTTCTTCATTTATCCCCCAATTTTACCCTCTAATGGAAATCATGCCTGTCACATGTTTAAAACAGATTTTCTTCACTGTGCGTATGGAGGAAGGTAAAGGAAGTGATAAATCTCTAAAAAACAATATGATAAAATAAATCCTCTCTTACTAGGGGGCTAGATATTGAGCTTTTTACTCCTTTGGAGTCTTGATCTGTAGCTGGCCCTGCTGACTGTAAGATGACTTCTGCTGCAGCAGGACTTGAAGTGCCAGAAACTACCCTCTTGCAGTCACATGGGAACCCCAAAAACTGAAGCTGTAGATCACCATATCCAGTGAATATCTGGTATGTTGTCTGTCAACAAAGAATAGATTGAAGGAACTGAAAAAAAACCAAACAAAAAGCAATCCCCAAAAACCTAGTAAAAATTGCCCTGTTTGAAACAAAGTAAATAAAAACTTTGGGGTTTTGAGACTTTATGTCTTTCCTTTTTTGAGACTTTATGTCTTTCCTTTTTTTACCTTCAATAATCTGAAGAAAATCCATCGCTATTCCTACCTGCTTCTGACACAGGAAATATTTTATACTTAGTTATTTCCCTCTTAGCATCCTATCAATAACAGGATCAAGCTGCTGACTACCTGCTCATTCCTTTCCTCGCTGTGTTGGTGCTGTGGATATGGGCAATAATTAGCTGAGGATCAGAGTGATGCAGCTGCTGTAACCTCATGTTTCTGTCACACCAGTAGCCTGCTGAAGGATGGGTGGTTGTTTGGCTTTCTCTCATGGAGACCATGGGGCAGGCTGGGGCTGGTGCTGAACTTCTCATCCCACTCTGGTGCAGTGTCAGGATCCTCTGGCTGCAGTTCAGCAGCAGCAGTGATGGCTCTCTCCCAGCCTGCCCTCCTCCCATGACCAGAAGAAATGGAAAAGAGGGGGAAGGCTTTTGTTCCTGCAGGATGAACCACTCCAGCAGCAGCCACAGGATGCAGAGTGGATGCTTTCTGCTTGCAGTCCTCCCTGTTTTGTGGCAGATGGGCTTCAGCTAAAATAAACCAGTATTCCTTGAACCTTTGAAGTGCTCTTGTCTTCTGAGTCACTTCCCTGTCACTGACGGGCAGTGTGACGCTGAGGGATGTTGCCTTGCATCACACAGATGTGCTCAGCCATTCAGGCCACTCAGCCTCCCACTTCATTTCCTACGTGAGTGGCAGCTCTGCCTTTCCTGACCAACATCTTCCTTAGGTATTTTCACAGACAGTGGAAAGCTAGGACCATTGGAAATGCACAGAGCCTGGTGCCACTTCTGGCCTCTGAACGTCCCTCCCTGCTTTCTCTCTTTGCAGATGTCCTGGTAGAAGGATCTGGGAGCAATGCCATCAAAACAGGTTTTCTTCTCTCCCATCTTGTGTGACATCCACTGTGCAGATAGAAGTGTGGCCTCTCAGGGCAAGCTGGCACACCAGCAAGGCTCCAAGTGAGCCAGACCACCAAAAATCAGGAATCACTTTATTATTCTTGCTACAGAAAGAATAATCCTAATGTTGTAATGCTCTGGGTTTTCATTTCTCTACCTGAAATTGCCATTTACATGAAATAATTTGTGGTGAGTCCAGAAGTCCCCAAAAGTCTAAATGCCTTTTGAATGAAATTGCCTATAGGTCTATTTTCTTCTTGAATCAGTCAAAAGACTTTAATTTGATAATGTTGAGATCTTTACCCTCCAAACAAAATAATTCTTTCAGTTTTAATTAAAGAACTTTTTTCCTTTGCACTAGACTGATTCTAAATGGGCTTCACTAAATCTTCTTAAGCTGTAAGTAGCAGTGACCCAGATAAACACTTTTAAAAATGCAACAACTGGAACTACAGTATGTTGCCTTTATAAGACGCAGCAAGAGAAGGGCTAAAATAGTTCTATATTTACAAGGGTAACAAGTAGCATTGTATCTTTAATAGCAGATTCATAGACCAGTTTAAATTTTTCATGTTACTTGTACAAATCTGTATGAAATAAGTGTTTCTTAGTTTGGAGTCAGAAACTTAAAAGTCACAAAGAGGCCTATGAAAAGAAATATTTTTTCCATTTGTGGATGACTTTTTGCATCATAACAAGGCCTTTTAAAAAAAGAGGAGATAACTGTGTTTAAGAGTGTATCATAATGCAGCCGCTCTGCCAGGACCATAAAGGCAGCCAGGATAAGGTTGCATTTCTGTTTTCCTCAGTGCCTGGGTCTGCAGCTTCAGTGGCTTTTTGATGTAAGGTCTGGGCTCTAGCTCCAGCCAAACCCACCAGTGCCCACCAGCACACAAACCAAGGTCTGGGGAAGACAGCTGTACTTCACTGGCTGTATCAAAGGTGTTGCCAAAGGGCTTTCTTCAATGTTATATGAGTAAGCCCTTTCTAGAGTCCTAAAAACTGGTTGATGAAATAAGGGGATGCTGCACCTTGTTCCAGATGCACATTTTGTGTGTCAGTGTGACAGATGCTGTCCAGGATGCTCTGGTACCAATTTCACGCTGCAGTTGGAGTGTGCTCCAGCTCCCTTGTCCAGATCTGACTGACTGTAAGCACTGCTGCTGCAGGAGCAAACATGACCAGAACTTCTCCTGGGAACTACTGCCCAAGCCATGAACAGCATGGAGGGAGCTGATGGAGCTCAGGAGAGTTCAGACTCAGCTCTGTGTGGTGGCAAGCACCCTGTGCTGTGGCTGCTGGACAGGGAGAGCCAGGCGCCAGCAGGGCAGCCTGTGGGGTGTCCTCACACCCCATAACTTGGTAAAATGCAGAGCCTTTCCACCACTTTTGGTTTTGTGGGTTTTTTTAGACATTGGCCTCGGTTGTGTTTACACAAAGAAGAAATATGCACTATCGGGAAAAAATGGATAATAAATAACCTTTAATTAGCATTGAAGACACGCAGAGACCTAATCCCTCAGTGCCTGTTTAGACAGCTAAACCCAAACATGTGCTGGAGGCTGGGTCCTGGAGAAACCTTCACCCAGAGCAGGGGCTGAATTGTCCTTCATCACTGTAAGGACTGGGCAGAGTTTACTGGATGTTAATTGTACTGGGTGTTTTGGGATCTTCAAAGACCCACAGCTCTTCTTTAATTTATTTTTGGTAGCATTATGCTCTCCTGTTTACTCTGGTTAGCACTGAGCTGTAAAATTGCTATTGTCAGATAAAAAGTCAATGTATTTTATTGATTCCTCATGCTTTTGCAGCATTCTGGGGGAGCCTTTCCACTGGACATGGAGGATGCCTGGGGGTGGCGAGATGAGTGTGCACTGGGATGCATTCACCATGGCAGCATTCCGTGTGAAGTGATGGGGGCTGGCACTGACCTCACCAGTGAGGTCCATGCAAGGGCTGCTATCCCTGGAGATCACTGGAGTTAACCTGCACACAGTGTGTTCTGGAGAAGATTCAACCCTTCCAGTTGCATCAGCCAGCCATGGAGATGCAAGTTGGTTGTTGCAGCCTGACCTGGCCTCCCCATGGGGAGAACTGTGGATGCTGAGTTCAGGGCAGTTCTGGTGCCTTCTTGTTGTGGAGCACATCTTGACAGAGTTCATGTCGCTATCCGTGCCCTGGTGGCCGCCCTCCAGTGCAGCCATGGCCAGTGGCTGTGTGCTTGGCTTCTTGAACCGTGACACCTTTTCAGGAGGATTCAGCTGAGGTCATACAGGGTTTGTGCTCACTGGGGCACAGCTGTCTCCTCTGCTTTGTGCTGCCTAGGTGTTTATCCAGCTCATCCGACAGTTTGGTGCGGGAGCGTGTCCTCTGCCAGGCAGTGCAAACAGTGCTTTTCCTTGGTTGCTGCCTTGGCTCTCAGGGCTTCTTCTTAACCCCTGTAGGGGTGCAGCTTGTTCCTGCTGTGCACCTTGTATTGCAGACACCTCTGGTTTCCCTCAGCCACCATCCTGGGCAAAGACAGGCCAGCAGCAGCCCCTGGGAGCACAATGGCCTGGCACACACTGCTTTGGTACCTCACAGACCCCCCATTCTGCATGTGGGGTGCCCAGATGCAACAGCCCAGCTGGAGCCATGGAGCATCTTGGGCTAGTGTGGGACAGAGCCACATTTTCCATGCAGAGGACCTGAAAGGTGCAGCAGCTCTTCTGGTCAGCACCAGCTTCACCCCTTGAGCATGGGGCAAGTGCAGTGCCCGATGCTGACTGTGCCACTGAAAGGGATCAGGGAGAGATTTTGCAGGTGGTATCTGCCCACCCCCTTTGCCAAAAGCAGGCTCTTCAATGAACATAGTTGTTTTCTTTAACACCCCACCAAGAGAATACAGAATATTTTGTACGTCTTGGGTGCTCTTGTTGTTTCTTTCTGCAAGGGTGTCATTCATAGCCAAGCTTGCTACCAGCATAAGCATTTGCCTGAGGCAAGAAGAGAATGTGCCATTTCTCACAATTTACACAGGCTATAGGCAGTTTTTATTCCCTAAAGTTACTATATAATTTAAACCATTTCCTCCTTGTTTGCTGATCTCCCAGGCTCTGTTGTGCTTCTGTCAGGCACTTGGAACTGCAGGAGCTGCAGTAGCTCAAGCCCTCAGTGCCCATCTCTGTTCCTTTGGCCATACCCAGTGCTCCCACAGAGACAGGGGAGGGGGTCACTCACCCTGGGGGTGGGTTAAGACCCTGGGGGTTGCTTAAGATCTGGCATTTGGGGACAGGGAGGGTTGGACAGGCACAGGTGGCACCCCAAGGCTGTCCCCATTTCCAGGAGTATGTTTGGTGCTGGCCCTATCCTAGTGGGAATAGGCATTGGCATTGGTGCCACCTCATTGTATACCCAGGCTGAGGAAGAAGGACTTTGTGCATCACCTGTGACACTGATCCAGTGTGGGGTGGGTTAGTGGGAAGAGCTGGTGCCTCGGGGAAGAGAGGACTCAAAATGGTCAAGCCGTTGGGAATAGAAGTGCTGTGGCACTCCCCACTCCATACAGTGCAAGAAAACTCTTAGCTCCAGCTACATGAAAAATGTGTCAGGGAAATGTATCACTGCCTGAAACAATATACACAAAACACGAGAGACAAAAGTGCCCTCAGACCCCCTTGCTCAGAGCTGCTTCTCAAAAGGGCTTCTGTGGGGCTGACCTTCCCCCCAGCCTGCTCTTACACTGCGGCTGTATTTGCATTAGTGCAGGAGAAAGGGGAAGCAGCCTCAGGCCCTGTCCTGCTGTTATTACAAGGATAAGGTAGGACATGGTACTGCCATGGAGGTTTTTATTTGTGTGTTATTTGTTTGACTTTCCTAAAGGGAGAGCCTGTGACTAGTATGTTCTTCCCTAGTAGAGCATCACCTCACATTTTCATGGCAGTCAGTCTGCTCTGTCTGCTGAGGTGGCCTGAAGAATCAAGAAGACTGACAGCAAAAAAAATTACTTCAGAGCTGCAGCAGCCTGCTGGCAGGTCTGTTTGGAGTTTTTTCACTGTTAGTTTTATTCTTCTTAATTTTTTATTTCATTTTCTTTGTTGTTGGTGGTAAAGGAATGAAGCTACACAGTAACTTTCTTCCTCCATTGTCTACAGTTCATGTATACCAAAATTCAGTTCTTTGAAAATTGTGTGTGGAATTAATGCCAGGCTGCAGCCCTGTGTGCCCTTACATGCTGGAGTGCAGGACCTCTTACATCCAGAGCTTCATTGCCATAGAGTAACATCACCTCACCAGGAGAGCTGAGCCACAGTCATGCTGTGGACTGCATTGCTAGACTGCTTCCTGAGGCTGAGCTGAGCTGCCAAATATGAAATCTCCCAGTCAGATTTATTGGAGTGAGCTGGTGACATTCCCCAGAGGACGTGGGATCTATGGTGATGGATGACGCCGATCCATTAACGTAGTAGTCTCATCTGGGAGAGATGTAATTGTCGTTATGCATCCTGCAGTTTCCCTAAGTTTTTCTGAACACATAATAGCACACATTGCAGTGGAAATTACTGGTGAAAAATGCTGCAGTAAATATGTCAGGGGCTCTATATCCTACAGCAGTGTGCTTCTCTTCTGAAACCATGCAGCCATCATTAGGGGAGGGGTAGGGGAGACGATAATAACAAAATTTGGTATAGTGCACTCATCATGATGTATGTTCTCTCCAAAGGTTTGATGGAAAAGTATGGGCAAGACTGACCTTGTTTCCTTTTGCAATAAGCATCTGCAAAATATGTTCATGTTGACTTGTTCACAGAATCAGGAAAATGCTATTTACTGCAATAGCAGTGCTGGTTTTACATCACTGGTTGCCCTGCTTGCATTTATACATATATGTATGTATATATGTATGTATATATGTATAAATGTAAATATATATATATATATGTGTATATATGTAAATACAGCCCTTTTCCTCTGAGTAGTCTGAGTCTGAACCCCTGATGACAAAGAGCATTATTACTTTTTTTGGTAGTCTTGGAATACTTTGGAATAGTCTCACCTCCATGCATTGAGAGCAGTGTGTCGGTCAGAGCTCAGATACCAAAGCAGCTGGAGAAGACTTCGTTAATTGGCTACAACATCTTCATTAATAGAGCATCAAATTAGTACAATTCTGACAACATTAGGCTGACTAGAAGTGCTCTGGCAGCAGAGAAACATGATGAAGAGATAGGAGAAGGCACATGGGAGGAATGTGCCACAAGGAGTGGCCAGCAGCTGTTCTGAAAGGGAAGGCAGCCTGTGCCACCTTAGTGAGGGTGTGTGTGGATGTGTGCCCACTCATCCTCTTGAGTGGTTGCAGTGGCAACTGGAATCCAAGCTGAGGTCTGTGCTTTGTGCCAATCATGTGCCAGCATGACTGCTGCCCGTGGGACCTCACAGCCAAGTGGATGAAGGAAAAAGGCACAACAGAAGTGCTTGCTTGTATGCCTGTGCATGTGGGACATTTGTAGGCACTACAGGTAATGCAATTTATTTCAGTCTGTAATTGCAGAGACCTCAACAAACTAGAGAGATGGGCAATCACCAACCACATGAAATTTAACAGGAGCAGGTGCCATATTCTGCACTTGGAACAGGGCAACCCTGGCTCTGTGCACAGACCGGGGAATGAGAGGCTGGAGAGCAGTGCCTTGGAAAGGGCCCTGGGGGTCCTGGTTGATGCCAAGCTGAACATGAGCCAGCAGTGTCCTGGCAGCCAGGAGGGTCAGCTGTGCCTTGGGGGGCATCAGGCACAGCATGGCCAGCTGGGCAAGGGAGGGGATTATCGGGGTGTGTTCAAGAAGCATCTGGACAACACTGTCAGGCACATGGTGTGGCTTTTAGGGTGTTCTGTGCAGGGCCAGGAGCTGGACTCAGTGATTCTAAAGGGTCCTCTTGAGCTCAGTATATTTATGATTCTGTGATAACCTGGACTGGTTGACTGAGCAGTGGTAGCCTCAGTGGCACTGAAATGCAACATGACATATTTTCAGTATTTTCTGTTATTTGCATACTACTTGTGGTCAGATCCATCTGTCATATTTCCCAGTTCAGTCTAGAAGCTTCTAGGAGGACAAAACTGGTCATTGTTGAGAGGTTTGAAGGTTATCTTGTTACATCTATCAGTGCCACCATGCTGCATCTCATCTGGTGTTATTTTGAATTCAGTCAGAATTCATCTGACATCTTGGCATGGTGGAGAGAAGAGGTCAGTCCTCTTCCCCTCAAAGTCAAACCAGGAAACACCTGGTACAAATGCTGTGAGGAAAGCATGTGTAAAATTATGTGAGATCCAAAGAAAAAATGCTGCATTTTTAATCACATCACAGGAATCTTATATTTTTCTGTCTCTTATAAATAAAATTCTTGCAGTGGTTAAAAGTTTTGCACGGATGAAAATGAGGGCCTTTTTTTCTTGAAAGTTTTTTCCATCAAGACAAGATAGGGTGGTGCATGAGTGCTTGAAATCTGCTGTGCACATACTTTCTGCTGAGGATTAGTGCCATTGTGTGGCTGATGAAATGTTGAGCTTGGCTTATAAAAGTGATGGGGAGGGAGAGAAGGAGAGTCAGTCTAATAAATCTGAAACTATGAGTGTAAACTCGATTTTGAAGTGGCAAGCTGATGGAGCATTTGGTTACTCATGCTAGTGGGGAAGGACAAAGCATTTAATAACCATATTTTGCACAGAGGGAGGGAAGATTCCTCTATCCTTTGGCTCCCTAGGCAGCAGTCCAATACTCCTGCACCTTTGTATCTGCCTGTGCTACCAAGTGAGACCCTGTCCCACAAGAGAAGATAAACTGAGTCTGCTGTTTATTGCCAGCTCTTCATCGCTACATCTTCTCATTTGCGACTGTATCTGTGTCATAAGAGCCACCAGATCTATGGGCAGCAGAAAGTGTTTATCCCTGTCAGCCCGTGGTGGCAGGCTGGGTGGCACACACGTGTGTGGGGAATCACATGCATGTCCTTACTGTGTTCTCAGGCAACAGCATTCATATGTCACCAGAAAGGATCTGTGAGCTGGAAGGTTCTGTTTTGCACTTGGTTTTGCTTTTCTTCTCATTATTTATTTTTTTTAAGCCAGGCTATATAAGGACGATGAGAGGCTGTGTGAAAATGTGGCTTTCAGTTGATTTAAGATGAGTTACAGAAGTGTTGGAATTTGCTATTCTAACCCCACGACTTTGTAATAAAGCTGAGGTTAACCCTATTCCGGCCCTGTCTGCACCAAGAGAAAGTGGTTTTTAACTGGAGCTGGTGTGCTGTAAGGAATGGGTGGGAAAGGGTTTGCAGTGAGTCTAAAGGGCTGGGTGTGTTAGGGCAGGTGTGGTACTAGTGCACCTCACATCATTTACAGGGTTTGAGCTGGTGAGGCTTGTTTACTCCTCCAGGGGGTAGTCTGGTGAGCTTCACTTCTGGGGCTAGTTGGGAGACAGACAAAGGGGTCAAAACTAGGTTTGAATAAAAGGGAAAAGTCAGATGCTCTGCCTGCAAAAGTGGCATAGCAATTTAAGAACTGATTTTCAACTTGACCTCACTAAGCTGTTGGCTGAGACCTGTTAACACATCCATGGCAGGGTCCCTGTCCCTCTTACCAGGACTAAAAATGTCACATCAGCGAGAAGAGATGAGCAGTGGATGGCAGCCTTTGCCACACTGATGCTCATCTGATGCTGGAGAATATCAAATGAATGTGGTAAAAATATCTGTGCCTGGGATCAGTGGAGAGAGTCAGGTCAAAACAGGGAGCCAAGTGTCTCAGAGCAGTGAACAAACCTCCACTGGGGAACCAATGAGGCTTTGAAGTCATTTCACTGATATCAAACTTGGAAATCCTTTGTAAGAACTGAGATGCTTTATGGGCTGTTTAATAAAGCACTTGACTGGGAAAGGAACAAATATTTTATTAGGCTGACACTGAGTGCTTTTTGTTTCAGGTTTTGGGGGAAGCAGGGATGGCAATTATGTTTAATTGGTATCCTTTTCCTCTTGTTATCATTGGTGTATTGATTGCTGGGAAAACAAAATGCGTGGGTTTAAAAATTTACTGTAAAGTAAGGGCTCTCTTGTTTGTTTTGTTTAGCTCTGTGTACTCAAACCAGCTCATTTTTCTTTGCTTTGCTGGCGAATATAATGTTTTGATTGAAAATGATACTAAATGATCAGATAAATGGGATATTTAATGACAAGAAAAATTCTTCAAAATATTTTTCCCATAGGAAAATCATGCACTTCACTTTTTGAGCCTAAAAACGCAATTCTTCCTATGATCCTACTACAAAAGTAAATACATGGGTGCACAGCACGCATGAAAGCCATGGAGGGTAAGGTATAGTAAATCTCAGGAACTCTGATGCAAGACAGATCCCCAGAGTAAGTTCAGTTTTTCCCTCATATAGTTTTAATTTAGACATTCTTAGATGTGCAATCCACTGTCAGTTTCCCTTCCCTGTGGGAAGCTGACCTCCTGTATGAGAAGAAAGCCTGTTAGATGAGAGTAGAGCAGTGATACTGAGGAAGGTCTTTGTCGCTGTGTCCCACAAGATCCTCACAGACACACAGCTGATGCAGGGGCTGGAGGAGCAGGCAGTGGACTGGAAACTGGCAGAACAGGCCCAGCAGCACAAAGTCCAGTTGGGCTGGGTGATTATGGCTGCACTGCAGAGGTCAGTGCTGGGTCCCACCCTGCTCAGCCTCCTCATTCATGGTCTGGATGATGGGCACAGTGTGCCTGCAGAAGTTTGCAGATTACACTAAACTGGCAGGAGTGGCTGATACATCAGAGGGTTGTGCTGCCATCCAGAGGGACATCAAGTGGGAGAATTGGGCTCACAGGAGCCTCGTGAAGTTTGCCAAAGAGAAGTGCAAAGCTCTGCACCTGGGGAAAAGCATCGGTACATGCCAGGGGCCAGCCACCCGGAAAGCAGCTCAGCAAGAAAGGCCTGGGTGTCCTGGTGGACACCAAGTTGACCACGATCCACAAAAATGATGGGCTGGAGCGTCTCTGCTGGAGGAAGTTTGGTTTTTGGGAAGGTACTGGTGAGAAGACAGTCCCCCAGGGCTGTGTAGGCAGCACCTTCCCATGGGAGGTGCTCAGGGCTGGGTACTGACACATCTGTCCCAGCACAGTGCTGCAGCTGCTCATGTCCCCATCCCAAGGGACTGCCTCATGCTTTGAAGGAGACATCTGCACACAGCCTGCTGTATAGGGGGAAAGCTGATTTAAACAGGTACTTCTACAGTCACAAAAACAGCAACTTGTCTTCCCAGTTTGAACAGAAATTGGGAGCACAAAAGCTGCACGGAGTGAGAAGCCCCAGCTGGGTTGAAGGGACATCACTTAACATGTGACTCAGCAGTAATTATGGCTGGCAAATTTATATTTGTCCTCCACATGTCAGATTTAATACAGCTGATTTCCATGCACTGTCTCCACCTCAGAGTGTGTGTTCAGCTCACTGGAAGCTAAGCAAGTTGATGCTGTGCAGGTGTTTGTGTAAAATACCAAGGATAAAAAATAAACTATGACTGTAAAGATTTTATTTTCAGAAACTTGGTGAAAGGTTCCTCCAAGCATGATGGTTCAGAGACCCCAGGAACACTATGCTGCAGATATGGGAAATATTGAAGATTTGGGAATAGCAAGATCAATCTGTAATAATTTCAAAGTAGCCTTGTTTTTATAGTCCTGACTTACATGTAATAGTGTATATGGTGTAAGCAGTGGTCCTTTTGAAAGCAGAGCCCATCAGTTAAGTGTTACAACCAGTTAGTGAAATAGTTTGTGAATGGAGTAAAAGAAAAAGGGAAAAGGCAACCAGGAGTACAGCAGCAAGTGCCATCTCCCTTAGGGTATGCTTAGGGTATGTCACAGTTTCCAGTGCAAATGTAGGGGGTTTTGTGAGGCTTTCAAATCGGGTATAAAAATTCAGTACAGGTTGAAATGTGTGAGGAAAGTGTTCTATTCCTCCCACAGCACTTACTGTCTGTCTTGTATATATTGCCCTTGGGAGTGAAGGTACTGGTTTCAGGCCCATGATAGGATTTTTTTTTCAATTGCTCTGATTTGTTTTTAAACGAGAAAAAAGTGAGTTCACTTCTCCCTGGAATGGATTGCTAACTACAAATTGTTGACAACAGCAATATAGTTAGCAAATCTATGACTCTAACGTGCTCTTTGCAGGCAATTAGCCTGTGCAATAGGCAGACAGCCATGGTATTTATTCAACTGAACTATTTAAAAGACCAAAGTACCATCAGCTAGTCAGGCTGCTGCATTTGAGAGTGATCATGCTGTGTGCTGAAGCAGTGTATACATATTGTCCATGTCCCATCTATAACATGCCATTTTGCACTGCTGTAATGATTTAATTTCTCTCTTGTTTCCCCAGGGCTTAACAGCTTGGATGGGAGCCTTGACACACATAGCTTTGCTTCTTGAAAGGATCCACAAATGCAGCAGTGCACAGTAAACCTGTTGCATTATTTGCTTTGGAGCATTATTTTTCTATCATCTTTTGAAGTTGTCTGATGAGGTGCTTATTTTAACTGCTCCTTGGCAGCATTCAGCTTACCCTCCACGGTGTGCCTTCCACAGAGTAAGAAGTACCATGAGGCAGTGCATACGTGCATGGTGGGCAGGAGATGTGCAGTGGGATGGGCAGCAAAGGCTGTGGGTGGAACTTCCATACCGGCAGTGATACCCTGGTGTAGTCCTCCCTTCTCTCTCTGGCTGGTGCCGGAGTGAATCCTGCCCGGAGTGAATCCTGCCCAGAGTGAATCCTGCCCAGAGTGAATCCTGCCCATTTTTCCAATGCCTTTCTCTCCTTGCCTTCAATTGATTTTGAATGGTACCTCCTAAATCCCAACAGGGAGTTACTTGTTGGGTGTTTGAGTCAAGGGACTGAGGTGGAAGAGAGCAGAGCTAAACTGTGATGTTCCCTTGGTACCCTTTAGGGGAGACAGACAAGTGCATGCCCGGTGATTCCCTTTTTGTGATGACCAAGCAGTGGTCATTGAGCCCTTTTTCAGAGGCAGTGGGACTGTGTTTGGGGTCCAGCTGTGAGCTGGCAAGAGGATGAAGGCCAGCTCTCCTTAATAAATACCCTGTGGGTCTCCTCTGCTCTGCCTGCCCCATACCTTGGAGGTGTTCACCATCAGCCCATCTGCTGGCAGAAGGGGGACAGGCCCCACTGGCCTTATGGTGCCTGTGTACCCAGCTGACGTGTGTGGTGTAACAAAAACAGCAACCACACATGGTGCAGCACAGTGGGGAAGGCAAGCTCACTACTAGCTGTGAGCTGATTACTCCTTTGCCCTTTGATGCTTGAGGATTACACTACTAAAAGCATGCACAGGGTAGCCAGGATTCTCAGTGCCAGGTGCCTGAATGGATAGGTGAATCAGAGGGAAATGTGAGGGGCAAACATTGCTGAATCATGTATGGGTTCCACATGTGGGAGACCCCACCTGTGTGTTAGTTGTGTAGTAATCGTTCCTTGTATTTGGTATTTGAAAGCTCACTTTATTCAAATATGTTTTTTCTATTCTAGTAACAAAACACCAATTCAAATATGTTTTTTCTATTCTAGTAACAAAACACCAATAATACTATGGTAAAGCCTTTGTATATGGCGGAAACTTCAGAGACCAAAATTTGTAGCATGGAAGATGATTTGTAGTTGGTTGGATTGGTGACATCAAGCAGCGAGTTTTGGGAAAACACTGAAGTCCATATCCAACCACAATTTTGTCCCCAAGCAGCTCTATTAAGTCAAGATTTTAAATTTTCTGTTTGTTACTGTGTTTGTACTCAAGGGAAGCCCTATTTTCCCAGGAGATACTGAGCTAAGCATCCCACAAAGGGTGCATCTAATCCTTTCCCATGGTGTGCACAGTATAATTTGAGTTCTGTGTAGACACAAGGCACAAGCCATGGTACAGAAGAGCAGGCAGAGCACAGGGAGAGCTGTGCTGCAGCCCCACAGGAAGGCACACAGCAGCCCTGAGAAAAGTCTTGCACAGCCATCAGCAGGAGATTAAAAAAAATAATCTAGAGTTATCACTACCCTTCCAAAGCATTTGTGTATAGCTAAGATACCATTTCCTGTACAGTCACACACATCATTGCCTAGTGCCATGAACTTGGCTCTTATCAGCACCCTGATGGGAAAGCTCGGGTTATTTACAGTAGGGCTTGTTCCAGTGTTCCAAGCTTCTTCTCAGTTAAAACAAACAGCAAATTAAATATAAAATAGATAAGTAGGGAAAGTGAAATTAATTGTCCAGGACTGAGGTATGATAAGCAGAGGAAAGGCATTAAGGCATTTCCTCTAGATTACATTACCTTCTTTTATGTATATTAGATACATGAAACTTATTTTAAAAACTGGATAACTGAATAATTTACGTGTAGTGAAGCAGCAATTTTAAAAGACCCAAAAAGTTCCCAAAGCCCAGCTTCAGGTTGATTTTTTATTCCAGAAGTATAGTATAGATATCACTGTTAGTACCAATACTGAAAATTTGCTTTTGTTTCAGTCACTTACCATGAGGATTTGGGGTTTTGTATGGTGTACGCTGTGTACATAGTATATAAAAAAGGAGTCCAGCAACACCTTTGGACAACTTCAGACTGTCTCTTGATCTCAGATCTTCAAAGTTTCCTCATTTGAGGCTTGGGGACTTGGATCCTTTTCTCTCTGCCTGTTTACTGACCTTGATAAAAGATTTTTAGTCTAACACGTGTTTAGCAGCCCTGGGATTCCCTCCCAAATGAAACTAAAAATAGCTTTACAGGGAGCATGATCAAGTTGTGCTGGACTCCACTGTACCTGGCAGCCAGCTACTGCTGAATTGCAGGCTGTGGGCAGGATCAGGAAATATTTTTAAGTAGGTATATATATTTTTATATATGTTAATTTTTTTTTCTGTAGTGATGACATGCTCTAGAAGCAGGTGTACTAGAAGTACAAAAAAAAAAGGTACACTTCTGATAGGAAAAGTGAGGGGGGGGGGGGGGGAACCCACCCCAAACCCATAAACCTAGGTCAAGGGCTGCACCTCACCTTTCTTGTGTCCTTCCCCTCACAGAGAGGGGCTTTCTCAGAGGCAGTGACCTGGCTCCCAAAAATTTATATTTACAGATCCCAGGCACATACAGGATTCAGTGTGGAAAACAATATTTGACTGTGCTTTGAAAACAACCAGCCAAGCTTACAGGCTTTTTTCCATGGTTTCTGAGGGTGATAGATGACCTCTTCTTCCCCTCATCTCAGTATTTCCTCTGCCTCCAGCCCTGTTGCCTTTTAAAGCAGCAATGGGGGAATTTTATTATGTTTTATACTTTCATCTTCAGTGATGATCTGTCTCTTTCTCCATGGGTCCCTACAGCATGCTAATCCCTCAAGTCTCTTACACAGCATAATTTTCATCTTAATTTTTCTGTTTCTCAGTGTTTAATAGTTTTGCCAGGGGAACAGGGGGTCATTTCCTGTCCCCACCAGATCATTAATTCTCTATGAAAACACCACAATCTCACACTCCTCAAGCAAACACAAACCTTGGGAAGAGGCAATGTCATGTGCAGAACACTCAGCTGTGCTGCAGCAGCTGGAGGAGCAAAGATGCTGGTGTGCACTGCAGACACCAAAATGGTCATTTGAAAAACAGGGAGGGAGATTATGTAAGAGCAGAGAAAATGGCTTTTTAATTCCGTAACAGAAGTGACGATGTCTGTTTTTTTCAGCTTAATCTGCTGAGCTGTCTCCTCAGTCTTTATTTTTATAAGCAATCACTTTTCTTTTTTTTTTTTTTTCTTGTCACTTTCTGAATAAGAAATTTGATTTTTGCTCCTGTTTTCAGTGCTTGGGTATCTCTACCTTCCTGTAATCTGTCTGAGCCAAAGCTGGAAAAAAGGAAACAAACAAACAAAAAAACCCCCAGCCCTATATTTGTGAATATTTTCTGCAGAACATTTCATGAGATGGGAAAACTCCAGAATTATTCTCCTTAAGCCAGCAACAGGAGGGGAAAATAAATGACTCATGTGTTTACTTTTAAAAATCTTTTTTAAGAACTCAGATGTGCCTGATAAATTATTAGCATTTCACCCAACCAGCCTCTGCTATCAACTCCTGGCATTTCTGTAGGTAGTCCTGTACTTGCTCTAGTATCTCACTGCCAAATCCAAGGACTCAAAGATCCCAGGAGAGATTTAGTATATTTCCCACATCCTTGTCTTGGACATTTTTAAGCCTCTCTTTGTGGGTTTTTGTTTTTTTCCCCCTTTTCCTTGACTTCTTTGCAGGTTTGTTGGTCTTACAAACATCAGTGCCAGCAAACAACTTCTGTAAGCACCAGAACCAGGGAGTTCTTTATGTGCTCTTAGGCACATCCCCAGGCTGGGACCCTTCACCCAGACAATTTCAGTTTCAGATGGTGCTGCCCTCCCTGGCATCCCAGTACCGGTGTGCCTGCAGGACATGGGGAAGTGCCTTCCTCCCATATCCTGGGTACCAGGCAGTGGTGATGGCACATAATTTCCTCATAGGGAGCAGGATTCAGCTGGTGTGCTGGTGAAAAATGTACATTTGGGGTGTGCTGGTGCTTCCCCATGGCAACAGAGTTGAAACTGGACAAGTTTCCATGGTGATTATTACTACGGCAGGATTCTCTTCACACTTCAGGAGAGGCACGGGCAGCACCAGGCAAAGCAGCCAGGCATCAGCCAAAGTCTGCTGGCAGCAGCTCACAGGGCACAAATTCTTTATCCTTCCCAATAAATGGATGCATAGTGCCATTAATTTGCTGATTTTTTGGGATATTTTTCCCCAAGGCAGGGAAGTTTTGATCTTTAGGGGAAACAGGCTGCATATTACACCACAATCATGAACAGAAACCATCCCTGCCCTTTTTTAATTGCCATTTGCTTGGTTGATATAAAGAGTTGGGCTGTCAAACTGGATTTTAAGTTGTTTTCATTTTTTTTTACCCCCCTAGTCTTTAATGAATCAGGTGCCTGGTTCACATTGCTGTTTATGTCTAGCTCTGTGGCAGGGTAAACACTGAATTTTGGTTGGTTTTGCTTTGCCATTTCATGGCTCCTTTCTGATCCTGCACTCAGCATTTTCAGGAGGAAAAAGGGACAAGTATTAAAGGGGAATGAAGTACCCTTCACGAATAGTTGAATATTTCTTGGCTGCAATATTTTTAGAAATGTTTGTTTTGAGGCTTGAGTTAAAACAACATGCTGTCACTCAACTCTGATGTGCATTGTCATTATGTGAAGCTGTGTTTAAAAATGTGGAATGGGCATCCTGAGTCCTAGTTTCAGGCTGTACTGAGAGCATTTTTTGGCTGCAGGCAGTCCTTAAGGCCATGTTTATGGCTAAATATAAGTTCCTCAAAATGTTTCGCACAACACTCAGGGCTGTATGTATATTCCGCATCTCTGTATGTATAGTGCACTGTATTATGGAGTCGTTGGCTCGAAGTGTGGAAACGTTTAATGGCTTTTCTTTGGTGACGGGGTTTTTAAAGGCAATTGCAAATATTATTTTAGGGAAGAGATTTATGTGGTGCCTAAAATATAGTTCTGGCTTGCAGGCCAAATTATGTCGGTGCTGATGCTCCCGGCAGCGCGGAGCCGCCGCGGGTCCCAGTGACAGCGATGTAGAGGTGGTGCTGGCGGAGCCCAGGAAGCCCTGTGACATGGAGGAGCTGTACAAGGATGCCCCCAACCTGCCTATGGATGTCACCAACTCACCCTCGGCGATGGCCAACAACAAGCTGGAAAATGGTGTGGCTCAGCTGATCACAGCAGAGGCTTGGAACATCAACTCGGCCGACCTGATGAAGAAAGCCCTTTCCCCGCTGGTGACAGTCCCTGCGCCCTCCATCCTGACGCCGCCTGCCGAGTCGCAGAGCGGGGTGGCCCTGAAGGTGGCGGCCACCGTGCTGCAGCCCATCTGCCTGGGGGACAGCCCCGTGGTCCTGCCCATCCACCTGCAGGTCGCCGGCAGCGCAGCCCCACAGATGCCAGCCACCAACGCTGCCACCCCCTACGTGATGACAACGCAGGGCCCGGTCCCGCTGCCCGTCCTCCTGGAGCAGCACGTCTTCCAGCACCTGAACTCGCCCCTGGTGCTGCCCCCGGGCGCCGCCTGCCCCGCCAGCCCCCTGCACGCCGGCCTCTTCCCCGGCACCGCCACCCCCGTTGGGCAGCCCCAGCTCCTGGACCCCAAGCCCTCCGGCCAGGCGCAGGAGCCCGTCCTGTCCCCGGTCTTTCAGACCCCGGGATTCGCCGCCGTCCTTCAGGACCTGTTTCCCTCACAGGGCGCCCTGGGCTCAGCCCCCTGTCAGCCGCCCCCCGACTACTCCACCCTCCCACCGCAGGCCTTCAGCTCGCCCCTGTCCCCGCTGGTGCCCCCTGCTACGCTGCTGGTGCCCTACCCCGTCATCGTGCCCCTGCCCGTCCCCATCCCTATCCCCATCCCTGTCCCCATCCCTGTGCCCCACGGCGCCGAGGCCAAGGCGGCCCCTGACCCACCCAAGCCTCCACTCTTCACCCCCCACTCCTGCAAGGGCACCCAGACACCCCTGGAGAAGGAGGAGACGAAGCCATTCGAGCTCCTCCACCCACGGGAGTTTCCCCAGCTGAGCCGTCACACTGTCATCAAGATGGGCGGTGAGAACGAGGCCTTGGACCTCTCCATGAAAGGGCCGCCCGCGCTTCGGGCCAGCGAGGCGGTGCCGCCGCCTCCGCCGCCGCCCGAGGACGGAGCTCTGGACCTGTCCCTCGCCTCCTGTCGCAAGCCAGGGGGGCCGCACGGGGAGGCGGCCGGCTCCAGCCCCGCCACCACCGCCGAGGTCGGTGCCCACCCCGCCCCGGACAAGCTCCCCGGGCCGGCCGCCCCCTTCGGCCCCTGCAAGCCCCCGGAGGCGGCGGGCAAGGCGGAGGGCAGGGCCGCGGGCGGCGGCGCGGCCGAGCTGCTGCGGCAGCCGCAGAAGTGGCTGGTGGAGCAGGCGGGCAGGGCGGGCTGCGAGCCCAAGGCCGGCAACAACATCGAGATCGTCAGCACCTCGCAGACAGCCAAAGTCATCGTCTCCGTCAAGGATGCCGTGCCCACCATCTTCTGCGGCAAGATCAAGGGCCTGTCGGGCGTCTCCACCAAAAACTTTTCCTTCAAAAGGGACCTGCCCCAGGACTCGGTGCTGCAGTGCTACGATGTGAAGAGCCCGCCCGAGCCCCGGGACAGCGCCGAGGCCCTCAGGAAACCCGTCAAAAACAGGAGCGTAAAGCTAAAGAAAATGAACTCGCCGGAGATACATATTCTTCCAATCAAGAAGCAACGGCTGGCTGCCTTTTTTCCAAGAAAGTAAATTATGGGTTTTTAGAATTTTAAGATTATTATGAGAAGAAGAAGAAAAAGTAATAAAAAAAGATGCACTCGGTTTTAAACTCATTTAAAACTTTAAACTATCTTTGTAAGTTATTTTTAGGGGAAGAGGGAGAGGATTGGACGTAGAGGCCCTATAAGCTTGGTTGGTTTGGTTTTTTCTTTTTTTTTTTTTTTTTTTTTTTTTTTTTTTTTTTTTTTTTGGTTACCAAATTTTGACTTTTCATGGGAAACTGAATAAAAAGCAACCTATTTTTCAAGCAGATTGCACATTTTGCAGCTTTAATGGAGTAATGGATGAGTCAGAGGGGTAAGAGCTATTTTCACTGCCATAAAGTGCTTTGATGATGTAACTCTTCATAACAGTCAGAATGGAAATTTCAAAATAAATGTTTGTACGTGCTAATTGGTTGCGGCATTCTTTTCTCATTTCCGAATCGCTTTCAGTCTATAAAGAAGGTTGTACAAAATGTCTGTAAGCTGTAAAGCGCCACAACTGACTTGCAATGAGCCTAAAATGTTAAAAAAAAATAGTAGGCTAAGAAAAATTATCTTGTCCTGCAGCAGTGTGGAAGAGCATGTCACAACTGCTAACGATGCACCCAGTGAGCTGCCAGAGGAGTGAGAGAGTGCTACAGCCTGGTGCACACCTAAGACAGGTTCACTGTGAGACACCCATAGCAAACCATCTTAAATAGTGTTTTCAGTAATTTAAAATAGAAAAGCCTAAAAGTCAAGGGAATTCGGTTGCCAGGGGGCAGGAGGGGAAAAAAGAATCACATAGTTTTTCCCAGCCTGACTACAGCTATATGGAAAAATTGTTTATTGTTAGTTTTCAATGTTTCTTTGATGGCTGAAATCAATGCACGTGAAAGAGTAGGGCTGTGTAACTTTTATCTCTCAGCAGTGTACAAAGCCACCCACATCAATGCAGAAATGTGAATGTACAATTAAAATAAAGTTCTGCTAGGTTACAGCTCTGCACTTGTCTGTGGAAATGGGCTGGAGGTGAATTATTGTCTGTCAGCTTCAGAGTTCACACAGCTCACTGGCAAAACCAGATCCTGATGGAAGGACAAATGTGAGAGCAGGAGGACAGTTTTTGGGGGGCACTGTGTTTTTTGTGGCTATACCTGTAGAAAACTTTTGTTACAATTTCAAATCACATCTTCCTGGCAGGGGACCAGGGCTATCTAAGTAAAAAAAGCCATTGTAAAGCCATCAGCTGGATGGTGTCACACACTAACTGTGCCTGCCTTTGCCTAGCTGCCACCAGCCTATTTCTAAGACTCCTCTTGGACAGCTTTGGGAAGGTTTTTGCAGTTGTTCACACAATGAGAAGTTCCTCAAAGGAGCAGCTTCGGTGTCTCAAGTCTACCCACACCCATAGGCACCAGTGTCATGCCAAAATCTGCTGCAAGTTTTGATAGCAGCAGACACCAGTTCTGGAAAATGAATCTGCACTATGGGGTTAGGAAGGGCATTATGTTTCTTTCTTATGTTTCCTTGGCTGAAGGATCACTTGCTTAATACAGAAATGGAAGACTTTCACGTAGGCATAGCATCAGTTCTGTCAAACTCTTGCTTTTTAAGTATTTTAAAGCCTTTTATTTTTCCCTGAGGTGGCAGAACTGACAATGTTCAGAAGAGCGTAAAGTGTTGATGGATTCATTAATGTTTAGTCATCTGACTGTATTTTTTTTAAATATCTTTTTTTTTTTTTCTAATTGAAAATACTCAGCTACTTTGTTTTTCTCCTTCCAAGAAACTGCTAATGAAATATGTCATCTGCTTATTGCAGTGCAGAGGCTGAGGATTTCAATGTCCCTTGGGATGGGCATCCCAGTTGTCACTGTCTGCTTCTATTTCAGCCTGCCCATTCTAGAGTGTCAAAAAACCTTCTGATAATGTGAATTTTTCCCAGGGCTATACCACAGTAAAATAAGGCAGTCACTGAATTGGCTGCTGTCATTTTTATTTTGCAGTTGACAGAAGCAAGTTCAAAAGAAATTTCATTTATTTTCTTACAAGAAGTGTTTCACACTGGTGGTGGCATCTGCTGCACCAACTCCCCAATCCTTGCTGTCCTTGTGTGAGTCACTCCCCACAGCATCCTCAGCAGGCAGAGAGGGCATCCACCCACTGCTGCCCTCCTGCTGGCCACAGGATAGCTGGGACAGGCAGAGCTCGGTGATGGCACTGGCTGCAGGTGCTCAGCTTTTCCCTCCTCTCCTTCAGAGGCATTTACTGGGAGCATCAACCTCCCAGCCCACTCTGCACACAGAGAGGTCTGGTTTAACTGAATTTGACCACAGGCTCCAGAAACCCTGACAACAAATTAGGCTAAATCAGCTTTATGACATTATAAACCCATACAAGCACTGTCGAAACACCCAATGCCTGGGGACAACAAATTGAGTTTAAAGCCAGCTGGTGCTGGTTGTAACAGTAGACCAGACCAGCAGCCATGTGGCTGCATCTTGCTCCTTGGAGGAGTAACTGCAACCTTTTCCTTCTGAAGCGGGGCTGAGGAAAACCAGAGCAGGCTCCAATTATCCCAACATCCCTCTCTGCCACCCCAGAGCAGGCTCCCTGACTTTACAGGGCCAGGATGGGCAGGCTCCCTGGCACTGCTCCCTGGCATTGCTGGTTGCCACCAAGATCCCCAGAGCCTGTGACACAGGCTGGAGCCACTCCTCTAGAAATGGATAAACAGAGCAGAAGGGGCTCACCCACTCCACTGCCTGGCTTTTCCATTGCTCAAACTGCAGGGGGAATATTCTCAATGGCATCTTCCCAGGAAGGCTTAGGAGAGCTGGCACCCCTTACCCTGCTGCCATTTCATGCAACCCCAGGCTTCAAGGCTGTGCCATGGGAAGAGGAGCCCCACACTGGCACCTCTCCTGCTGCTGAACTCTGTTGGGCAAATGATGCTCAGTAGGGACCACTTGCCTCCCACCACCCTCGGGTGGGAAGCTCAAGTCCTACATCCCATCAGCACGGGGGAGAAGTGGCCATAGAACAAAGTACTTAATTACACCAAGATTGAGCACTTTCACCTCCTCCTCCTCGCCTCTAGCAGCAATTACAGATTTTGTATATTGGGCCATTAATTTTCTACAGGGCTACATTTTAACTGCTGCTGAAACTTCTGTATGAGGAGAAAGACATAGAGCTGCACTCATGATATATGGAGCTTCCATTTCTGGTGGCTGTTAATGGAGACATTAATACCTCTAGTGAAGTTGAAGGGAAAGTCATTAAGCTGTAATGGTAAGAGGAAGACATTTTACAGTGATGAGTGTATGCAAGAGGTAAAAGAGGGAGAGAGGAGCCGTGCCCTCAGGGGCACCCCTTGTTGGCTCCAGTCTCTATGTGACTTGGGGTGTGGGGTGTTATTAGGGAGTGAGTGAGAGGGTAGAAGGTTGCAGGGTCGTGTTACCTTTCCCTCTGCTCTTTTCCCCCTGTCAGGCAGGGGCTTTGCAGGAATCCAGAAACTGAATCCAAGGCTGGCAGAAGGGCTGCACATCTCAGATGAAGGCCATGGGACAGGGCAGCCTTGGGGGCAGGAGTGCTCAGATGAAGCAGCTTTCCCTACACAGGGACAGCCTTTCCCCAGTGCTGCTTGGAACACAGCTCCAGGACCAGGGGTGCACACCTAAGGCTTCCACACATGGAGTTAGCTGTTAGCAAAATAAATTAATCCAAAAGAAGAATGAGCAGCTTCTCAGACAGGGAGCTTACCTGGACTGGGCAGTTTCTAGGCTGGTGAGGACACCAAACAGTCAGGTAAGGCACAGAAGGAAAAGGTGGAAAGAGGGAGAGGAAAGCAGGCAATGGAAGCTGAGAGAAGACCCAAGCCTGTTAGTACTGCACCTTTATTGAAGTTAGCAAGCTGCCAGACAGAGAATGAAAGGAAGAAGCAAAACGATGGCCTTTGGCTGTGAGCTGCTGACAGAGAGAGAGAAGAGGGTGTCAGCTTCAAAGACAAAGCTCAGGCCACTGGGTGAGAGCAGGGAGAAAGGCAGGCACTGAGCCCAGAGAGGGCAATGTTGTCTTGGGCTGAAGGCAGCCAAAAAGTGACGGCTGGGGGAGACCATGTATCAAACCACACATGCTGAACACACAAGGCAGTGCAAGCTCCTGCTCCTCCTGCCCTGACAGCAGGGGACAAGGGGCAGCAAAACCATCCCAGCAGAAATGTGAAGGGAAGCAGAAGAGCAAAGGTAGCTGGTTTTGCCTTTCCCATGCCTGAGGGAACGTGTGTGACCTAAATTTTCCTACCACCCACATTCCTTTCTGCTATAAAAGTGATATGCCACGATGTCTCACGATCACTGCTCACTTTTTAAACCACTTCTCCCCATTTTCTGCTCAGGCCTCCCAGAGCACTGGGATGATTTCACGACCTTGCACATCTCTGCAGAGGTTTGACCCATAGGGGCTCAAGAATCAGCTTCACATGCACATGAAAGGTTTCAGGGGAAACTGAGCATGGAAGGGAATGAATCAGAGAAGTCTGTGCCCCTTCACTTGCACAGAGGCAATTTGGGACTGCGATCCGACAACAGTAAGTGACTTGTTAACAGTTCTCATGAAGAATATAAGACAATGAAAACAGCATAAAACAACATTGCATAATATCCTGGTGCCAGATGTTTTAGTTTGCTTTTGTGCTCAAGTTTATAAAAACATGTTGAAGGGCTCAGTCAAGGACCTTGTTTTCCTCTGGGGTCTGTTCCTGCCTTCCCAAAGGCAGACAGCCTGACACAGTGACATTAATAATGTTAATTTGTGCAATTTGCTTTTTTCACTCACCTTTCACTTTTTTTTCCCCAGTGCTTCCTCCTCCTCCTATTTAAAGCTGTATTTCTCTTAGACTATACCACATATCCCTAATGCTGAAGTTTTCAATTCACAGTACTCTGGGGCAGTCTGACACACACAAGCAAATCCCCTAATTTTAGTGTGGAAAGCCTATTTTCCACAGTTGTTAAAATCACGGTATTGCAATCCTGTTAGGAAAATCTGTTTTGTTGTTGAACCATCTGAAACATTTTTTCATGTTTGAGTAAAAATATTACTAATCACTAAAATATTTAGTACTGCTTTGTGCCCATATACCCCAAGCTCTCTTAGAATAATACCATAACATCTCAGTACTGAAATTATTAGGATTGTTCCAAGCTAAGATATGAAAATTAAAAGAGCAAACAGCGGGGTACAATCTAATCAAGTATCTGGAAGGAAGGACTATTTCTACTTTGTTCCAAGTGGAACATAATTTCTTCACTGTTTGGAAGTGTGTTTCCAGTGAAACGCTGGTAACAGACATTGCATCCCTGCATCACCCTGTGTCCCCCCCTTGCTCCTGGGATTACTAATGTTCCTTAGGCCACAGCTGTTTCAAAACTGTCACATTTTTTGCATTGCTTCAATGTCATCCTTCCCACCACATCCTCATCAACGGAGTTCCCATCTTTCTTTGCTTAGGAACAAAGGCAATTATTTGTCCCAGACTGGCATCTCACAGACCAAGGACAGGCCACTGGACACAAAACAAGGAGGTGCTTCTTTGTGGACCTTTTGTACCCAAAGAAAACCCCTAGAAGTGCCACCAATAAGCATGGGAAAGCTATTGATTTTTGAGTTTCTGATACACAAGTAATTTCTTGCTTATGGAGGAAAAAAACCCCAAACCCAACCTTACCTGCATTCAAAGTTATAAAGCTAACAAGTAGATTGTTGATTTTTTTTTTAAACAAATGTTTCAAAATAAGTATTTTGAAAGTTGGTCCACAGAGCACAATCCAGTGTAAGAGAGAGCATGTACCTGCCCTTCAGAGACCCTCCACAGCTCAGCCATGATGGCACAAAGCCACCACACTCAATCTCACAACCCTATGATGCATATGCCACACTCACCTAGAACCACCTGTATTTGTGTACATGGGGATCAGAGTGGGGTTTCAAGACCCACAGAATATTTAAGTGCTTGCTGTCTGCTTTTTGCCACAGCATTCTGTGCAACAACAAAGATCTAAGAAAGCACAAATATTCTCCTTTGGCTAGATATTCTGAATGACTGGATTTTAAAGCCAGACCTCTTGTGTGGTAGAACATGGCACCTGGCCAACATTGCTTGGTTACTGTAATGTGCACCTGAACATTTGCTTCTCGATGCCAATGTCTTCCAATGAAGGACTTGAGTAAGAGGGTTGTTCCAGCTTACTAGCAATGAAGAGAACTTTAGGTGGGGAATTAGGTCATGTGCTAAAGCTGAAATGGGTATTGAGTCTCCCATGATAGAAACCAGCTAATAAAACCAGTAGAGTCAAGAAGTCTCTTAAAGCAGATGTTGGTATTTGGTCAGATCACTCATACCCTCAACTCCCATGGACTACATTCAGAAAGAGTCTGGACAACTGTGATGTCAAGAAATGAAGTTACATTAAGTCAAACCCAAGCCTATGTTCCCAGGTTTTGGCCCCTCAACTGTTCTGGCTTTAAAAGAAGTCATACCAATAGTGAATTGTTAGCAGCATCTAAGAAACAATTTAAGGACAGAAAGTGCATGTCCCAAAAACTGGGTTGGGAATGACAAGGATTCATCCCTTGTTTTCAGATAAAAGCATGTCAAGATAAGACTTCACATCCCTGACATGGTTCAAAATGTTTATTCCTAACTTTCCCCTTAAAAATCCCACCATAACATGAACAGTCAAAGACACAAGTCATCTGTGAATCTGAAACAGTTTATCTTGATATATCCACCTGGTTTTCTCCTTCCTAATTTTCCATTACTTCATTCTTCATGTAATTCCTTCCTATGTTTATTGCAAGCAAACCCTATCACTCATCCCAGCCTTGCATTTCTGTTTTCTTTCAAAACATTTCAACTTTCCCCAACCTGTTCATTTCCTGTAGCCAAACACCACCCAGGCAATTACAATTAATATATTACAGTGAATGAAAAGATGTATGAAAGTAATATGCTCCCTTTTGCTGAGCTGCCCTCTTGAAAACAAATGAACAGCTGATAGCAGTCAGGTAAAAAAAAACAAACTAACTAAAAACCCACAAGAAAAACAATAAAAACCCCACCACAAACAAAAAATAAATCCACACCAAACTAAAACCAACCAACCAACCAACAAACCCGCCCACTGTCCCATTACCCACTGAACCTAATAAATAATTATGTTCCAATATAACAATTATTGGCAGTTATGTTCCACCTCACCCCTAAAGTACAAGCATAAACCAAGGTTAGACTAAATCTGAGCATTTATTTATTAATTTCTCCCTCCCCACAATTTTGCTCATATAAGCACAGGGACTTAAAAAAGAAAAGCACTTTGTAGATCACTCCTTAAGTAACACTGTGCAGGTGGGAGGCATCTGTTCATAACAGAGTAAGTACCATGCACATCCCCAGGCAAGGGCTGATACCAGTAGCAATCCCTGGTACATCAGAGATAAAGCAAGCAAAAGCTGCAGACTCCTTCCCTTACTTTTCATAACATGCAGGGTTAAAAAGCACATGGGAAGATCCTTCCCTCAAAAGGGTCTTCAGTAAGAGGACACATGTTCTGCAGCACTAGTTTGGAGATATGGAAGTTGTGGAAGAGTTCAGACCTGTTTGAAAACCTCACTCTTGGAAATCTAGACAGCATTAGCCCAATTGCTTGGGGAAACAGAGTGCCTCCATAACTACTAAAAAGAATTAAATATAAGAAAGGGAAAAAATCAGCAAAATCATGACCTCTTGCATTTGAACACCAGACTTTCTAAGGTGTACCACCATTCATTACGGTTTTTTCCCACTGCCTTTCCAATTGCCTCAGCATCCGCCTGGAAGGGTAGATAAGTCTGTCTGTCCAGATCTGGACCTCAGAACTGGGACAGCCAACACAGGGTAATGGCAATTGTCATGGTACTTTTGTGGCATATTCATTTTCTTCCAGCTGTCACAACTAGAAAGGAACCACTGGCAGAGAGGGTTTCTGCCAGCTTCAAGCTGTACATCTGTTCACGCTTGTCTGTTCAGACAACATGGGATGCAATCTCCCCTTCCCCTTGTGCTGGCATCTGTTTGCTTGTGCTGTTTGTCCTCAAAGGCCTTGGATTTCGGAAGCTGGAAACTGAATCTCTGTGGATGAAAATGCCTTTGTGTATTTTAAAAAGAAAAGAAGTAGAGAGGTGCAGCCTTCGCTACCAACACTAAACAATTCCCCTGCAGTTAATGAAAGCTGAAATAAAACTAGCAGTGGTCCATAAAGCTATGAGGAGAAACAGCTTGTGCAGGACTCCTCAGCATGTACAGCAGGACTGGGAGATTCTGGAGCTGATAGAAGCTAATTCTGATTAAAATGGGACAAATTACAGCTTATCAAAATTATCTGCTGCAACAGGGATGGATGATTATGTAAGTGAGGAATTTAAAAGCCCGCTGGATCACTGTAATGGCATATTTTAAGTACTCACAGGACTCCTGTCATCTACCACAGCCACAATAATGAGGATTTATTTTGAACAAACCATCAGAGAACAAAGCAGCAAAATACTTCAACATTAAATAACCCCCCAACCCTATCTCTGCAGCTTTCACACTAAAAATATATATAAAATGTTATGTATACAGTTGCAGACTCACAACAGTGAGTTTACAACAGACTCTTCAGATTTTAACAAGTCTCAAAATGGCTCTGCATGACCTTTGAAACAACAGGAACACTGACAGTTGGGGAACACAATCCCAGGATTATGGGCTAGTTAGGAAGCTTTACAGAGTGAAAGATTATAATCAAGGCTTGAAAAAAAAGCAGCAATCATTTCAGCACTAAAATGGACATGAAATCAGCTTCTGCCTCCCTGCATCACTCTTAGGCAGTTCCAAATGAGCACTTTTTACTCACTCCCACGGTTTTACATGCAATAACGATAGAGAGGAGGAATAGATGACCTTTGAAATTGATCTTAAGGAAGTCTCTCTTTTTTTCTTTTTTCCTCTTTAAGCCAAGATAGTGTAACTCTACACAGTCTCAACTTGGCAGAAAGAGCAACAAAAAGATGAGGACACTCATTACTTAGAAGGGGTTCACACCTCTTCATTCATTTTACTCTATTATGTAACTAGCTGGCCAATCAAAGAAAAAAAATACTGTTATCATTCCCTTTTAAAATGTGTTTCTCTCCATGATCCTGCATTAAAATAGACAACATGCTATAACTAACAAAAGAAGACTGTGGAAAAGTTGGACTCACTGCTGAATGAGGAGGGGGACCTCATGACATAGAACATGGCTGAATTACTGAATACCAGCTTTGCCTCAGTGTACCCATATTTCAATTCTCTGAATTTCAGCTTAAATTAAAGGACAGACAAGCACAAAGAAACTTTTATCTGATCAGGTTAAAAGTTCAAGATTTTAGTCATCCCCACTCAGGGCTCATTTTTCCTCGACAAAAATACTGGAGATACTCAAATTTCAAAATTTTGTATCATGTTCAGGGCTTACATAATCACATCCACAGACTCACATAAAACTGTCAGAGCTACAGAGATGGTAAACACCACTTTTTGCAAATCATATCCCTGACTGCAGAGGAAGAGCTTCTACCAATATAATGAGTAATGAGATGAACATCTTTGTGCCTGTGTCTACCACCTGAAATAAAAAATGGTGTGTCTTTATCCAAAACAACAAAAAAGGGGAAGATGCTCCATCCTTCAAGCCAACACTGGTAACACGATATTGCTGTCTTTCACTGTCATTCCTACATATGTGTGAAAAAGTCCTACAATATTTATACTGCCACACCCTACCCTCCAGCCTTCTTCAATTCCATTGTTCCATAGGTGTTCTGCAAAAATAATTTTTAGAGCTGCTAGTCCTCCCAGGCAGCAGTATTTTAATTTCCAATAGTCCCACGATGCACTGAGTTATGGCACTGTCTTCCAAGATGACCAAAAGTTACAGAAGCAGATAAACAGATGAATTCATGTTGATAGAAAAGCAATTGGTGAAACGAAGAGACTAAATCACATTATCTTGTATATCAAATAAACACCAAAAAGATACTAAGTATGCTCTGAGAGAGATCAGATGCAAAATGCCTCTGGACTACTGGTACTGCCAACTTGCAATTTTCATCAACTGCCAGTGACAGTTGTGAGGTTACCATTAACCCAATCCAAGTTCCTTCTCAGGCACCGGCTGATTGCTGGTAACAGTCACTGGAACAAGAGACTTCTGTATCACAGAAATGAGAAAGCTTAAAGTCTACAAAGTTCAAACTTACTGCCATTAACTGCTTTGACTTAAAATACTTCATATCTTTATCTGAACACAGCACAAACATTTTTTATCAGCCTCTTTCCCTCAGTGGTTTATATGAGAATTCTATAAGCTTTAAGTTGGATAATGAGATATACAAAACAAAATAGTTGAATAACTAGATAAGTTCTTACTGTGAAAACACAGAACAACCCAAATTCAAACATTAATTGCTCCAGATGAACAAGGTTGGAATGATCTTACCCTTTTCATTAAAACCTCCTCATATCAGATGTTTCCATGAACTGTCAAGAACAGCCAAATGCCAGATCAGACAGCCCCCCTTGCCTATGCAGAGAGCACTCACCCATCCACACACCATCAAACAGAACAGACAGTTACAACAAGGAACAAACTATTTTATTTTTCTTGCTAGATAAGAACATCCCACTGAAAATAAAGAATAAAAAATATATTCTGTTGTAAGACTCTGAATGCTCGAAACTCACGCAACAGCACACGGAGAAATTCTGGTACAGCAACATCACAGTTATCTTTGTGCACATAGGTACACAGAAAGCCTTGAACAAGTATTTATACCCACAATAGTGCCATGTACAAAAGATCAAACAGAAAATTCAAACATCTTTGTTTTTCTTATGCCAAGGGCAATGTAAAAAATGAATATTGTTTTCAGTCAATTACGTCCACTTAAATTGAATGGGATCTTTTTATGCTGAAGAACCCAAATTCAGCATAATAAGGCATAGAAGAAGTAGTATATAATTATATATATGTTAAACAATATACTGAACACACGGGGAATGATGTTTTCATTAATGTATAATTCTTGGTGTAACCATATGAAAGTGAAGCCAGAATCTTTCTAACACCAAGAGAAAATACTCTGTTTCTTCAATCAATGCTCTGACTTTTTTTTAGTATAAAGAGCATGCCTGTATTGTATCATCTAAGCATACATGCACCACAAAAGATATGCAAAACAAATCGATACAGATAAACTTTAGTGTCAAATGTCTAATGATGTAATAACAAAAACAATTCTCAGGGCCAAATGACTTTCTGAATCGAAATTGTATTGCAGTCACTTAAAATAACAAAATACTTGGAATTGTGAGTCACAAAATTCACTGTTTTCTAGCAGTACCTTGCTGAAATCTGATGAGTATCAGTCTACGGGTAAAGAAAGTCATTTTCAAAAAAGGAATTTGTAAAAAATACATTTATACTATATGCTTTCATATAAAAAGGCATTAAGAAATATAATAAATCCTACCATTTTAGGACTACACCTTCCCTAACAAACAGTTTTATCACTTGACTATTACATACAGTACATTCAATTTCCTAAACAGAAAGTATATTTTCTTGTCCCTGATGTATTTTACAACTGGCAGTGACAACAAACTGTTTTATTATCACCACTCATTCTTGCAGCTTATACAAACAGCACCAATTTTACCCAAAAAAAGGTTTATCAGTTACATAGTAGCACTTCCTCACAGGAAATATAAACCCAAAACATTGGAACCAAATGTGTCTTTCCAAATATATATCAGAATATATGGCTCAGAGTTAAGGAATGAATAACCAGGAGTATTGCATAGTACAGGGATCTTGCCTGTATGAATAAAAACACCTTTTGATTGTTTGTCACCTTCTGACTCCAAGAACAAATTAAACAGGTGCTAATGAAAGTAATACACAACTAAATTTACTGGTAAAAAAAACCCAAGAAATTGTACAGTTCTCTCTGGCACAGTGCAAAGTACACATTAAAAAACTGAAAAAATATGTACAGTGTGTATGTATATTTTTATATAGTACTTATTTCCCTGACACATACACATGTACATATAAAAAGCATGAACACATCCATGCCAAACTTAGCAAAAAGATGGAATGTTTAATATGTGGATGCATTGTTCCAGTGAAATCAGTCTGTCTCAGAAATGGCTGTTTATACAGCCAATATGACCTTCCATGAAACAGAAATATTTACTGCCTGCCTAAACTGACAATATATGATACATTTGTCCTCATTACTTCCCAAAGGACTGATAATCACACTTTATAAAAGCTTATACTTGAATTAAGCCCTCTCTTCCATTACCCTTCCTCTCTTCTGAAAGACCAGAATATTCACTACAGAGATGAAATCTTCTATTTTAAGATTTTCTTGCAATATAAAAGTTTACAGCCACCCCTGTAAAAAATATTAACACCTGATGCTGGTTTAATTTATTGTTTCCCTTTGGGATTCAGCTGTTTTGGTTCTGGATATGAACACATTGGCTGAAGCCTGTAACTCAGAACACACTTTTCAGGATTCGGAGAGCATTGTTACCAGAACTGCCCACACCCAGCATGATCAACTGTCCTTCCCTGCCAACTTTCTGTGAAAGAGTTTGCAAAAATACTAGAATGTAATACAAATCCCTCCCCCCACTTTATCCTGAATGTCTCTTTTACAATTTGAGGCCACTTTTAAAAAATAAAGGTTTGTATCAGCAAAAGCGTTTCAAATGAAGGCAATGGCTGTGAACCTGAGAGCTTGGTGTGACCCCAACTCACGTTTGTGGTACCCCCTGGCTAGAACTTCCCTTGTTTAAGTCGTTCAATGTGGTAGCACAACTTCAGGGCAGGCCCCAGCTTCAGTCCCATGTATTTCATGATCATATCACTCCTCAGTAAGAGTAGTGCTTTCCCATCAATTTCCTGCAGAAGGAAGAGAATAAACACAACAGACAACTACTTCAACAAGCTGCACAGTAAAACAGGAAAGTACATTATAGTTGTTTATACTGTAGTACAAATACATCTACTGTATATAAAAGAGCAAGTTTTAATTTACAGATGACCACTGAAATTTAATTAGTTTTAGTATTTTTTAATGTGTGATTAAGTATTTGAGATGTTAAAGAAAGAAAATAATAGTAAATAAAAGAAACTGACTAAACAGCCCTCAGATTTAGGGTTTCCAACCAGGAAAAGAAGTGAATGGGTCAAGGGAAAAAATAAAAAGAAGCTGCAAAGGAAGGTCTGTGCAGTTAGAGATTAAATGATCCAAGCCCCGAGGCCTTGCACTGAACCTTGAAAACAGCTGTGGGAGGATTCTGGCATGCGTGTGCAAATGGTCACATGGAGGAAAGGGCCAGAGACCATCTAAATATGGGAAATTAGACAGATCTATTTCCATGTTGAACCAAAGAGATTGTCAGGATCAAGACCAAGGACAACCTAGTCAGACTTCAACTGTCTGACTGAGAAGTTGCTGAAATATGACAGTCCTAAGCTCTTAGTATCATTACATACCACAGACAGGCAATTAGTTCCATAAAGCACCATAAAGAGAAATACTCTGTCTTGCTTTTTTAAACATAAACCTGATAAAACAAGTGACATTTACCATTGCTATACAACTAAGAATAAAATATAAGACAGGAATCTACATCAGAAGTTATTTTGATTTTTCATTTCAATCCAGCTTACTCAGAGATTAAACTGTTAGGAGGAGCTGGAGCAGATCATACATTAAATACTACTAAAGACAAAGCCAATCTCTTTTTGGAGGGCCATATATGCAATAAAATAAGAAAGCAGCTCTTTACTGAGCAGCCTACCACAGAAAGGCACAGCAAGAAGAAATAGGGGAGATCAAACCTACCACAAACTGATAACAGTTTCTGTCTCTAAAGATAACATCTAGTCAGACCTATGAAACCCTCCATATTGTTTTCTCAAACAGATTAATTAAGTATTTCAGTTCTCTGAATGTTAGCATCAACGATTAAGTGCCTGGCTAACAATGGGTAACATCACCTCTGCTCTAGAAGATTAAGTCTCCAAAACAGGGGGACTGAATGCCCTGCACTGTACATGAGAATGCCATCGTCTCTAGAAGCACCATGTACGTTGGCCATTAGAACTTGGGCACTTCCAGGTTGGCATTATTCCACATACACTGGAAAGAGGTGGCTATTTATGTTAGTCTAGCAAGACTGAAAGACAGAAAAAATATACTGCAGGAGGGGTTTCGTTTCAGGTAGAAAAGTAATTTTCCACCTCTCTCTAATATATCAGGAGAGTCTACTCCACCTGCAAACAGACTGATAGACATGAAAGTTGTGTTTTAAGAGATTAACATGATACAATATACTAGAATAGAATGGACAAGCACCATACATGTCTCCTGAAGAGTTCTGCATGCGGAGCCAGTGCCCGTGGATCAGCTTCTTTCACAAAACGCACTACTTCCTCTATTGACCAAGTGGAAGGATCCTTATTCAATATTCTTGAAGGTTCCCTTTTTAGTGAATTTAAATCCGGTCCAGTTGTGGAACTTGCAGCTTTTAATACAAAAATATTGTGAAAGGGAGAAGTATCACTAGTTTGTACAGGGATAACACATTTCATTTCACATAAGACACTTTAATATTACCTTATGGCATTTATTAACCGCTGTTTGCAATATATTAAAATGAAAAGATACTTTATTTCCCTTCTGATAATATTGAACTGTTCCTTTTGTCTTTAAATGACTCCTATAACTGCAAATATTTACAGCAGCACAAATGAGCACTGTGACATACCTAGAGGGCTTAGTTTTACTTGTACTTGGCTCCTGGGTCCCAAGATACTATTAACTGGGAATGAGGCAAAGGCAAGTGAAGCTGTGCAGACAGAGGGAGAGACAGTAGGAAACTCTATCCCTGTATTTCAGCAACATGGCAATATTTGATAAGATGCTTAGGAAGTGAGTTGCATGTAGCTATCCCTGTCTGCTCTGGCTTGCTGCAGGGTCCATCACAGCAGCAAGAAGAAGCTGCAGCAGCAAAGACCTTGCCTGGCTTGCAGCACTACACTATTAATACTAAAGGCTTAAGTTCTGTATTTGCAGTTACGTTAGCAAGCCTGACAAGCTTGGCAACAGCACATTTCACTCCATATGCAAGCTCTCCAATGGCAAAGACCTTCTTTATTCATAACTTTGCCTGTTAATTGAAGCAGTGACATACTCTGGAAGGTTTTGTGTAACAGCATACCTTCAATCCGCCTGTGTATCCGATTCCTGCTGACTTCATAGTAACCACTGCTCCCCGCCGAGCTCAGGGACAGCCTGCGCAGGACCGGGGCTGAATTTGAGGTAGCAGTTGCTGGCTGATGGGAGTTTCTGTAAAATGCAGCATTTCCTGAAGGCCGGTACTCCGTGGAATTCCGACAGGCTGGAGAATTAAGTGCAGAATCCATAGAATCCTCAGAAAATCGGTGCTCTTTGGAAGTGCTGTTTTCCTCTATAGGCAATGTTTCTGCTACACAAAAAGCAAGCACCAACATGTTCAAAGTGATGGACATTACACCTTTGTTACTTAAGGCCTAGCTATGTTCTTTTGAAGCTACTGACCAATTGTAATCCTGTTAACAAATCTCTTGTGAGACAATCACTGAGACTGAATGTTTGCCCCTTTTCCTCAACTAATCATTGGGCTCTTATTGTATTTTCAAACATTATTTTTGTAGCAAAAGATTTAATATGTCAGGTTTGAGACATTCTTCCATTAATCATTTCAGTTGTACTTACTGTTTACTGAAAGCTAAGAGCTTTCAGATGACAGACAAATTTTTTTTTTAAATAAAATTGTCTGCTGTAAATATTGATACATCAAATAATTTTAGTCAAGCCAACCATTAATATTATGTAGCATTTATTTTGCAAGACATTATTAATGCAAAAAACTCCCTCATGTTAACTAACAATTGTTTAGTAAGTTCTAAACAGCAGAGGGAGTTACCAACTTCATAAAGAAAACAAATGGACAATTAATATCTATGCACCCCACAGGTTCAGACAGAGGTGCCATTATTAAAAAGGGCAGAGGTAACAGACAAAGCCACAGAAGGCTGTGAGTGCCTGGTATGGCACACTAATGTAACACGTTTCGACCATCCTGCTTTATCTACACACAGTTCTTTGCACAGGGCAGGGTTTCAAGGTCTCTAACTGCAGACTCTGGAAAGCTAAAGATTCAGGTAAATTACTGAACCCAGAACCCACAGAGCAAGTAAAATAAAAATAGTGAAGTCTCGGGGGGGGAGTATAACAATATTCTAGTTCTTATGTCTTTTCAGTGAATAAAAGAAAAACAACATCCACTCAGAAGACTTGTGAACTTTTTGAAGTCTGTCAATACTGATTCTCAGCCACTTGGAGTTCAGCATGTCCCTTTCCCTGGGCCATGAGACAAGAGCCAGGTTTGCTTGATTACTGAAAATTCCACTCCCATTCAGCCCAATTCAGGTCTGTTTGAGAGAAGCATGCTGTGTGAGGAAAAAACCCCCAAATCAACAGGAACGCCACTCCATTCTCTATCAATCATAGATATTCCCCTCTGTTTGCATCAGACCAGTATCTAGCACAAGAAAGAACTTGGAAGCACGCTGTACAAATCTGTATGAAACAAATGCTGCTTTGGCAGGAGAGTTAAGAGCTGGAAAAATATAGCTAACAGGTTCACAGAAGTGTAAGCCCCACACAACCATCTTGAAAATAACTCTACTGAAGTGATAAAACATATGCTAGTGAGGCAGCATATTCTTTGGAATAAGAACTGGTATGTTCTGCAAAAGAAGCTCCTGAAATAAGCCTTTTTACTACTCTTCTTATATGAAAACTTTCAAGAATTTATTGGGCAAATATTAAAACCAAAGGAAGAGTATTTTCCTAAAGAACCCAGTGACCTTCTCAAGCGTGCTTTCAACTTGCTTGAGGTTCTCTTCTGAACTTCTCGCTTGAGGTTCTTCTCTCAGGTTCTCTTTCTGAATCCTGTTTCAAGTGTAGTACAGTGAAGAACTATTATGCATATTTTGACTTTCATACACCATAACTCTGGAAGGGAGTTAAAGGCTCTCAGAGGGCCAGCTCCCTCCTTAGTGAATTCAGTAAGGCAAGACCACAGAATCACAGAATGGAACCATAGAATCCTTTTGGCTGGAAAAAGCCACGATGACCATTGTTAACCCAGTACCACTGTGTTCACCACTAAGCCACTTGTCTTTTACCCAGGATGTGACTCAACCCTGGGCAGCCTGTTCCAATGCTTGACAAGACTTTAGTGAAGAAACTTTTCCTAACACCCAATTTGAACTTCTTCATGTGCCACTTGAGGCCATTTCCTCTTGTCCTATCGCTTGGGAGAAGTGTTAGCCGGGAGAAAATTTGAATTCCCGCCTCCCAATAACCTCCTTTCACACAACTGTAGAGCACAGTAATGTGAGTGAATGGAGGCGAGCACTTCCACAAGCTCCCTCAGTACTCCTGGGCAGATTCTATATGGTCCTAGAAACTTGTGCACATTGTGCACAAGTGGTGACCATTTTCCCTTGGATTGTGGGGGCTTCAGTCTGCTTCCCATCCCTACCTTCCAGCTCAGGATGCATGGAGAACAACAGACCTTAGTACTGAAGCCAGAGGAAAACGAGGCATAAAGTACTTCAAACAGCCTTCCTAAAATTTCATCACTTTTTTCCCCACCCCCCACATCCAATAAAGGCTTGAGATTCTCCTTAGCCCTCCCCGACTGCTGAGAAAAATGAGACAAAAATTTTCTTGTCTTTTATGGCAGTAGCCAGATTAAGTTCTATTTGGGCTTTAACCTTTCTAATTTTTGCCCCAAATAACCTAATATCATCTTTGTAGTACTTTTGATTTTCATGCTGCTTCTTCCAAAGTCCTTTTTTTCCCTGAGTTCCAGCCAAACTTTTCTGTTCAGCCAGGACAGTCTTCTTCTGTCAAGCTTGTCCTTCAGCATGTGAAGACAGCCTGCTCCTGCATCTTTATGTCCAGCCTTTCTGGACTCCTTATCTGCAAGTTGATGTAACATCTTTTACTAAATTTGACAGTTATGGAATAAAGAAGCTTTAATGGATACAAGTCCTTCTCTTTCATACAAGTAACTTTCAAAATAACTGCTGCAAAACTTTCTAGTTTGTCAGACCCGAGTCACAAAAGCAAAGAAGAAGCTACTGAGGTATTTAAAGAAAACAAACAAGAAAACAAAAGCCTTTATATTTCTCAGAAGTACTTACAGTAACTTACCAAGATTAAAAACAAAAGGTATCATTCCATAGAATTTCAGAGAGACTTTAGGAGATGAAGTCAATGATGAACACTATAAAATTAAAAAGTTGCCAACCAAGGGAAAATTAGAGCTGTAGAGAATGAAACCACATCTCAGTTCACAGCCAAAAGGCAGAGGTGATACCTTAAATTGTTACAGAAAGCTGTATGAAGGAGCATCAGGTTTAACTGACTGAATCTGTGCATTCAGATTTCAGAAATCTTGAAAGGTAAGATGGAACAATGGAAGCAACATTCCCCAGCAGAGAGTTTCAACTGGAGTATTAAAGCATGTACCAGGCAATTCCATGTAACGTAATAAAAAAAAACATTTTTAAAGTTTTTATGGTAAACCAGCAGGAATCCAAATATAGGTTGTTTTTTTGGGTTTTTTAATAATTGGTTTAGATTATCTTTGTCAAGACTTCTGTAGAAAAAATATTTTAAAATGACTGTATTGCAAAAGAACTTAATTGTATTCATTCCAGTTATATCCCAGATTTCTCTCTGATGTCATATATCCTGAAGGAAATACCAGGTTTGGGAAAGATCAATTCTGCTTTTTTCCTCCAAGATGTCAGCATTTGAATTTACCTTACTGTGAATTCTAAACTCATATATACAAGGTGGAAAAGGTGGCATATTTCCCTCATTTTTTAGGTAAAGCTTTCTGTTCAGAAGCTGTAGTATCCAATCCACTTTCCAATCCATCCAGCTTCTCTACAAACAAAGTGCAGCCAAACTGGCATCTAGGAAATGGAGCATTGCAATCCATGGAGTGACTCAGTTCGCCTACCTCGGCATTTTGAGCAGCTGTGAATAGCAGGGGTATGGAAGGAGATGAGAGGTTCCACTGCAGCATGCCTGACCTCTGGGCAGATTAATCAAAGGCCAGTAAGAGGCCTTCAGTTTCAAATGTGGGAAGACAGCAGACTGTTTAGGCACTGAAGCCTTAGCAGGAACTGGATGTTTTGTTTTCTTGAGGCTCTTCTGGGAATTAGAAGCCAGTTGTTCTGTCTCACACATAACAAAATGATGTAATTGGACACAGTAGTAGGAACACTCTGTTTTCAGGGGAAGGGAGTCTGAGTTATTCCCCACTCCCTCCTTCTTTATCTTTCGTAAAGATAGTTTCTTTAAAAAGAAACTGTTAGTGAGCAAGAAAGGCAGCAAAACCTGCAAAGCACATCCCTGAGCAGATCAGAAGGAAAACGAGCTGTTTGAAAGACTTTCCCACAATTACTCCATTTTGCCTTCAAATGATATTTCAAAACAACTATTTTAAGACAACTGTGTCTCAATGGAACCAAACTTTTTGGGGGCAGATCTTTCTTGTTAACCAACCCATGACTGACCGCTACAAAATTGCCTCCAGATTTTCAGCAGAGGACATTGTCCTAATGGGAAACACACAGTGCTAGAGAACACTTTGCCTGTTAAAATACACAGAGTACAAATTCAAACCTCTGAAACTATGGAAAAACACTTGCTTTAATTACTTTTTATTCGAGTAACTGCATTTTAAAATGAACTAGTGATCTTAAAAATATTTTAAAGGGTACCCCGACTCCATCTGTAGAAGATCTGCTAGCAAACAAGGAATAAAAAGCAGAATGTGTACTCATGTTTACTTGAGTAAGATTTCTTACAAGATACTACAGATCTACTTAAACATTTGTTTTGCTCCAAATGAAACAACTTCATTTGAGCATTATTAAGTGCTCCACACTTATGTTAATACCAAAAATATAACTTAGATACATAATGTATCTCTGGAATTAAACCAAAACTTCTTTTGTGAAGACACAGAAGTCAATAATCAATGCAGAACTGTGTATAATAACAGCTACAGGAAATATCAAAATGCGAATATGTTATATATATACAAAATAATAAGACATATAATTTTAAATAAGTTATCATTTGGAACATTTTAATTTTACATCCTTTTCTGCTTTAACTGCAGTCTTATGGCATTTTAATATGCACAAAAGAGATATCCTGCCTCTGCTCATGCCAATAGATACAAAATCATTTCAAGGTCACAAACAAAAAAAAGGAAAAAAAGGAGGAAAAAATTACTAATCTCCATTATACTTCAAAAAAAACCCCTTGGAAATTATGTGCAAGTATCTTACTGCAAGAGAAAGTATGTATCAGATGGGATAAGTCAGTGTCATCAATTTACCATGTCTTAGCCAGTTAAATAGCAAATAACCATTTCACTGTGTCTCTCTCACCTGCATTTAAACCTAGATGCTTTACTTCACATCTGAGGCAGACTAGGACTAGACATGTGCTCAGTTACTGCAGCTGAGCTGCAGCACAGGAAGAAGTGTTATTTCATCTGTGAACTACACCAGCCTAAGAGTGAGCTGTCACAGGGGGGCCACACTGCCCCCCTGGCCATGGCTGCCTTCCACTCAATCCTTCCTGTGCTCATCCAAGTCCACAGAGAGTCACTTCAGAGAAGTAAAACAAGATTTCACCAGAATGTTTTCTGTGCTTTTGGTCACTGCTTCAGCTCACTACCCAACCAGGGAAAAAGAGCAGGGGGTGGGCTAGGACTCAGTGCAGGGACAAGGAGGCAAGGAAAGCAGGAGCAGCACAACTTCCACTGGCAGCTAGCTAGCCATAAACTCAGCTGAATTGTATCATCTAGCTGCACCCTTACTCACTTAATGAACCCAGCCTGGAGTTAAGAGCTGCTTCCAATTTATCTCCTAACCCATTTCAAGGCAATTGGTTTTCTGTTCAGTAGCCCTACATGGAGCAGGAGGCTTCATCTGTCACCTGTTTGCCTGAGCCCCTTCACAGAAAAGGCTGTGGGTTTAGGAGAAGCACTGCTGGAACTTGCAGTAGATCTTCTTTAAGTGCAAAGTGCCAGTGATCAATAATTAACACACTTCCACCCAGACCTGTCAAAGGCTAGAGACAAACCAGATACATATGTTGTACTCAGTCCTTTTTGACTGGAAATACTGAAACCATAAATAATCCTCGTATATAATTCTGACATAATGTAATTACCTTCAGATGGATGAGCATCATTTCTGGGAAGCTTAGGGGAAAGAGGAGCAGTGTATGGTGGAGAGTCCTGAGGGTAGCGTTTAGCACTCCTGTTCTCAGGTATTTCTTCTTTGGCTGTGAAGAAGAAAAGTCACTACTTGTTACTCTAAGCATAAAGCTGCTCATGGGCTAAGTCCAGAGACAGAAGCTGACAGACATCACCAGGTTAGAGCTCCATTTCTTGTGTCACATAGACTCAGTCACTTCAATACAAAATTTCAAAGCTGAATAACCTTGACCCTGTCTACCTTCCTGAACAGTTAAAACTAAGAACTTTCATACCATAGATAGAATTATAAACATAATTTCTGCATTGGAAAGAGGAAAAAAATTTCTACAGCAGCACCCAGAACACAAACTCAGCTATCAAAGAGCTCTGAGGATGCTTCATTCCCAATATAAATCTTGTGAAATTGTCTTGACAACAAAGCTATCTCATCTGTGATTCCTGGCTTCACCTGGGACTTGTAATACCTGGTCCTTCAAACAACCTGTTGGGAGACCTTGGGCAAGTAATTGCATCTCCCATTTACTCTGCATTCCTGGTGCAGCAAAGGTATTGGATTCACACAAAATTTCACAAGCAGTCAATTTCACAAGTTTTTCTACTAGATCACTGGACTGTACATAGCAGTAGAATGTAAAAATCTTTTAGCCACTCCTAAGTAAGGTAAAAAGAGAAAGAAAAGACTTTGTACTTGTGTTAAACTCCCTTTCAGGGGAAGTGCCTTCTCCCAGACAGCAAGCATCTTTTGGTAAATTCAGTTTATGAGCTGAACATAAATTTAACAAATGAAATGTGAAGTTTTGAGCTTGTCTTTTTAGTAGTATCACACTGGTAAAGTACATATGTTTTCTGGCTTGCCTACAAGGAGAAGTTTGCTGAACAAAATTATTTCTGCACATGTGGTATGACCTATCCATTACTGTGAAAGCACTTCCACACTGGAACCAATTCACTAAGAACTGAAGTGTATAAATTTTAAGCAATTATGTCACAGAAAGACTAAAAAGTTGCATTTCCTAAAGTCCTCACATTTCTCAGAAATATCAGCACTTGAAAATAACAAGTGATTAACAGTACCTGGCTTATTCCTATCATACTCCATAGGACTGTGGGCACATCCCATGTAAGGGCTGAAGGGCTGGCTACTGAAGAGATTATCACACTGCAGACTGTGGCACAGCTTCTCCAAGAAGCGTAGGACAAACGATGCACTGTTTACAGAAGGAAGATTGATGGCATGCTTTTCCCCATCAAAGGAAGCTGTGAATAAGAAGATTATGTCAAACACCCCCCAAGCATCATGAAGTATAGTAAAACACCATCATTAACTTAAAGGAAAAGACATCCAGACTTGATTTAAACCATGCAAGGCATGAGAGGAGTAAACAAACATTCTGATAGTTTAAAAAATTTCTATCCAAAGGACTGAGCTCACCTTCCATGGGATCCATGTCAGTTTAAATTTGCTCTATGGGAACTTATTTTAATAAAATAATTTTGGATTCACACCAGTATAACAAAACTTACAACTACTCCCTCACCACTGAAACTTTATGTGGAATTCCCATCACTTATAAAGCAGCAAGCTCTCCACCACCTATTTACAGGAGATAGCACAAGGAAGACCCTTTACAATACTTACTAAAACAAAGACCCCCACAATACTAAAAAAAAAATATCAACAAAAAGCCCAAACAGTTATTAAAAAAAAAAAAAAAAAAAAAAAAAAACACAAAACCCCAAAAATCCCCTAAAGAAATGAAACAAACAATTTTATTATTTTTTTTCCTCAGTTTCTAACTCAATGGAGAATACTTGTGGTAAGGTGTTGGCATCCATTACCATTGAAATTCTGACTCAGAAATTGTTTTGCCATTTGCAATTTTATCCCTAGAGAAATCTATCCTGCTGTCAACACTACAGTGGTCAAGCACCCATTTATTTCAACAGGAGTTAGGTGGCAGAGATACCACAGCAGCCACAAATGGATCTGTTGTCTTTTAAACTGAGTGATTACAAAGAGCCTGGACATGTGCCTATGTCTATTCCTTGTTGATCTCTTTCCTTGCCCTCAAACAGTGTGGCAGCTGAGGATATTTTTCTTTTTTGTGAAAATTAGTAAGGTTTGGAAAAGAATCAATACTCCAGATACATGGATAAATAATTGCCATTACATCAGCTGAAACTTTAGTTACTTGTGATTAGAAAGACTTCAGAACAAAGCAGGAACAAACTTGCAACTTAAGCTTAGGGCTGAAAAGAAGTGGCAATAAACACCAGCTTTATGCATCAATTTGTCCTTTTGGTTTTCAGCCTGTCATGCAGCTTTCTGTTGTTAACATAAGTTTCCAAATGATAAGCAGAGCTTTAAAGGATCACATTTTGTTGGTGGCAGATGCTTAAAAAAAAAAAAAAAAACACCAAAAAAAAAAAAAAAAAAAAAAAAAAACACCAACAAAAAAACCACCAAAAAAACCTAAAAAAACACCAAAAAAAAAGCCTGAAAAGACAAGAAAGCCTTTACTCCTTAACTCGCAGATCTGAATTCAGGAATATTTCCATATTGTGTTACAAAAGAGACAGATAATATACACAAAATCAAGGAAAATGCCTAAGTCTAGCATATTTTAGGCTTCTTTAGGAAATCTGAAGTGTCAATTACTTACACTGTTGATGTAAGGAAGCTTCTGATTAGTTAATGTGAGTTAACCAGCCAGCACCAATAACAATGTGCTGCCTCTCCCACCTGCTTTCATGACAGACTGACCAGTGCAAGTGCTTGAAGTTTAGGAGTCAGCACTACAAGACTGAAGTGTTTCCATGGCCAATTAGGTTTTTTCCAGGCTCCAATGTCCAAATGAAATGCTAATGATCAACAGTCCCAGATGTAGCTCAGACACAAGGTCCTCTACATCTACATGTTTGGGGAAGGAGTCTCCAAAGGCAAATTTTTGTTTGGAATTTAACCAGGTCTGGAGAGCAAATGGGCTGAGTCCTACCATAGCTTGACCTCCTGACAAATTAACTGCAAGGTAGTAGTCAGCTACAGCAGAAATTTAAAATGTTCTATAATAGCCTCATGGATCTGCCTATACAGCCTTTGGGGAAATGACTTATTCTATACCCCAAAATTTCTCATTTTGAAAAAAAAAACATTGAAAAGAACAATGTTACTCAGGAGTTGTCAAGAGGATAAAGTAAGAAACAGCTGAGGTGTTGTGACTGCCCCAGCAAAATATTTAATGAGAAAAATCCACAAATAAAGATTCAGTGCAAACACAGCTCCCCCCAGACTCTCAACACCTGAGAGCACCCATACAAACTCCAACCAAGGGTGTGGGATCCAGATCCACAGGCTCAAATGTCTACTCTGCTTGGAAAAAACCTAAGCATCTTACTTCTCAGATAAATGCTAGGGGACAAAAATAAAAAGGAACATCTCTGAGGTGCAATAACCTCAATTTTAGCAACTTATAAACAGGGACTGGAGCCTGCATGTGCAACCCCAGCCCTCAGGATGAAGAGTCATACTAATTTCTTCACCTTCCATTCTTTAAGTATGTTTTATATACCAGGTTCAAGCTGGGAAAAAGACTGAGAATGAAATAATCAGAGAAATGTGTTTTTCTGATAGTGATGACATTCATCCTAGAGTCTGATTTTAATTTGCTGCTTAAGAAAATTTATCTGAGCCTCAATCTTTTTCATCCCACCAAACACCATGGTCTCTGTGCTACGAAGAGAAAAAAGGGGCTGACACCAACACCATTAGTGGGCTTGCTAATCAAGCCTTTAATTTCCTTTCTGTTTGATTTGCCTGAATTGAAAACTTATGCATTAAGCAAAAATAAAATAGTTTGTGCTTTTGTTTGAGAAAGAAAAGATGGAAAAATCCTAAATTTATTGTTATTCAAAACAATTATTTTCCTTGGTAGCTGAACCAAAAGAACCCACTAATTATTCCATGTATTCTAGCAAGACTATTTCAACCATGGCCTGATCAGCACACCGTTTCCTCCTATGGAAGGTATAACACTTTCTATAAAAGCATCAATTCACAAAAGACTTAGATTCCTTTGCTTATTCTCTGCCACAACATTTTTTTTCTTGACAGTTTAAAAAAAACCCCAATCAAATTCTGAACAAGCCACTCTCCAAACCCACTTTAAAACAAAAAGGCTACAACTGTATTTCCTTAGTTTATTCTACTGCTGCTTCCCTCTTCTTCCTTACTATTCATGTGCACAGCTAGATGTAATGTGCTACATTAATCCAAGTCATATTTTATGCTTCACAAAACTTATCACACACAAATTTTTGATAAAATGACAAAGAGTGTTTGCTCAGCCACTTCTCAGCTACCTGTCTGACAAGCCAAGGAGAAGCAAGAGCTCAAGAACATTAGAAACCCACTGGGGGCTTGTGGCTTTACTATCAGCCAGAGCAGGACTCCAGAACAGTCCACATCACCAGGTTCCTCAAACCCAGGATACAGGCCTTGGGGTGAAGCAAGGTGCACAACAGTAAATCCTTTCTGTACAGAATTTTTGAATGCAAACAAGCCACAGCTACATAAGGAATCTGAAATTTCTCTCTCCTGTTTGAAATTACTATTTTCAATTACTCAGTCACAGCCCAGAGATGCCACTGGCCTGGGATTTAGCCCTTGCTGATAAACAATCACCAAGAGAATACTGGCAATGAACATCTAAGGGCATTTTGCTCCAGAAAACTGACTTGTCTGAAACAGGTACAAGGTATTAATAATATAACAAATATTCATATATATTGAAAAAATAAAGCATTACCAGTTTCAAAACCACACATATACGACAACACTAAACCTCTACTACACAGCAGAGAAGCAGCATCCATTTTGTGCACAAACTCAGGGGGATCCTGAACAAGGCTCACTGTAGCTCTGCCATACACAGGTTGGGGTGCTGCTCTTTAAATCCAGTTAGACAGCAACATCTTTATGAGTACTTAACTGATCCTCTATTCCACTAATCATCTTTCACATCTGGTTTAATGTAAAGAGATTAAAGTAATGCCACGTCTTTTACCATCACTGATGGATTTATGAATTGATGTGCTAACAGTTATACACAGAATATTTCCTAGTCTAGAAGGAAAAAATGTCAAGCAGCAGCAATTCAGATTGAGACATAGAGATAATTTATCTACAAACCTGCCATCAATATGTAATAGAAATAAACCTATTCCATAACAGGTGACATAGGTGGATGAAGAGTGACCTGAGATACTGCTGCAGTTCTGGGGAATGGGGCAAGGGAAGCAGCAGCAACTTTAACATGTGGAATCACTTGCCTGGAAGCTAAACAGATTAGTTTGAGACTTGTCACCCACTTGGTTAATGCTTTAAGATCACCAACGTTGTGCATGGATAAGATTATGCGAATGACTTGAACTAATAAAGCTGCTTATCTCACTTGTAGTGAGTTTGCTTGACAAATGTTTGGCCACAGCTGCTAAATGAGGTACACAAGCTCTACTTAGTGTAAGAAACAATGTATTGTGCATTTGTAATTTAAACACTGCTATTGCTATATTTTAATTTAAATTTAAAGAATTGTTCAAATCACTCTGAACTCAGAGTAAGATAAATCATACATCATCAATGTTCACACCTGTGTTTACACAGCTACAAAAGTGATATAAATTCATTGCAACTACTTCAGTTCTTCTGCCCCACCTCAAGTTCAATAAGTAAAGAAACAAAGAAACAGAGCATCTTCACATACCAGTTATCATTTCTCCTCCATGATGGCCAGATTTCAGAAATCCAAAGACTGTTTTGGCTTGATAGGCACAATCCACACAAGCCTGTACAGCCTGCTGAAGTACCACATTTACAGGACCTGGTCCAAAATGGTCTGGAAGCTGCTGAACCTTCTTCTTATCCAGGTGAGGCCCAGAATTTCCATGTTTGTTCACATACACACACACTGAAAAGGTACAAGCCATATTTACTGCCAAGGAACCAAGGCACGTTTTCAAGTTAGAACTGCAGATTGTCATTTTAGTTTTAATCCTGCAGAAAAGTTATACTGGTCAACTCAAGAAGCTGAGCATGCACACATATTTTCAGAGCATGCAGAAAGTGCTCTTCTACCAAGGTTCTCCTGACTGAATTCTAAACTCACCTTTTCTCCTGCTTTCTGAAGCCCTCTCCTACCTCACTAATGTAACAAAGCTGGTATGATGTGTGCCTGTGTTTTGACTAATCTCTGCTCATACACTAGTTCCAGTAAAATACAAATTACTGGCAGGTACTCCATACTACCAAGTCACAATTCTACAAAGCAGGCCATACCAAGTTACTGCCTAATTTGTTTCCTATTTGAGAAGCTGCACCAAAGAGAACCCTGTGTTATATACCTGTCACTGATGCTCATTCTGAAGCACCCATTGGCACTAACATACACATCACACAGAGTGGCTACTGAAGGCCTGTAGCTTCAGAAGCCCTGAACCACTCACAGGATTTCCACACTGACACGTGGCTTGTCTGCTAAATAAACACTTCTTTACAAACACTAAGGTCGTTTAAAGTGTAGCACAAACAATCATATAGTACTTTTGTAACTACTTTTTAAAGAGGCAATGTGAAACTGTCCTCCAAAACAACTGCCCAGGCAGAAGAACATGGGAAACATGTAAATGATGATTTTTTTTTTCTTGTTCACCCTGGCTGCCACATGACCATGAATGCACCCAAGACATTATTACAGCTTAATGAAAATATGTGCCTCTTGGTGATTGAGCAATCTAAACATTCTATTACACAAAGAACTGACATATTTTCTGAACTTTAGTTTGATTTTAGATAAAAACTCTAAGCATAAATAAAGTATTTCTACAAGAGTTTTAATGATGTAATGTCTTCGTGCATATCTGTTTACTCTCTGATATCTACAAATGGAAGGAAATCTATTTGTACAAATAATCAAAGCTACAAACCAAGAGTAATAGTATGGCATTTTCTGTCTGGGCTCAGCAACAACTGCCTTGCAAAAGGTTTATTTTCCTAGGAAAAAGGTACTTGTTTTCCCCTCATCCATGACTGAAACTGGGCATGAGAAGAGCCTTACAACTTCTATTGTAAAAAGAGATTTTGAATGTAAAAAAGCACCACAAGCAAAATGATGGCAATTTATGGAGTTTTTATAAAATTCTGAGATTTTGGCTGACAATATATGAATTGTTTCACTATAGGGTTACCAGTTCCTCAATGGGTTAGTTCATCTACTGGCTTATTTATTTTCTGCCAATCCTTTTCAAGACACATTTCATTATATTTAGAGGCAAAAAAAATTAAACATGAGGAAAGAGGAATGTATTTCTTCTGATTGCCATTACTGGGTTTTAGCAGAGTTGGTTCCTTTCATGTAAGGTTATATAGAGATAAAATCTCCATTTTGTAACATTACAGTACAGCTTGCATGGGATCAGAATATCATATGGGCTTTTAGCTACATCTATTCCCATTTCATACATTAAGGAGTAGGACAGACATGAAAGAACTGTACAGTTTCCCTCTTCACACAGGAACAAACTGCCAGGTCTAGCAGATTTATCAAAGTCCCTGTGTCCCAGCACTTACTGCTATAATGTGGGCATCAAAATACCAGTTCTGAAAAGTAACTCTGGCTCCTACAAATATCTTTCAAAAATAAGGCAGCTGGACAATGATTTACAGTAATAAGTTAGTTTGCAGCACATTCTTCATAAAAATGAAACTGCTTGACATGGAAACCATTTCACACACTTCTTTGTTTTTTACCTGTGGATATAACTGCTGCAGTTGCACCAGACAAATTGATTCCATCTTTAAGCATCTGTGCAGTGCCATTTTTCCCCTCAGGAGATGACTGAGGAGAAAGAGATGTAGGAGTCAGTTGTTCAGGCAAGGTTTTTTTCTGTTAAGAGAAAAAAAAAAGAGTCAAAATATTTAATGCTTTTTAAGGCATCTGCACAACTTTCCTGCTATCAGTTACCATCTTAATGAATGTGTGTGGTTCCTTATTAGAAAAGTACCACACACAGCAGAGAAGGGAAAGTTCAGGAAAGGAAGACCAGAAACTGTCAGTTTGCAGTTACAGCTACTTTAGTAATGCAGTGGAAGACAATTGACTTAGAAAAGAACCCACCTTTGCATAAAAAGTGGGAAAAGAAAGAGCTTTATATACTACTTCATGACTCTTCTAAAAACCTTAGGAAGAGATATTTTGGGGTATTTTCCTGTCCATGCCCTTCCAGCTGGGTTTATCACAGCTCAGGTAACTTAGCTGGGCTGTGTATGTAGTGCCATTAAAAACCTAACTCACATCTAGGCATCAGCATTACAATGCACCTGTATTTTTCCTCAGCTTGTTTCAAAGGGGTTGAAATTCTCAAGTAACCACTTCCAGGAATTTTCAGGTGCTTCATGGAAGATCTCAAACAAGCCTGCAGTTACAATCCAGTCATGCTGGTTGCCACCACCCTTTCCTTTCCCAAACCAAACTTCTTTGCAGCTTATCAAACAACAGATAACCAGAGTTCAGAGCACAGCAATTTACAGATTAGTCCATGTGCATTAGTTCTTCTCCACCTGAGGAAAAGAGGATTTTGTTGTAATTTGGTTTGAACTGGGTTTAGAAAAGAAATGTGCACATGGAAGATGTTTCACAGAATCACAGAATATCCTGAGTTGGAAGGGACCCAAAAGGAGCACTGAGTCAACTCCTGGCCGTGCTCAGGACACCCTAAGAGTCACACCTTGTGCCTGAGAGCATCCAAACACTTCTCAAGCTCTGTCAGGCTTGGTGCTGTGATCACTTCCCTGGGGAGCTGTTCCAGTGCCCAACCACCCTCTGGGTGAAGAATCTTTTCCTGATATCCAACCTAACCCTCTCCTGACACAGCTTCAGGCCATTCCCTTGTGTCCTGTCACTGTCACCAGAGATCGGTGATGTGTTTTGACATACTATAAAAATACATCAAATTAAAAGAAATAATAAATTGGAGTTCATCACTTTTCCCTTCACCACTTATTTCTGCATGAGAACAGATTACTTTTTGACTCTCTTACCTAGCAAAAATTAGGAATGTAAGAAATCATCCAAGGTCTTGACACTGCTGAATGCAGCAGAGACTTTGGCAATGTGGTAAGGATTTACCATTAAAACTGATACATACTGAAGTAAAACTTCAGCTAAGGAAGGCTAAGCCCTCTTCCATTTAGCAGTTTTCATTCTCTACACTTTTAGAAGCAGCCTATTTTTCAAGTAATGTATTGAAAACCATGTAGAAAGCAATCAGAATATACACCTTCCTAAAAGAAGCAGTATTTAACTTCTTCACAAAACCTAGAAAGAAGAAACAAACTTTCTTCTGAAATCCAGGGCACTTAAAAAAAAATTCTGTGCCACTTACAGTTTGGAGAAGATAGGTTTGGCTGGGGAAAGTACTTGACAATGTGGCACTGGGTGGAATCACCATGAACATAAGGAATAGACTGCCAAGGCTTGGCACTGCCTTGTGAATGAGGTAGCACAGAACCAAGCAGTGATGTACGTGTCAGGAACTGACCATTTATCTTAACACTGGGTGACAGAAAGGTCTCCATCTTTAATACAGAGAAAAATAAATGCGCTTGGGAAGACTGAGGTTTTGATCTGAAGTGCAACATTCCTCAAGGCCCCCTCTAGCAGGGATTCTTGCAGTGGGGCAGTTTTCTTTTACCGTGCTAAAAAAATACTCATTTTTGGTATTGATATTGGTCAAATTGAGGGAAAAGGTAAGGGAAATGGCAGAAAATGCAGGAATGAAAACAAAATACAAACACTAAACTAAGAGCAACCATCCACTCTCCAAACCAATGCACACATGGTGAGACTAGCTGGCTGTTTCCTACCTTCTCCCTCTGAAGGGAATATAGCACATTATGCTTGCTCAGCTGAGGCTCTCATTTTGCAGCTCCCCATGATGGGCAGTGTTGTCTCATGAAACAGGCCACAATGCCAGCAGGGCTGGGCACAGTAGCTTTGTGTGGCTGGCCCCTGGCAGCTGGGAGGGCAGAGAGCAGGCTCACAGCTCATACCACCAGGACAACACCACCAGCTTCACCCTCATGCTCAAAAACGATTTTTTGTGGGGTTGAATTTAGGGCTGGTAGCCACATTCAGACCAAGAGGTTTCCTCAAGAAATTCTGAAAGGAATTCTTTGCACTGTTATGCAAAGTGTACTTTTAAAATATAATAAAAAAAGAGATGTACAGAGGTTCCTTCTTTATTATGGAAGAGTAAAAACATACAGTACAAGCTGTGAGAAACAAATGAAAAACAAAATCCAACATGCATCTCATACTTACAGAGCTTAGAAAAAATTTAAATAAAGGAGAAAAATTATACAGCTCAACATTTCTAGCTGTATAATAAAAGCTAGTATCTGCAAAATTATAAATACTGCAACATAACAAACCTAAAATGGCGAAGAAATTCAAACAACTCTGCAAAGAGACAGGCATATACCCATGTCCCTAAAAACACCAAATAGCCAGCTCACACTTGAAGCACAACCATTTAGTGCAACATCTGGAGAGGGGTTTTCTTTTGCATCAGTGTGGGGGGGGGGGTGGATGGAAGAAAAAAAAGCACTTTCAAGCCTCTAGGCACATACCACTTGCATATTTGCATACATTCTGTGAGGTGTACAGGCTGTATGGCTGCACTTCATGTCAGACACACCCTGTCTGCAGAACTCCCACAAAGCCCCATTTCCTCTCTCTACCCTTATGCTAACAGGTGTAACAGTCCAAAGAAAAGTTTGCACATATGTATAACATCTTGGCAATTTAACCACTTACCAAAGCAGTAACAGCCTTCTGTGAGTTCTCAAAAGGAACTAATTTTTCAAGTTTTTAATGCTAAAGTTAACAAAGTAAAAATCTCAAATTAGATGTATCAAACGTAGATTTTGCAAAACCTCTCTGTTGCCTGGTCCCACAGAGGAAATCAGGAGTGCATAGAGGTAGGTCAGATCTGCTGCCTCAGGACAGGATATGTCAGCACTAACACCCATTCCCCAAACAGTACCTGCAAGCACTTCACACAAACCAGGTGTTAAATGCTCCAAGCAGACACTTTCAGGGCCCAGAGGCCTCTTCTAAAGGCAAGGTGCCTCCAACTACTGTTTCAAGACATAGACAAAGCCTCTCCATTTCTTTTTAATGGGAGCTAAAGGACAAAATTCTTACATGCAAGTGCACATCCTGCCATACCTGAATAAGACCTTCAGATATGACAGTCCTGTGTTCAATGGTGTCCTTTAAAGCCCTGTCCAGACTTACAAAGAGCACCGTGCCCACTAGCTAAGCCTGGATAGGAGCCCCTTTCTCCTCTTTAATCCCTGTCACTGTGCATTTTTATACACCAAGTAAGAGAGAAACAAAACTGGAGACCAATTCCATCAGTTTGGACAGCTGGCTGCAAGGGGCAGGCAGCAGAGAAGAGTGCTCAGCTTTCAATTTATGGTCCCCAAAATATTTTTTTATCTTGTGATCATCATTTCAATGAAGTGCTGCTTCCAGTTTCATACTAGAGCTTCCAGCTATGCTCTAATAATATTACTTCACTAGCACTTCACACTGATCAGCACAGTCACTGGAAAGGAGAATCCCCACCCTGCCATTACTCCACCTCTTCCCAAGCATCATTAGGAAGAGATCCCACAGCCCCACTGATATAAACTGGAGGAGAAAAGCCCCAAGACTTCTACTTTTAGACTGTTTGGAGGAAAGGGGAATGAACACAAAAAACCCAAAAAACCCACCAGGAAAAAGCACTGCCCCCCACCTCCTCACTAGTGCTAATGCAAAGCAGGAAGGAGCACAAGGAGAGACTCAAACTGCCTGAGGAAAGACATTGCAGGATTGCTACTCTTCTTGAACAGCCTGCTGTGCCTGAGCAAGCCTCAGAAAATAGACTGCACTTCCATGGCAATTCAAATTGCCCTAAGTCTGCCCTGCTGTGATTCTATTCTTCCTTGCAGCAGCTGTAGCATTTGTGCTTTTTTTGGGGTGGAGCAGACAAAGAAGGAAGTAGGAGGGATGGATGCTGTGCTAGCTGTCTACCAGCTGAGCTCCCTGAACTGACTCACTTGGAGATTGTTCATCTGCCAGTGCTGCTGTCAGTGGCAGTGGGGTGAGGGGACAGCAGTTCCAGTGTGTGCCTGAGCAGAGAGCAGCAGTGTGTGCCTGAGCAGAGAGCAGCAGTGTGTGCCTGAGCAGAGAGCTGCAGTGTGTGCCTGACCAGGGAGCTGCAGTGTGTGCCTGAGCAGAGAGCTGCAGTGTGTGCCTGAGCAGAGAGCTGCAGTGTGTGCCTGAGCAGAGCTGCAGTGTGTGCCTGAGCAGAGAGCAGCAGTGTGTGCCTGAGCAGAGAGCTGCAGTGTGTGCCTGAGCAGAGAGCTGCAGTGTGTGCCTGAGCAGAGAGCTGCAGTGTGTGCCTGAGCAGGGAGCTGCAGTGTGTGCCTGAGCAGAGCTGCAGTGTGTGCCTGAGCAGAGCTGCAGTGTGTGCCTGAGCAGAGCTCCAGTGTGTGCCTGACCAGGGAGCTGCAGTGTGTGCCTGAGCAGAGCTGCAGTGTGTGCCTGAGCAGAGAGCTCCAGTGTGTGCCTGAGCAGAGAGCTCCAGTGTGTGCCTGACCAGGGAGCTGCAGTGTGTGCCTGAGCAGAGCTGCAGTGTGTGCCTGAGCAGAGCTGCAGTGTGTGCCTGAGCAGAGAGCAGCAGTGTGTGCCTGAGCAGAGAGCTGCAGTGTGTGCCTGAGCAGAGCTGCAGTGTGTGCCTGAGCAGAGCTGCAGTGTGTGCCTGAGCAGAGAGCTCCACCAGAGCTGAAGCTGCAGGCAGCTGCCAACCCTGCAGGTCTGACTCAGCTGGGCAGGGAGAAAGGCATCATGCCTTTCAGACCAGGGCAAAATTAGGCCCACATCTGGAGATAAAGAAGCTTCCTGCTTCATGCTAGTAGAAGCTCCAGGATTAGGCAGTATCCATGAGATTCATTTGGCAAATCCAGCTGTATGCTTAAAAAGCTTAAATTATGCAATAAAGTCCCCACTGTTTTTAATTCAGTGTTTCTAAACCTGAAAAAAACCCCAAAAATGCAAGCTATATATATGGTTCAGTAACAAACTAACCCAAACTAAAAAACTTAAATGCTTCCCTGTCTCTCTACTTCAGAATAGCGTTTTTCAACACCGATTACTCACCCATAAATAAAACCGTAATCTTGTTTGGGAATAAAATAATCCACAGGATCTTATACTAAAATATTCCAGAAGAGCTATTCTAAACTTTTTCTTGTAATCAGTTGCTGAAAACAGTAAAGCCCTGAAGGCTGAAGAGAAGACAGAAAATTAAGTGATGATAATAATAAAAAAATCTCACTGCAAAATTCTGCAATATAAAATAAAGTAGTAGATAAGGACTAACCTTTTTTCCAGGTTTTAAACTTTTTTTCCTTGTTTTAAGATTTTCAGTATGAGAGGTGCTTTTTGTCAGGGGGATATTTTTAGGAGACCTGCCCTTCTTGGGAACTGCAGACTGTCCAGGGGGTTTGCCCCGACCTGGTTTCCTGCCCCGCTGCGCTGGAACTGGAGCAGATTTCTGTGGAGACTGCATTGAACGCCGGGTCACTTTGGAAGGGGAAGATTGGATTTTTGCACTGCTCTTTGTAATGGAAACTGAGGAAAAACAAAAACAAAAGGGAAGGGGGGGAAAACCTCAAAATGAACAATGGAAAGCAACTTTTCTAACAAAGGCTTAAAAAAATAAAAGTGTACTGCACAATTTACATTGTAAAATGAATATACTTTTTACTTTGAACTTAAGTAGTTGGCATGAAACTACAGAACTTCATTGACGCCAAAGAGAGAACTCTTTGTACCCATTCTTTTCCAGGGACTTTCCTAAGAGAAAAACATTCAAATAAAAACTGGGGAAAAAACCCCAAGAATTAATCCACTCACCTTATAAATGCTTCCCATAATTTAATTACAGTATTTATAAAGTGCCATTCATCAAGAAGGCCTTCAAAAATACTTCACAAATTATACAGCTTATAATACATCCCTTTTCCACTAAGAGCAGCTTCCACAACTACAAGACATGCAAACTACTTCTAGGGAGCTACAAAACAACTTTGAGCAGCAAAGAAAATCATCCCAGTGACAAGAAGAAACTGATGACAGACAAAATGTCTTTAATGAGTATTTGTCTGAGATACTGGTTTAGAAAGTTAAGCTCACATAACCATACCCAGATTTTTCTGCCTGGTGCCATTTTGAAGACAGAATTCCAAAACTCAAACATAAAAGTATCGTTTTTCTTCATTCTTAACACTGAAGTGATTTTCTCCCATGAGATGGGTTAATCTCTCCAATTCAATATAGGATCCCAACAGATATCCACTTGGATATGTTCCAATATGCAGATGCTGTGATAGCATTATAATCTGGTGTGAGGCTCTAAGATGTAACCAGATTTCATTAAATTAAAACTTCCTAGTGAACAGGTCTTTTCCACCCAACTTGCTCTCCTCTCAAATAATGATGGTTTTATTTTAACAATTCCCTTCCCAATGGACAGATTAGAGCACCAAAAGGATGCCAAACAGAACATGAGGATATACCCTCAATGAACCTGCTATAGCACCTATGGCCAACAAAAAGCAAATATTAAGTCCCTGTGGCTGACAAATACTCCATTCTGTTGGCCCAACTGCTGGCAGGCAGACAGATGCAGAAATTGCAGGACAGGTAAGTAGAAGATGAAACAGGAATTTTTGGACATCAAACCACCTTTGCTGAGAGGTATGGGAAAGAAAGACACAACATATTTGAAGTAATTTGAAACCTTTACACTAAAATCAGACAGCTTTCTAGTGTCAGACTGCCCCTATCACAGCCTTTTGCATCTTGCTGATCATGAAATTCATGTGATTCACCCCAGCCTTAACACCCATAAACTTAATGTGACATAAGTTAGAGAAGTATTGCAAGTTAGAGTTAAAGCAGGCTTTGACTGTGTAGGCTATCAGTACCTGACTCAAAGCACTAATTCATACTGGAAATGGAGCATAGGGGGGTGGTAATTCTGGATTTTTGTGAAATTGGAATATTTCTTCCCTGAAAATATTAGTATGTTGAAGCTTTCTGGTAAGCAAGTAAAACAAAAAAAAAACCATAAAGGTACTTTTGAAATAAGAGATTGAGAAAATAAAATATTTAAAGATTGAGTAACAATTTTAATGTCAAGCTCTATGAATCATATTCAACTTAACATTTCCAGCACCTTGCTTTACAATTGTTCCTTTAACCCTGTATCTTTATTCAGGAGTTAACTGTTATTAAGTATTTGCAATAGAAAATGTCACTATTTTCAAATTCACTAAGATTAAATATACACTGCACACAGACTTCTTAGAAAATACAAGTACTACTGACACACATTCCTAAAGCAGTAGGAGCATTTACATACATTGCTATTTGCCTGATTCAGTTACTAATCTAATATTCCCTAATGGCAGTTCAGAAGAAATCTCTTCATTATGGCTGGTTGCAGTCCTAATACATCAAATGCAGACCTGATACCCTGAGGTATCTGAGAAGGACCACCTTCTGGATGTACAAAGTGACCACTTTCCTTTTATTTATGTATGCCAAAACATCTTTTCATATGCGATGACAAAGTAAGATGAACAGAATTTCAACCAAATGCTGGCACAGCATTACTCTTATGTTCCTGAACTGCTGAACGACATCTCACGTTAAGCTGTATGTCTGGAAAGCAAAATATCAACTGTATGCTGTACAATGCAATACTATATATTATACTTACAACAATATAAATGCAGCTATTTTATTTATTTGGGCCACACAACTATGCATAGAACAAAACAATCATGACCTTGGAAAGAAATGTTGTTTAACTAATTCTTTGTGCTTCTGCCTATGGTGAAATCTAGCAAATGCATTTCTAGTCTCCACAGTAAAGACATAGCTGTTGTTAAATACACACTACTTGCAAGTCAACAAGTTCTAGGAGCACAGGTATGAGTTTTGGACACTGAGCAATCCCTACTCCCTTCCAGAAGGACATTTACCAGACAAAGAGTAACAATGCAAACAGCTCCAGCCACTTCCTGCTGCCCTCTTGAACCACACACATCAAGCACTACCTTATCTCAGCATCTTCCTACCTGCATTTGCCAGAGGACCAAATATGAGCAGCATTAACCATTAAGGGGGTGGGGGGAATCAGGTCCCACTTGGTATTTTTCCTTCTGCCTAGGGCTGAAGCTGTTTTTTTAATAGGCAGGACTGCAACAAAGCCCATGCTGCCTGGGCAGCATCCCAGAGATAGCAGCAAATGAGGAAGCTGCTATTTGCATTTGTTGATTTAAGAGAGCATGGGGGGAGCACAAGGGAGTGGGAGACTGCTAAAGTAATTCCCATATTGTCTGCAGGCTGTACTGACAGTGATCATCAGTCACCTGCTCATACTTCCCTCACCCCGGCCTTCAGAGGGAGACCAAAGGTTACACTGGGTCACGGGATCTGGGGGAAATGAAAAGACATGCAAAAATCAAGCTGCCAACCCACTGCATCTGTAGACAGAGTTATCCCCACTAGGCCACATGTTCCAAAAACTAAGACACTTTAATAGTCTCATGAGAACTTGTTAAAATATAACGATGAAGAGAATAGAGAGGAAAAATGCCAAGCTCTGCTTGCAATTACTGCAGTATTTAGCTGGGATATTTACAACCAAAAAAGCACATTTGCCTTTTGAGGATGCTGCTTTGCATCACAAAGGCTCTCTCATTTGCACAAGCAAAATCAAGCATTTGTGTCATGTTGCTCATCTACAGAAATATCCACCACTCCAGTTTCAGGAATGGGATGCATTGCATGGCTTTCCTTCCCAAATATCTTGTTTAGAGCCAAAACCTCCACAGACACCCTGAATAACTGAAGAACAGAGGTCACACTCCACAGATACACTTTACCATAGAAATGTCAGCAACTAAGCAGTGCTTTCAGAGTTCACAGAGCTCCAGTCATACTGCCACATTTGTGTGGGCTATAGGTACCTAGCCCTTCATGCAACTCACAGCTTACACGCTTTCAAATACTTCTCTTTCAAAACATTCTTTCTTTCCTCCATCAAACACTTCTGTGAGAATCCCAACACCTGGGAACTTTGCATTTAATATAACAGAAACCTCAAATCCTGTATTTTGGAACTCACAACCTGGAGATGCACGGCCACAACTCAGTCCCTTGCTGAAACAAGCAGATCCACTGCAATCAACTGAGCCCATTTGCATGAAAAGGACCCAAAAGGTTACACCTCACATGAGGGCCAAATTCTGCTTGCAGAAACAGAAAAATTTCCCAGACACAGGTAGAACTGCAAGATTGACCCCAGAATGTTATCATCAAGATCTCTTGCCAGAATAAGTAACATATTTAAGACAACTGTGAAATCTGAAGCTACTGAAACCTCCACTACTTGGGAAGAGGATGGAACAGATGACAGCTCAAAAGCCTGAATTCTCATGCAATTCTAATTAGTAAAATTCCCTCAAATAATCAGCAGTGACAGTTTCACTCCATGTTTTTATGGAAAGCAGGGGAAAAAAAAGGTTCAGATTTGTAATATTTAAACATTATAAATCTCCCATTTGGTTAGTGCCACAGAACAGCAATTACAAGACAAGACTTCAAACAACTGATGGGAAATTACACAAAGGAAGGTAGGGGCTCACTGCCATGCATTCTGTGAACACAGAATTGCTACCTGAGGTGAAGGTGCCAATTAGGCCAGTAAAAAAAGTAGCTCACTTTTTAAATCAGATTTTCTTTCAAGAGATAAATTATTCTATTTGTACTGTAGTATTGTTCCTATGCCCTGCTAATATATAAACCCAATGTTTTTCAAGAATATAAAAGCTTGGTCCTTCTGTCACGAACAGACAAAAAAAAAAAAAAAAAAAGAGGCAAAGAGGTTTAGCAACTTACCCTAAATCCATGTGAGCACTCCACAGGAGAAGTAATGGAAACATATCTGCTGAGTTCTAGCCTGGAGTTTTAACTATAAAACTAACCTTCTTTAATACAGTCAGTTATTATCATGATAGTTTTGACAACTGGCAAAGGAAGTGGAAAAGATTAGCAATTTTTTCAAAACAGCTTACTGCCAAGGATTATAAAAATTTATGTCCTTATGTCTCAATTGAACAACAGAGCCATACAAAAGCATAACTATCTGTAATACATTCCACTTCTTCCTATCTGTGTTTGGATGACTTCTGGTCATGAGGTAGCTGTGAGATACCAATTGCTATGTAGCTATGATACAAAATCAGATATAAGTCAATATTCTGCTATCTAAAAAGCAACATCACACTTGAAAACTTACAACATCCACCTTGGCAAGACATGGACACTACAGCTTGAAACTTTCTTCTTTCTAGATTTTAGTTTCTGTTACCAATATAACAAAAGAAGTAAGAAGTCTCTGTCTTTGTGAAAATTTTTAGCCTACCTTACACAGGACTGAAAGGCAAAATGGAGACTGCCAAGCAATGTAAGACAGAAATAGATGAAAAAAAAAAAAGCATTCCTCTCCCAGTGACCTGCCCAGGCAGCACTGTAGCACCTGCAGTCCCTCAGTCCTTCACTCCCATGCCCAGTCTGCCACACCTTCAAGAGGCAGGCAAGCCAGCCCCTACAGAAGCCACCACTGAAAATACCATTCAAGATCCATCAAAACCCACTACTAACCAAATTCACACTCATCACTTCCAAAAAAATCAAATTCTATGAGCTAAAATGGGGCAGAGAGTATGTGGGACTTGTGAGGTTCCAGGCAAAACAGAAGGAAGACTCCTGGAAGATCTTTTCAGTTAGTCCCCAGAAACCAAGAACTGTGAAAAGCCAGCTTTTAGTCTCATCCTTCAACAAGCATTGCCATTGTAACCACATTAGCAAAAAAACCTAAACCAGACAAACCCCAACAAAAAAACTCCTATACTTTGTTGATAATTTGGAAGGAAGGAAGACAAGGAAGAGAGCAACAAGGTAACTCAAACTATCAAAACAGCATCAACTTGAGTTACCTGAAGTGAACTTAGATGCACTGGTGATGAATCTGTCAATAAACCCAACAAGGCCCAGCTCTACAAATTGGGTACAAATTGAACAACCTGACTTTTGATCCCATCATTACTGATTCTGCCCTGGTTTTGCCATTATTTTTCCCCAAACAGCATAAACAGGACGAAAGGTGGGCCCAAAATGACAGAATACAATGCAACAAGCTTCCAGGGAAGAAAAAAGAGACACAGAGCAGGGATAGTACAATGCAACAATTTGTTTTGTCTCAGCATGTGAATGACAGCACTGATACTCTGGACACAGCTTATAGCTACTAACACAGATCTGGAAAATACTCAATCACATCCACCAGCAGGGCACCACAACCATGGCTGTGGCTTGGCACACCTGGGTTAGTAACCCTTTACTGCTTAGTCCCCACAGCAATAGGGTGTTTTATTACCCAAGCTGCAGGTGGGAGGTCTGTACAGTAGTACAACTTCCTGTTTAGACTACACTGAAATACCTGCAGTGTCCATAAGACTCAAACAAAAGAATATTAAAAAAAAGTCCACGTAGCAGTCAAAAATACATGTGTTGGGAGTACTTCCAATTTACAAGAAAATTACAATTACCTTATAAATAAACATGGTAAGATGACAGGGAATCCAGACTTACAATAAGGTCACATCTCTGGGAAAGGCAAAACCTTTATTCTTTCTTAAGTGATTAGTGCCCTGTGGCAGCACTATCCAAGCCTTGCTGCAAGATGTCAAGAAACATTAATACCAAATAAAAAAAGCTTAACATTTGAGAGAATGTGGCAAATCAGGTTTTAGCCTGAAGCACTGAGGAGTTTTTCATGTACAATTCTGAAGACAGCATAAATCTGCTTACTGTGTGTGCCTGACTTAACTACTGGGATCTGCTCATGAAGAGAAGCTGGCTGCATTGACAGAAAAATAAAACCTCCAGCAGTAAGAAATTTTACCACTTCACTTTTTTTTTCTTTAATGAAACTTAACTACCATGCTTATCTGATTTTTTTGGCTACTCTAAACATCACAGAGTCTTCACAGACCTTACTATAGTTCTGTATAAAGTTTCAGCACTTCTTTTGTTTCATCTGCAAACAGGGCAAATACTTAGGTTTGCACTGATGTTGCACATTTCTGCACAACTCAGCTGAAAACATACCAGAGCTTATTTTCACATAATTTCATCAACAACAGAGATCATCTCTAGTATCTAGCTCAGTAAAATCTGCACAAAGTAAACACTGAGAAAAAGACTGAAAATTAAATAAAACTAAGAAAGCATAAAACAGACAAATAAGATACTTTTACATCTCTGCTTGAGCCTGTACTGCTCTTTTGCTGCAGACAGTTTTAGAAGGAGACCTTTAACATCTACATGCTGATTAGCATAATGAAAGAAGATTGCTCTCACTGCCAGTAAATGCACTAATTAGGAGAAAAGCAATGATGGGACATAGGGTGTGGAAGAGGGGGAGACAGAAGAGAGTGAAAGAAAGAACATGACCTATGGTAAAAACTACATTGTATCATGGTTTTGGTTGGTTTTATAAATTATTTTATCATCTTCCTTTGGCCTCCCAAATTTTTAGAGCACAGAGAGCAGTTCCAACTTTTTGAGTTCTTTGCATCGCCTTTATCCTTCAAAAATCCAGCTTCATAAGGCTGGGGGGGATCATGAATATGTAGTAACTGATCCCCTTCTTTCTGTTCACATCTAAATGATAGATAATTCTTAATACTGAAATCAGTCTTTGCAGGGGAAACTACTTATTGTTTCCCACATGGCTTGTCCCCAGTTGTTCTTTTGTTTTCTCTCTTTTATGAAAAAGGTTTTACTTCAATTATAAATAAAAAGGTGGGTTGCCTAAGTAACTGCCATTTACATGTAATAACTAAACAGTAAAATAAATTTATACAGAAACAGCAAATAGAAATTGTTCTGACAATTTCCAGTCACCTGCTGCTTACTTCAATCATAAGCCTCAAAATACAACAAGCTACAAAGCAATACATGAACATCAAGAATATTCTTGGGTATAGTAGCAGATTTCTATTATTCAACAGAGTAAAGTAAAAATTACAATCTATTGTGGTTAAATAGAAAAGTACAATACATTTGGCCTAGAAAAAGAGTGAATAAAAAACCATGCAGAAGATATAAAACTTTAAAATCCCTCCTAAAGTATACCAAAAGCATAAGTTACATGTACCCAAGAGATGACCAAATTTTAGAATGAGCAAATGCAGAGGGTAACACTAAAACAACAAGACTGAATTTATTTTGCATTCATACTCACTCCAAGGAAGCACACAATATCAGTATAAGTCTAAAAATCCCAAATATCAATTAATGAATGATCATGTAAGGAACAGAAAACATAACAGAAGGCACCACTATGTCACCAAGTTTCAATATATTGTGCACTTCTGGATCCAGTGGCTCAAAAATGCTCTAAGTGAAAAGGAAATAGTATAGAGGAACAAAGGTGACCAGAGGAATAAAACTGACCCCTGAACAACACCAAAATCTTCCTGTACAAGTACTGGAAGTACAAGAGCCTGTTTCAGTACAAGAAACCAAGGACAACAAATAAAACTACCAGCAAGGAAAAGGAATTTCTCCTTTTCCACAAAAAATATACTCAAGTAGAGAATGTCTTATGCTTTAGGTGCTAAAAAGGATGTTGTAGGTGCTAAAAGTTCAGATGGCTCCAGCACATAACAGAACAGGTTAGATCAAGTTCCTCCCCTTTGATGCTGAGTACCTGAGAAAGCAATCAGCATAAAAGCATTATTCTGGGCTTGGAAGGACCTTGGCTGCAGATGGACAGATACTAGGAACACTTGAGCACACCTGTCTCCTATGTGCTTATAATTTTCTTCAGACATCTGCTTTCAGCCAGTGCTGGAGTGTTGGAAAAGAAATGAAATTTAGCAAAATGTTTAATTATAGTGATTTGTGTGTGAACTGGTTTGTTAAAAAGTAGTTTTGTAGCTGTTGAAAGTGTGTTGGGTTTTGTGTGTAACCTGGCAGGTAGTCTTAGGGATTTAATAAATATTTAAACTAGCGCAGGAAAGTAAGAATGCTAACCTGTCTGGAGGCAGCATACAATGCTCTTAGAATAAGATAAGCAGAAGATTAATGATCTTGTTTGTGAACCAAGGAATGTATCACAAGGGGTCTGTGACCAGGCAAGGGGAACGGGGAACTGTTTCTTGGAGACTTTGTTGTGAATGGCATGTATAAGAGGGAAGCACCCATACGTGAAATTGGGGGCTCGGGTTTTAGGGACATTAGTCCCCCAGCTCCCCGGGCCCTTAATAAAGCACCCACAAAACTTATCCGAGTTTTGTGTCATTTATCAATCGGGCAACAGGAGGAAACCTTCAAGAGCAGATGGTCCTTTGATGGTCCAGCACAGACCAGCGTCAATCTCTTTCATTAGGTATTTTTTCACAACAGTGGTTGTGTTTTTTAATCTTCTCTAAAAGCATTTAAATGACCAAGAGGCACAGAGAAAACAATCTACTGCATCCTTAAAATATTAACCTTGAGGCAGTGGGCCAAGCCAACATCAAGCACTGAAGTCAAACCATACATGACCAATTAGTACCATTGGAGATATTTCTAATGACACAAACTACAATGTTAGCTAAGCACAGCTTCTGACAGCATAAATATTGAATGGTACATTGCATATGACTGTGCACATATCCTGACATGCAGCCAGGTCCACTGAAGTCACACCTTCTGATAAGGACCAAATACAAAACATAAATATTGGGGCCTGAAGGCTATCAACAGCTGCTCCAAAACAACTTTTCACCTAACATCTCTATTATCTTTTATCTTAGCTCATGAGCTAATACCAATGAGAGGTACAGAAGATCCAGTTGAAAAGAGTAAAAATAACAGATAATCTGGTCTGAATAACCCACATTCTAGAAGCTTGTTTTTAAACACCTCTCATGGCAGAGGTCCTACATTCTCTCTGGGCATCCTAAAAGGCTAAGGCAGCAGACAGCTGAAACACAATCTTCCCTAATTTGCATACTGTCTCCCTTACTGCATTTAATCTCTCTTTCAAAAGGTTAAATGAGACCCCAAAATCCATCTCATGGCAGGAAATTGTTGTCCAAGGTATGAATGAAATTTAAAACATCGTTTTTCTCTTTCATACTAAGACTGCAAGATATTGGCTTTGCATGTTTACTAAAATCTGAGGTTTTCTTTTTCAGCCCTCTAAGTAGTGATTTAACACACTTAAGTGCTTTCAGCTTTACAAAAATCAAGAATACTTTTCATATTCACTCTGGAATTCAAGCCACTCTTAAATCAATTATTTTCACTTTTTATTGCAGAAATTCAAGCCAGAAATACTGAGGTAATCAGCAGGAAAAAGGTCCAGACCAAAATAAATTTCAATACTCCAAGGAAATTCCTACAATGTAGTACCTGTAATATTTTCTCCCTTAACAGGAGTAGTTAATGTTAGTATGTAATGAAGAATCCTGACATCATCATATTTCTGAATTTAAACAACTTGATTGTACTCTCCTTGAAGCTATTATTTAAATCTTAATAAAGGACTGTCATTGCAGTTCTTTAGTGGCTCCACAGCAATCAAGTAACAGTGAAAAACCTAAACTGAGAGCAAAAAATATTTCATCCAGATATGTAAATTCAACAAGTGTGTATAACACATACAAACATAAAATAAATAAAAATAACAACACAAAGCAAAATAGAAATAACGAATTATTTATGCTCAGAATGCTGGAAAAATGAATAGACAATTTCAATAAAACTGCAGTTAACTTTGGCCTCACTTTTGGAAACAAAAATAAAAAGCAATCCAGCCTGCATCTCTCTGCACTCAGTTTCTATTACATGTCCAAAATTGTCAATTTTAACTACAAGTCTGTAAGAACCCTGCTTCAGATTTTATTAATGCCTGGAGTGTTTTTGTTTCTCATTACAAAGCAATAGTATCCTAACTGGATAGGTATTTCAACTCTGAATTTTGTTTGGCTTATTACCTGAAGAACTGGATTACATAACCAGCTTTACTCATTGTCAAACAACATTGAGCTCCATCAAGCATTAGTCAGGCAAGAAAAAATTCTGGATGTCTTACCTGAAAATATCTCTGGCTTTTCAGTGTGAAATTGGAGTAGACTAAACAATTTAGCAATATTCTTTCCAGAAGATGAAATTGGACTCAGTAATCTAAACTGTCACAAAAATATGTTTTAAACTTCTATGCCACTTATTTACACAGCCCCTCTTGTGTATCACAGAATGGGTCAGGTTGGAAGGGACCACAGGGGTCACCTGGTCCAGCCTCCCTGCTCAAGCAAGGTCATCCCAGAGCACAGGGCACAGGGTTGTGTCCAGACAGCTCTGGAATATCTCCAGTGAGGGAGACTCCACAACTTCTCTGGGCAATCTGTTCCAGTGCTCAGTCACCCCACAGTAAAGAAATAATTAGCTTAAGTGTAATAACACACCTCATTCATGATCTCCCAAGACAAGGTCAACCTTCTGAAGGAGCCAAGAAAGACCCTTTAGAGACTGGGAGCACAGAAACATTAAGACTAAGGTCAGTGTGGTACCTGTTAGATGACTTCTGATCCAATGTCCATCATCCTCACCTGCCTTTCCCCTCCCCTCTCACTGCAGAACATTTTGGGCAGTACAGCTACACAGAGTTACTCCTTTGCTGAAATCTGCCAGAATGGACTAAACACGATTCCAGATACTATGACCCCTGGCAGCAACTTCAGCCAGGCAGGTGACAGCAAGGATGCAGAGGTGCCCTTAGCTAATTCCAGCCAGATTTTCCACACAGTTCTTGATCTGCTAGCAAAAGACTGAGAAAAATAACAGGGATGGAAAGGCCAGGAAACAGTACTAATTTCTTGCCTTCTTGCTTCTGTTCCTTTCCTACTTCCACATGTTCTGTGACACCAATCTATTTGTTCCTTACTCATCTAACACCAGCTATGAAAAGTCTCACTGCGAACAAATCACTCTGGTTAATAAAGAAATTAATTAAAATATTATTCCCCTCCTTCAAACCTCTCTTCCTGACATTTTTTATGGGATGAGGATAGACAAGCTCAAACAATTTTACAGAAAAGCCTTACACTATAGAAACCTGACAAGCACTCCCATAGTAGCAAAGGGATTACACTGAGGGATATCCCTCTTCATGCTATTTCCCTTCTTTCTAAGGTAGAGAGTTATTCATTATAAAGCAGCCATCAATTAAAGAGACACTATCACCTGATCAAAAAACATCCCTAAAGTCAAGAGGATGACAAAGCATTCAGAATAGGCAGCTGCAAGACAGAATTTTGTGAGTATGAAGGAAGAAATATTAAATATATAGTTTAGACCTGCAATCATCAAAGAAGTAAACACTACTACTTTACTTAGCATAACATAAAGTGCTGCAGCAGCCAGTATATTAGTATCACTAAACAGGAGCATGTATCTATCAATAATACAAACAGCAAATCTAGTTCAAGATTCTTTATAAGCACACAAAAATTAGAGGTCATCAGAAGCCCTCCTAACAGTATTAAATAAAACATGTTCCCAGAGATGCTACAAACAGGCAAAAACTGTTTCCTAGCAATTTCTATTAGCTTTAAGCTGCAAAAATAAAACAACATTTCATCCTCATCTGCTACTCACAAATCAAATCTTCAGTCTTATCTGCATACAGCCAGCTGGTTTTTAAAATTCTGCTGTAATTGAGGAGAAAAACAATTAAGCAATATTATTAGTCATCTTACCATTGTTCCCTGGTGGTTGTAATGCATCTCCTGTCAAGCTACACCATCCGACTGGGAAAATATCTCGAGAATCACACCTGCACCAATAGTCAAACGCTCCTCTCCAACCATCAAATGTAACAAAAACTTCATCTCCTTTAACATCTCCAATGGTTGCTGGGCAAATCAGGTATGGGTTCTTCCTATCTATAGCTTCTAGTTTCATTCCAACTTTAAAGCAGTTTGGCACAGGTTTTGGTGGCTCCTACAAAAATAAACAAGGTAGAATATTTGTATTTCTATGACCTCTTGAAAAAAAACCAAAACTAAGTAACAGCCCTTTTTTTTTTCCTCAACATTCTTATTATTTACAGTCACTACTCTCAGGAAGCTATAGAAACACATTCAAGGAAACGTAGTCGAATTTTAAATTTGCTTTTGCTCTTCTGCACGACAAAAATCTTCATTCTATTCCCCCAAAACACAGCTGGGATAATTAGCAAAATTCTCCATGACAGAAAGACTCTGATAAAAGTATTTACATAAGCAATAGGTTGCAAACAATACATTATGTCTGGGCAGCAAGACAGCCAAGACACTAAAATGAAATTATTACATGCTAATAAAGAAGAGGTTTGCAAGCATGGATATTTCTGGGGACTGATAACTGTCTGGTAAAAGCTTTACCTCTCAATTAATCCATGAAAAATTCATTAGCATTGGACATTATTTATAGGCCTCTTGTTAACTCACTTGGCCTTAGACCAATTCCAAGTGGACAAAAGAAAAACAAAAATCAAGTGAATGTGACTGGTGTAGGTGTACCTCCACAGCAGGAGTTGTGATCTGACAGAACACAAATTACCACCTCAGCCTCAAGAACCTTATTATCCAAGCCCATCTCAGATGTGCTGCAGGCTAGCACAGAGAAGCATGGCTCATCATGCCTCAGAAAATTTATATTATCTTATCTAAAAAAAATTATAATTATATGAAGTTAACAGCAAGTGATGTGATTGCAGGCCTAAACCCAACTGTTGGATTTGCTGACACACTTCTCAGTATCACTCTCAGTATCCAAAAAGAACACACTCAGTATGACAACAGGGTTTTATCTCCTCAACAAAAAACTGAACCAAGCCATTTTAATATTACTGTTATTTTTATATAATTTTCCATATTTTAAAATAACCTTCTCAAGAGTCATGTTTAAAAAACTGAATGGCTTTTTCTGCTATTTTCAACTACTTTCTCACTGCATTTTAAATGATGAGTGTGTGCCCAATGAAAATGTTTAACAAAACCTTTCCAAGCACTACTGTATTCCAATGGGTCTCATGTCCCATTAATTTTTTTTACTCCTGTGCACATTCACATGACTACAGTGCTTTTAAGAGATGTGATATGTATTTTATCTAAAATCCATAAGACAAAAAAGGAGCAAACACAATTTCTCTAAGTAACACGCCATACTTTGAAGTCTCAGCTCAGGAAAGGAAATGGCCCTCTCTAAGGACTAGAAGCAGATTCCTTTCTGTCTAGTTCCATAGCATGTCAATCCAGTTCAAAGTAATTTTAAATAATAGTCTTGCCTTCCCTGTCTTGGCTGCAGACAACAGGGTAATCTCTTAGCATCCTCATTAAGAAAATGTAACCATGGACCAATTGATATGAAGTTGTTTACTAGAAAAGCCTTTCTTCTTACCTTTTTAAAGAATGCTGCAGGTGCCATTTCAGCTCCATTGAGAGTTCTTAAGAGAAACATTGGCCAAGAGGATGCATTCATCTGGAACCCTGAGGACAAACAAATACCAAACAAACAGCCCTACTTTCAGTTTGTAAAGCACAATAGGAGAAAAAGTCTGTTTCACTAATGCCTCCTTCCCTCTATTTCAGACTTGGCCAAAACAGAAGCAGCTAAGAAGAAATGAACATGGTCGCTGTCACTGCAGAGAGCTGTGCAATTCATTTCCATTCCGAGTGACTTGCCTGCAAAACCACTCATCATAACGTCAGGCATTACAGATTCATTCCTGGGATTCAATGAAATGCAAGTCCTAGTACAGGAGACCATTAGGTTGTCCCACAGAGTCTCTGATCCAGTGGAACTTCCCTGGCACAAGCACCTAGCTTTCTCTTCAGGTTCTAGCTCATTTATTGAGAAGATACTTTTTATTTTTGAGAATCTTTTTTCACCAAACCCCAGACAAAAACCAATGCAATTGTTTTTTCTCCCTCTCTCATTAAAAGTAATACATAAGTATCCATAAAAACAAAGCATATCTAAGAGTGAACAAAAAAAAATTGCAATAAATCATGTATCATATTGAAAAACATAAACCAGATGGTCTTTCTATTTCATTATTCTTCATTAACAAGTGAATAAAAATAATAAACAACAATCAAATTTTTTTAGATTAACTACCTTACTCAAACAGAACAAAGATTTGGCTGAAAACCTTTTTATTCCAGATAATCTTCCCTCACAATCAACCACTTCACAGTTAAAAGATAAAACAAAGCAAACAAAAAATCCTTTTGCTTTCTTTGCTTTCCAAATGAATGTTTTAAAGTAATGAGTAAGATAACAGACATACTGGACATTTTTTTCTGCTTCTTTAGCAGTTAGATGTCTGGAACAGTTCTGCAGAGAAACAGACATAATACAGAAAATCGGAATTTTTTCCACAAAGCAGATAGTACCATAATCTGCCAAGAGCTCATGAGTTCCCTCATAACTGATCTTTAAGAATTGTCCTAAAAATCTGTAACTAGAAAGGTGGACCATATCTGCAATTCTTGACCAGTTAAATAATTCACTTATTTAAAATTTGATTATATGCTATAGTGGTTCTTGAGCTCATAGTTTTAAGCTATCTTCAGTAGAATAAACAGTTTTCAAGCCAGAACTACCTATTCAACACCTAAATTAATGCAGAGTTCCTATATGATAAATGTTGTCATAATTCAGGGACCAACGAGCTGATTGTCAGGACTGGTTTCATACCAGAGTCTCCATAAAACCTGAACACGTGTGGTTACTGAAACACAACATTCCCAACTCAGTAGCTCAGAAAATATATACAAGCAAGACAGAGGAGTGACAACTAAACAACAGTTTCAATTAACTTCATTTGGCCTTTAAGTTGTCCTGGCAAAACCAGAGAAAATGTTATCTGCAACGTAATTTGCTCAGAAAATTAAACTCTCAACAACAAAAAGCTATGGAAAAGCTATGGAAAACAGAGGCTGGAACAGGAACACTTTGCTGCAATAATCAATTTCTCAAAACCCTTATGTAACATGCATAATTAAAGCCATGTAAAAATCAGGTAGGAGGGACTATTTTAGTTAGTTATTATGATAGGAGTGGAACATTAGTATCCAGAAGGCTCCCTACTACTAAGGAAAAAAAATGCGTTGGTGAAATGTCTAACAGGAGGTAATTATACACCCAATTAGCTGCCAGCTTTACCCAGGAACAGGATGATGTAAAACTGCCAAAAAGGCTTTTTCAAAAATTTATCTAGGTATGCCTGAATGTTTGATTGCTGGAATTCAGCCTATCTCTAGAAAAATCTAGGGCAGGAGGGCCAAAATAGTGGCACTCACATTCTTTTCTGAATAATCAGCAATTGTTCAGAGGGCAGGTAAACTTTCATGCCTGAACACAGGGAAACAGCTGCTTGTTAGGTACTGCACTGCAGGCAGCCTGACCACATCAGAGTAAGAAGCTGTATCTGAGGAGAAGGCATCAACCTTGCTACTGATGGTCATGGAAAGGTTCTCCTCTTAACGAATCCACTGCCCCATCACACATAACCAGCGTTGTTCCATTCATCACTCTGGCTTAGAAACACATTTTAGAAACTGCTGTGTTCCTGAAGCTGTGTTTTTTAACACTGTACATGTTTGCAGCTGAAGGAACCACCATACTCTTCCATTTTTTATACTGGTATCACTTCATCATTCTTTCTAGAAGGTTATATAAAGAACTTCAGAGAGGTTAAACTGAGAAATTTCTTAGAAAAAAAGAAAAAACCCCAATTTTTCCCTGATGTCAGGAATTTCTAGTGTATTCAATCAAAACCTCTAAATATTCACTGAAAGAAAGGGGAAAAAAAGCCCTTCTGGCACAAATGGTATCCATTATAGACAATATTTTTCTAGACTGGCACTCTGGTTGCATTAATTTTCTTGTGCTCCTGAAGGACCACAATGGCACAAAAATCTGCCCTTATAATCTATGTGAAGTGTCTTAATGGCTATGTCAACTGTTCTTGTGTCTGTCTCTCTGCAAGCAAATCAAGATTCATACTGTAGTGAAATTATACTTTTCTCTTCATCTTTCAAACAGAAAAACTGGAAGTTGCTTCCAAAGCAGGATGACAAGCTTTTTGAGAGGCTACTGAGAGAAAGCATACCTATCCTCACTAAACCTGCAATAAGAATTCTCTAAGAATTACTGATGGCACCAAACCAGAAGCAGGTTCATAAGCTATGAGATGGAAAAGCAGCAGCAACCAATTTCTGTATACAGGTAATTTTTTTTATTATTTTACACTTTATTACTTTTATTATTTCTTGCACCTTCTAAAAGTCACAGAATATAATAGGATAAAAGGGGAGAGAGTGTTAAATTTTGGTCATTATTCTTCCTCTTTTTTAAAATCAAAAGTATTTGCAGATCATAGTGAAATCTTTAAATATTTCCATACATAGAAATTTAAGCTATTGACAAATATGGTATAAGAATGTAGATCTAAACATTTAATCAACAAGTTAATCACAGCAAAGAAAGGCAATGTCACATTTTTACTACCTCTAGCAGTTTAGTCAAGGTTACCTCTGACCATTCACCAGGTAAAAAGGAATTGCTTTGTAGAATTCCCAATTTAATAAACTTCCTCAGTAAGTCTAAACCCAAACACTATTTCTCAGTTTGGGGAGACACAATGTTGTCACTCATATTGCTCATGGAAGGCAAAAGGAGTTCTGCATGATATTTCTAAGCCTAAGAAAGCTATACATTGTTCACAGGCATTTGCTGTGCTCACAAACCAGCCATGACACACTGATCTGACATTCCTGAACATATATTGATCTGAGGCAATAAGAATATCAGGCAGTCCAAGCCTGCCGATTGCTAGAGCTCTGGAGCGCTGCTTTTACTACCTCAGAGTAAAAATTCACAGCAGAATGCCGCAATTCTGCACCAACCCACCTTATGCAGCCTGTCCTAGAACACAAATCAATTTGCTTGGTGCTCAAAGAAACATCCTGACTGCCCTGCAGAGGCATGCTTTCAGCAGCCCTGCCGAAGCTTCCCAGGCCTGCAGCAGCCAGTGCCCTCTTGTGAGCTGCTTGGATGCACTGATGAAGAGTGAAGGGACAATTTGGCTTTCTCCAGTTCTTTCCAAGGGCTCCCAAAAGGAGCATGCATGGTATCACGCAACAAAACACTGTATACACACACACAAGGCAGGCGGTGTGTGAGGGAACATTTACAGAATGGGCACATTTAATATTAAGGGCCTATTAAGAAAAACCAACAACAAACAAAATTGCTCATTTTTATGTCAGAAAAATGAAAAAACAAGAAAAAGCCACAATTCACTTTGCCAGAATTAGTTTACTTACCTCTTTTTCAATTAAATAGTGGTTTGGTGAGCTGTTCATACCATTGAATTTGCCAAGATGAAAGGGTAAATTTGACTTTTTTAAAGCAATACTCGTCACACATTTGTTCAGCAGCTTTGTTACTTACCAAGTGGAGGCTGGAGCATGCCCCCTTTCTTTTCACAGGTCCCAATGGGCTGTATGTCTGAGGAATCCACGAGCCTCCAGAAATCATTTTTGTTGTCACTGCCATCGAGGCGCAGCCTTAGCCTGGCACCAGTGATTCCAATGACTGTAGCGATACAAACCGAGGTGACGTTGCGAGGATCGTGCGCTTCCAGCTTCATGCCGACTTTGAAATCGTTCGTAGGTGGAATTCTAGACTACAATAAAAGGTAAAGGACTTTTTCTTGTAGTTGTTAATATTGCTAAATTTACCAGCCAGTTCAACAGACAGCTTTATTTCCTCCAAGCTTAGCATAAAAATGATAAATATGAAGAAACTTTTAAACTTTTGATTGTCTAGCAGCAAGTCAGAAAAGGCAGCTGGATAACCTACCAACTGCATAAGCATGATTGATTTCTAAAAATATAAGGATGCTACGTAGGGCAACAAGGGAATCTTTATAAAAGATATGAACACAAGAGCGAAATGAATGGAATACAAGGACATTAGGAAACATGACATTCAAGTCAAAAAAGCCCAAAAAGCCAAAACACAAACCAACAGACACATGCAAAAGAAAATCCCAACCACAAGGTTTATTAGCTTCCAATTCAAAAGAAATAATTACCCTCATTTAAATACTTCAAAAATCTAAACAAAATTTGGATCCTTCTTGTCAACACCTTCTGTATAAAAAAAAGCTTACATTACAAAGAAATCAGACAGAAAAAGGAGTTAGTGTTAACATTTTTAAGAAAGAAAACAGTCCTAAAGATGCATAAAACTTCCGTGCTAAGACAAAAACTGTAGCTTGTGCTTATTTGCAGACAACTGAATACAATCACAAACATACAATGCAATGCCAATTTAATTAGCACAGGGAAAAGAAATGTGACAAATGCAATTTGGTTGTTAAGAAGAACTTTTTTTCACATGCTAAAGATGAACAAAAGAGGGTATTTTTTACTCATGCATCAACACACTACAGGCAGATATTGACTGGACTGCAGTCTGATTACTTGCCTTCTGTCATATTGCAGGCAAATTACATGTAATGACGTTTAAAACTTTGTATGAACACTAACTGGGATGGAATGACTCTCACTATTCTCTTTACTTGTCTCCTCATTTCCAGCCTAAATTTTATTGATGGAATTTTTGGCCAACATTATAATTTAATTTATTTTTGCACTTTAGTAAATAAAACCAAAAGCTACAACTGATCCTTTTTCAGTACCTTTTCAATAACGTAAATAAGTAAAGCACTGAAATTTCTCTTAGGAGATGATGACTATTCTCTATCACCCTGGAAACTCTTTACTGCAACTCTTCAGTACAAAATTGTTTTTGAATAGACACCCAGAACTGTAAGCAGCCTTCCCCAAGACATTTAACCCCAGTAGCTACCCTATCCAGACTAACACAGTCTGACTTCTAATACAGGAGGCACGTTAGAATACCCAAAACCATAGGCACTCACACTCACAGGACTCCTCTGTCCCCTTGTGCCTGCCTGTCCAGGCCAGGTGGGGATCCTACAGCAGGCAAAGTGCACTTACCCAGTCTGTGGGCACAGGAAAAGACAGGAGAAATCTGCTCCTGCAACAAGTGTTAGTGATATTTTTTCTGCACCACATTTAAATGCCTAAAATACATCTTGCTGTACTTGCTATATTGTGCAGGTGCACTATTTACAACACACCCTAGATCAACAGCAGGAGCCCTGGAGGAGCCTGAGCCCAAAAGCCAAAGAGGCGAGCAGAATTCAGCGAGCATCTGCCAGTGCTGAACTCAGACAGCAGGCTGGCTGAAAGGGGAGCCCAAGCATATTAAATTTAAAGGGCAATTCAATTTCAGGATATTGCTTGTCAAGCTGTTATTTTGTACAAGCAGGAAAAGCAACAGATATTGAGAAAGTGGGGAGTTTGTTTCTTTGTTTGTGGAAAAGGTGAACTTGTTGAAATACCAACAACTCAAGACAACAACTCATTCTACTAAAAAGGTAAGTCCTCCATGCTAGGTTGTCTTTAAATAAAATTACAAAACATCACTCAGTAAGAGCTTTCCTTTAAGTTCTGCTCAAACCACAAGGGATTGAGCTTTTACAATTAAAATTTTCAACTGCTTGGGAAAAAGTTTTAGGGCAAGAAAAAAGAATATGAAGTGCATTGAAATTTTACATAGTTATTAAAAACAACTTAAAGCAACAGATAAAATACCTCCTAAATTAAGATAAATACTTTAATCAATTTCCATTATCTGTCTGTGTCTTAATTTATGGTAGAGGCTTTAATTTATTGTTCCCCAGGTAATTTTTAATTACTACAAAAGTTACACTTTTAAAATTCCCACAGGTCACAAATTCTGGATGTAATTGTCAAATTAATTTTCTCACTGCACTTTATTTTCTGGCTAGCCACAGCAGTGTATTTCTTTGCATTACACAGAGTAAGAATGACACGCACAATTCATGTGTAACCCAATAAAAGTCAAATTAGTCCTAGGCAAAGCACAAGCACTTTAGGTTCTAAAATCTGCAAACATTATGTAGTGAGAGGATCTAGCTCTGACCTATCACCATTGCATGTCACTTTCTACCTAAAGACCGGCTCTTAGAAAAAATGAAAATCTGCATATGCAAATTGTTTTGAAATTTGCTGTGCACATAAATTAAAGCTCTTCTTTTCAACTCACACACTACTTAAGCAATCCAGGTCACATGGATTTATGTCTGTCAATGCATGTCACCTAAGCACTGTTATTCAAGGCACTGGTTGCTCAGTTCCGACTTCTTGAGTACTACTAGGGGAGAGGAAGATGTAATAAAGGCACATGGAAAGGCTTTTGAGCAGCTTTCTGCAGTAGTTACATTCCTTGGGAGCACAGACTCTGGTCATGGTGGTTTATGGTCTGTGAGTATGGCATTAACCTCAGAAAGATCCAGGGACAACACACCACCCTCTGCCTCTACCCAGGAGGAGTCTGAGGTGTCTGCCCTGTGAAAAACACATACTGTGAAATTAATTTCTGCAGCTCCACTCAGAGCTACAGATGGCAGTGTTCTTAGCCACCTCTCACTGAAAGCAGCATGAGAGGGGCTCTTTGCCCTTCATCCTCATCTGCAAAGAGCAAGCTGAGATTCAAGATCTAGCATGAGGAAATGCTACCACCTGTGTTTCTCTCTCCTAATTCTCCATTCCTGCAACTGCTTCAGGCTCACAGGGTGATGGTTCCTCTCCTTCTCAGACATCCAATTCGTGATGCTTTTTATTTGGGCCCCCACTGGAGGCCAGTATCACTTACAGTACAATCAGACCACCAACAGACCCTAGAAAACAATTTCAGAACATGCCCAAGCCACTCAACTAGACATGCACTGCCTGTCACACCTATTACACTTCTAGGAACCTGAACAATCCAATTCCTTAGCAACTATCTTCCTAACACAGTGAGGGCACACAGACCAAAATGAATCCTATTTAACTTTACACAGACAAGATACACCTCAGCTTGGGAAAACAGACAGAAGAATGCCTAAAGAGATTGACTCAGTCTCCAGAGGGCTGAACAACTGGAGGTCACTAGCTTACACAAGATGATACATTTAAACTCCATCTGCAAATACACACTAAACCATCAGGTGGGAGGGATCAAACTTTTAGGGTATAGAATTATACAAAATAGTACATTAAACACCCTTCATCATAAATCCAGTATTTTCTTTGTGTTCCCATATATTCCACTTGATTGTTTTTTAATATTTTTGTATTGCTACCCCTAAGTAGAAAACACTCTGTTCAGAAAGAGACAAAATTAAACATATTAGAGACCCAGGAAAAAAGTGGTGACTCAACTCTACTACACACAAATCTCATAGCTAGACAGAATTGAAAGAAATTTCAAAAATGGGGCAAAGACTCCTCTGACAATTAGCCAACTTTTTAATTCTCAATAAAACCATGGCAGCACTAAAATTATTGAAAAAAGTAGAAAACATTTTTAAACACTGACAAGGCTATCTGCTTCCATTAGCTAGTCTTTTTTTTTTAAAGGAAAACAGAGTTCAAAGAAAAAGTTTTAATGAAACCCTCAAAATTTGGCTTGAGGCAGAAACCAAGAATGAAAAAACTTCCGTAGCTAGTAACTGCCAAAACTGTAAGCTACTGATAACTACAGATCAAAAGCAGTCAAATGGGAAGTCTACAAGCAGTCTAAATGGTAAAGTTTTTCTAGGATCACCCTGTAGCAGGCATACAATAGACACACACTTGCAAAATAGTATCTGGCATACCTGTCTGAAACAATGCAGAGGGGCAGCTACTGATTCAGTCTCTTTCAGATAATCATCCCAATTAAACTGTTCTGGAAGACACAAGATTAAAAAAAATACATATACACACTTACAAAAAAAAAAAGAATTTACATTAAGTGAAAATTTGAGGAAAGAAAGGGACAGAAAACCCAACTATCTTGTAGAATACATTTTTTTCAAGAGCAGAATCATTCTCAAATGAAAACTCTACCTTTGAAATACATACAGACCTTGAAGGAGCTTCAAAAGTAATGTTAATTTACAGGGGTGAACACACAATAGGCAAAATCAATATAAAACTTCCTTCTTTTTTCTTGTGCTCCACATGCAAAATTATCTAGGAATATCTAGACTGAATTCTCTGCAGAAGGATCTCCCAAGTATTCTTATATGAATCACATTAGCCTTGCTATATTATAGTCCCCCTAACAGCGGGGTTGATGTGATAACCTCATATGAGTACTGAGATGATATACATTGAAAAACACAGACACAGGGATACTGCTGAAATATATGTCATGAACATTATCCACTAGAAAGCAAGAAGATAGCACAGCCTTCAAACTGCATCTTTGTCTCTTTTTACATGAAATCACATAAAGATTTCTTTTTGTAGAATATCATGTAATATGGCATAGATAGGTAAACATTATGGCAATGTTAAGTAACAAAATCATGGTATTTTTTTCAGTGTTAGTAGTGTCATTGTTTATGTGTATGGGCAAGTGGATTCTGCATTTGATTTAATTAGTGTTACCAGTTTTGCATGAATGGAAAACTGTGAAGTACTAACATCAAAGATACAAGCAAGCATATTTATTATTTTAATATAAAGTGGAAGAGAAAAGCTACCATGGCACAGCTAATATTTTTGTTACTAAATTATCTGAGTGAACTGTTTACTTATTTTTCTTGTTTGGGCAGCTGGCATCTTTCTGATGTTCCTGAAGAATAAAGCACTGATGAACCCAAAATGATGCAGTGATGCCACCCAGTGGCTCAGCAACAGCCACTCACAAGGCCTAATGCAAAATCCTTGGGGATGATGGAGAGCTTGCTCCAGGTGTGCCAGTAATTCTTCCAAAAACACCACTGGGCACAGACACTTAAATACAGGTCTGCAGTTTTCAGGAGAGAGGAGAAGCAAAGAAACAATCTGAAAATGGCAGCATTTTCCAGCACTTGCAAACACCTTCTCTGAAGGATGTGTGGTGGCTCAAACCCAGAATCTCCCTGCAGTAGGACAGTATTCAGCTGACATTATCAAGTGCCTCAAGCAAAAGGGAACCATCCCCTCAGCCTGCTGAGGTGCTGGCTTTTGGTGAAACAGACTCAGAAGTGTATGAGTCCTTTGTCCTTGCCACTGCAAATGCCATGTGCTTGTCAGCAATGTGAGAGGTCAGTAACATATCAAAAGCTGTTAATTTGGTGGTCTGGAATATATGCAGGGTGGTAACAAAGACATTTTTACACAACATCTTGGAATTCAGCCTATTTTAGAATGAAAATTTTATACAGTAAAATTGATTTTGTATTCCTTATAAAAGGCAGGATACATTAACTTAAGCATGTACTTGTATTTCAGGAAGGCAGAAATAGCTCTTCAGAGCTTTCCCCAGAAAGTAGCCTCCAGACTTGTTGCTCTTTTCATTAACAAGCCAAGGAGGGTGCAAAAATTAATTATGAACCGATAGCAAGGTTTTATCTTATAAAAATTCTTCTTGGACTCCAATAATAAAGCTGCCACTTCAGGTTGCCTTCTGATTAAAAAAAAAAAAAATAAAAAAACCCCCAGAATTTACCTTAGTAAAGTACCTAATGCTACATAATTAAATCTAGCCAAAAGAAAACATCAGTTGTGTCCCAGCTGCCTCAGATCCAACATGATGTAAAAGCTGAAGTCATGCATAGCCTCATTGTGTTAAGAACTGTACAATTACAGATACTTCAGTGACACTGCATTTACCAGGACAAATGGTCATTCACCTCCTCCAAAAAATATATAGTAACATTTCCCAAGTGATCTGAATTTTAATAACTGGATGGTAGATTTCATTGGATGACCAAAAATGGGGTGACAGAGAGAAAGAAACAGTTCTGTTTTTTTCAAGGGGACATTTACTAGAAAGACACAGAAAGTAACAGAATATTTACCAGAAAGACAGAGAAGGTAACAGAACATTTACTAGAAAGACAGAGAAGGTAAGCAGCCAGCTACAGATAAAGCCAAGAGGAAAACAACATTTAAAGCTCTTTGCTTTAAATCCTAGCTATCAGGAGCTCTTGCAGCAAGCAGAAATGTCCTGGAGTTAAAATTAGAAGCTCTCCACCTGTGAAGATACACTGTATTAAATCAGAGCCAAGCTCTCAGAGATGGTGCTAATTATCATTTAATTACTGCAGCTATAGAATCAGGAGACACATGTATGTTTGCAACATGTAAGATGCATCTCTAGAAAGATAAGCACATTAAAAAAATATCTACATGAAAGGTTCTCTGTATTCTCAGTGCACACAGGTAAAGAAGCAATTGTGTTATACATATTTCTAATTCTAAAGACACTGAAAATATGCAGCCTCTGACAACTAGAAATCCTTAAGAAAATTAGCTCATACTAAATAATTTAATGTGCATTTCTCTTCACAGTCAAATCTGCAGGCTGAATAAAACAGCCTAAGAAAAGACTGTTATGCAACAACCACAACTTTATAACCCACCAGGAAAGTGAAAACTAGAGAGAAAAAGAAAATTTTATGCTGAAGAGCAAACCAGCATATACTGGAAATGGAACGAAACAAAACCCAAACCAGAAGGTAACTACAGCCTTTTGTAAATGAAAAAAAAAAAATATTACTTTAAAACCTGCGTAGAAGTGAGGCTCTTAAATAGTGATGCAAAACAAGCAGCAATGGCAAAAAGCCTGACTAGTTTAGAAATGGAGGGACTGAGTCCATCTCACAGTTGCCTGCATTACTGGCACTGACCCATGGGTCAATGACCCCTGATGCTCTCTTCAATGCTGCATCAATACCCTATCACTTCTTGTCAAACCTGCCAATCCCAAATTTACTCAAGCTAGAAGGGACCTCAGGAGGTCTCCAGCTCAGCTTCCTGCTTCTTCAGGGTTCCATCAGACTCAGTGTGAAGATTTCCTCACGAAGGAGGAATTTCTTATGTTCCAGCCAGTATTTGTCACTTCTCCTTTCACAGTGGCTCTGACAGGAGCCTGGCTCCGTCCCCTTTCCATGATCTTCTGCCATAAGCTTTCTTTTCTTTTAGCCGAAAAGAAACATTTCTCCTGGTTTCAGTACCATTTTTTTGCGTTCTGGCTCCTTCATTTTTTTGCAGGAATTCAAGCCAGCCTACTTCAGTACAGCAGTGCCCTCCTTGTACTGCGCAGCTCAAAACTGAGCACAGCTCTCCAGAGAGAGCCTCCCAAATTCCCCGCAGCAGCGAACGCCTCCTCCCGCAGGATCCCTTTGCAGTGGAGCTCTTTGGCCACACGAGCTCGCTGCTGGCCCACGCTCCGCTCTGCCCGCGGGCTCGGGGCCTCTCCCGCTGATTCCTGCCCGCCCGGGCTGCCTCAGGGCTCGGGGCCTCTCCCGCTGATTCCTGCCCGCCTGGGCTGCCTCAGGGCTCGGGGCCTATCCCGCTGATTCCTGCCCGCCCGGGCTGCCTCAGGGCTCCGCTGTGCCCGCGGCCGAGAAGGACTCTGCATTCACCGGTCCTGCCATTCCACTTCCCCAACACCGGCAAGTCCACCTGAAGGCAGTCCTGCCTTCCAGCCTACTGCCTACTCCTCCCCATCGGATGTAACCCACAAACTGCTCTGGCAGTGTGTTCTGTACAATTGCCCCCACCTGACACTAAGGCCTTAAAGAGCATCAGCCCAAAGACTGACCTCTAAGAAATGCCACTAGCTACCCTCTGACAAGTGGTCCTTGCACAGCTTGACAGTCCAGTCGATTTTTCATCCATTTATCCAAACCACATCTCACCAGTTTGGCTGAAAGGACGCTACAGAAACTATACAAAAAGCTTTGCTAAAGTAGACATGAACAACATCCATTGCTTTTCCTTGTTTCCAGAGTAACTAAGCACAAAAGGCAATCAATCATGCACAGTTCACACACTTGACAAATCTACCTCCTCTGTTCCTAACCTCACTGTTGTCCTTTATTTGTTTGGAAATGGTTTCCAGAAATATTTTCTTTATAGTCTGCCTGAAGACTTAGATTGGGCGGGCCAGCCTGTAATTCCCCAGGTGCTCCCATCTTGTCCTTCTTGACAGTGTGCACTATTTGACCTTTTCCAGCCATGGTGAAACTTCCTCAATCACTAGAAGTTCTCCAAGAGCAGTGAGAAGCCTCCTTGTGACATCAGTCCTCTGCCTCAGCACCCCTGGAGGTGTCACATCTGCTGCCATGAATAAGCAAATGCCTGGTTTGTTGAAGTGCTCCCTATCTTTTTTCACCATATGTAATTCTTCAGTTTAGTGAAAGTCAAATTTTTACAAAATTTTAAATGGCGATTTAAACTATGAGTTGTCACTTGCAGATTGGTAGAATTTAAGGTCCTGGTTTTTTTCAGGTTAATATAATACAGTATCACCATAGCCTAAACACTGTTTGGGCAGATGGAACACGTGTCTTCTCAGATCACCCCTAGGTTCCCTTGGCACCCATCTGAGACTGAACATGGAGATGCCTCTTTTCTAGTCTTCATCCCATCATCTTTCCTCTTCAAAGATGAGATTTCCTTATAATTTTTGTTCACATACTCTTGAAAATGTAGCAGTTTAGGTGTAAGGTATTTCATATTCCGCTTTATACCTTGTACCTCTTTCTATATGTTGTGATCCTTCAATTAAAATTTTTCTCCTCCTCATATCTTTCTCTACTCACTTCAGTCTATTTTTTTTTGAACCCGTTCTTCTCACACCTCTGTATCTCCTCTTTGACTTTTCCTATCACACATTGCCCTGGAAACTCTGGAGACTTCCTAGCTGCTAGCCCAAAGCATTTTATGGTGTCTTCATCTAGCATCAAGAGGCTCCTTCTGCTCCTTTGCCACCAACAAGCAACAACACAGAATAAAAATTATTTCACCTGTAGAAAATCAGAGATCTTGCAAGAAACTCCTCTCTGTCTGACAAAGCTGAGCCTAGATTTCATGAGGCAGTTCAGTTCCCAGACACTAGGCTAACAGCACAGACCAAGTCCAGAACACAGAACACAGAGTAAGACTTGTCTGCTTAGCACTGCTTCTCCACAAAGCTTGTTCAACACCTTGCTCTCAGCTGCAGGAGGAGGCAGGGACATTTTCCAGTGACTCATGAAATATTGTTATCCACATATGAAGAGCACTTTGCTGGTGAGGGGTGTCTACAGCACTCTGTCATGTCAGACAACATTATTTAAAACAGACACACTGAGTCCAGTTTGACTGGAACTCCTTTTACACTGCAGAAGGAAAAAGACAAATATGTTTCCTTTTCTGGCTCAAAGTAACAGGACAAATAAAGATGACAGGTTGCCTGCACTGGTTGTGGATTCTCCTCCTCTGGAGATACTCAAGAGTTTTCTGGACACAATCCCACGTAATGTGCTCTAGGGGATCCTGCTTGAGCAGCAGGTTGGACCAAGATGACCTCCAGTGGTTGCTTCCAACCTCACCCATTCTGTGATGGCCAAAATCCCAATAAATGAAAAAATTAGCTCTGGCAAATGTAACAGCTGAAGGCTGCACTATGACTGGTATTGTATCTTTTATGCAAAGTCACTACCTCAATTACCCAGCCAACGTATCCTGGCATGTTTGATCACTGACTATGCTACTTGTCTCCACTGGCAGCCAAGAAGAACCAGATCATCTATCAGGAGTCAGAAAGCACAGAAAGGTGAGCAGAGTGGGAGTTTAAATAATTCAGTGTCATTTTTTCAAGAACTCCTGAAAAGATTTTGTACTGTAGTCAATACTACTCATGACATTTCTTACTGTCCAAATTCAAACAAACAACGTGAACACGCAAAGCATATCTAAAGATGTTGCTATTGTCTCACTGCAGCCCACCACAGAAGCTACCTGACAGCAATCTCATTCATACACTGCCTTATGGCACCTGCTGTGCACAGGAGAGGCTAAGTTAGCAAAAAATCTGCATCATTTTTGGTAAGTGTGTACTTTTCCTCTGTTTTCTAAAAAAAACCCACAAATTCTGCTGGCATATCAATTATTTAAAGTAAAAGTAGAATCCCAGGCAATTTAATCCAGTTTGCAATCCTAAAAACTCAAGACTATTAAACTGAAAATCCTTCTTTTGGCACCAGGAAACACAGTAAGGAAACAGAAGGTAACTGCAGCAGAAAACACATGAGACTGAGAAATACATGAGGAGAAGAACAAACAAATCAGTAACAGTTTAAAAATAATAAAGTTTACACAGCATCTTTGTTTATACATACAAAGAGTACTTATTTGGCTAGTAAAACTAGCAGGTTCAACTCAAGCAGCTTCAACCATCACTTTCTATATCAGAACATACTTTCCTAATAGCTAGGCAAAAGCAAAGGTATGTTTTTAACTACCCACCATAATAACCCAAGAGATTCCAAAAAGGAAAAGAAGTCAGAAAACAGTGCAATCCAAACACACTTTTTCTTTTAGAGTTCCTTAACTAAGAACCTGACAGCTGCAATACCTACCACTTTTTAAAGATGGGTTGTTTGCCTGCTGATTCTTTCCATCTTTCTCTTTTCTAATATTCTTTGAATCTAAAAGACAAGATTCCATTACATAATAAATGTAATATTCACATCATAACTATGTCCAGCATAGCACAGAATGCTTTCAAACAATACAGAATATCTTGTTGACTTTATTTTATTCATTTCAGTACATAATCAAAAAGGTATGTAAATTTAATCACCACACTATTTTCCCTTCAAAGTATATTGAAAAGTACAGCATGAAAAAGCAGAGCTTTTGACTACTTTATATCAATTGTTACAATCAATCTAGTTGCAGAATATAGAATATCAACTCCACAGACAGCAATGCTGTCCTATTTTTAAACAGTTTTACTTCAACCTACACAAAATTTGAGATCCTGGATATCTTTATACATCTGGTTATAGACAGATCACTGTGAACTGAGAAACAAGGAAAAAAAGCAAACCCATCGTAAAACTATATTTCTGAGTTAAAGATTTCATTCTATATTGAGATTCTTTAATACTCAATATTCTCAATATAAAATTCTCAAATACTCAAAGCAGCTATCTCAGCACTCATCAGTTATTTTAAAGAATCACTCCGAAGAATCTACCTTCTCTGTCATTAATCTTGGCACACACTCAGGGGTCTGCCATATTTCATTTTTGATGGATTTCAGCATGCATGAGAGATGCAGGAGAGCTGGGCAGCTATAATGCAGAAGACTGAGAGAGACAGTTCCACTCATTCCTTTTAAAATACATTGTTTGGTGACCTGCTTTTGACACTCCTGGACTTGAGTGCAATTCAAACATAATATTGACCTCACAACAAAAATGCAAGCACATTCTCAGATCTAAAAATCTTTTTTGTTTTTACCAAGATCTGCATGGGAGAGTAACACTTGGTCTGCAAATGCCTCACTACTGGGAATGGGGCTGCTCCTCCAGTTAGGCTTGTGCCTAGCTCACACCTTGGGTTACCCCACTGAGCCTGAACTGGTACAGGTGAATGGAAGGCTCACTTTTACTGAAGATTGCATTAGTAGCCAATTATTAGTAGCTGTATTCACTTGCTTTTAAGTCTATAGCTACTGATTGGCTTGCTCTTGAAAACAAAGCACTCCTGACCTAGAATGTGAAGCATTTGGTGACAGAAACACTTGAAATACAACGAGTTGTTCTGCAGAAAAGACTAAGCCCTAACAGCGTTTGTTTTCTGTAAGTGAAGCATTTCATGAAACATACTGACAAGCAATGTGTGGTGTTCAGCACTTCCATCTCACATCTTTCATTATCAGGAAATTGCCACATAATGCAAGAGCTGAGTCATGACAAGCCTCTGCCGCCCGACCCAAAATCCTGCCCTACCACTCAGTGAGGAGGCCAAGCCATCCACATGGCTCTGTGCTTGGTCAGAGCACAGCAATGGCCAGGGCACCCTTGGGGGTGGACAGGCAGGGTCTCACCATCCAGAGCCACCCCATCACCCTGTCCAGGAGCTCCTGGGGGGTGGCCCTGGGGGCAGCCCCAGCGCTGGGGGCCATCCCAGGAGACAGGCTGGGGCTGGCATGGGGCATGGGGCCAGGGCTGTGGTGATCTGGAGATTGGCCCTCCTGCAGCACCACTGGGGCAGGGGCTGACATGAGGTCCTGGGCAGGGCAGGTGGAGGCCCCAGGGGAGTCAGGGTCATTAAAGCCCATGAGTGTACTCAGGACCATAACACCTTCCAAGAATAATCCAGACTTCACAGTCCTACAAAATCAATGCACAGCTTACATAACTGCTCAAAATACACTGCAAAAAATACCACCCTTTTCTCCTAAAGCAGACACAGGCAGAACTCCAAGTCCTTTGAAAAAGAAAAAAAATGCTATGTTTACATCTTGACTTAATCTTCTTTCTTGACTTACATGCTCTTTCTTTCGGAAGAAGTTTGCTTTGGAAAATTTTCTATTATATAGATCCCTGAAAAAAAAAATGCTAACGAAGGTCAGCTTCAGATGGAATGCTGAAATTATTTGGGACAGGGCCTACAGAACTCTAACCCCAGCACCTCCTCAGCAGCAGGGCTTTAACCCATACAAGTAGATACCCTACAACTACCTGAGGGAATCTCAGAAGGGATAATGTTAAAACTAGTTCAGTAACACTGAAAAGATGCAAGGCCAATGTTCACCTTCTCCATCCTACATCCTATGAAAATATATTTTATCCAGCCTCTTTGGGCTTGAGCTGAATGCAGATAATTTTCTACTGGCAGGACCTTTTGCCACATTCTATAACCTTGGTCAGTATTTCCCACAAACAGCCATGGTACTAAGGCAGACATCAGGCTGTTAGCTTGCAGAACAAGTAACTTCCTGATCTGACTATGTCCAAAAAGGAAATCAATAAGTCTCTTATGTGGAGCTCCACTGTTAGAAGAGAACTAATAACTGCTTCCTGCAAACACCCAGAGCTTGAAAGGACAGAGTCATGAAAGAGTATCTACCAAACAGTGTCAGATTAAAAACAAGATGACAGCTTTTCATGATGAGAGACATCAAGAACAGGTGAAAGAATGTGAAAAACTGCAGCCTGGACACCACATGTGATCTTGCTGACAATCACTACATGAATTATATGAATTCCCTATACCAGCTAGCTTTAGTGCCTCTTTCAAAGATATCACAGCAAACATGAAAGTTGAAACAAAACACTCTCAGCAATGTATTTTTCTTATCAGCCATTAGAAAACCACAAGAAGAGATTATTATATTAATAAGTGGATTTCTCAATAGCATTTTAAACAACTATTTCATTTGAGGTGGAGGCATTTTCATTCACAGGAAACACAAAGCACTGTCACTACCACTTGTTTTCGATGGTAGGAAATCTCCTCTTTAAACACACAAATAAATCTCACCCAGCATATGCAGAAGCAACCAAGAATAAGCCTGAATAAAAGCAAGATTGTTTTCAAAGGATCTCCTTCCTTTTATGCATTCCAACCTTCATCAGTGGGAAGCTGGGAATACCATTACAAAGCTGGAGTGTTTTGTCTAAACAGATGCACAGCTACTAGCAGGAAGAATTTCCAACCTGTTTCCACATCAGAAACCCTGTATCTATCTCTTGCCACCCCAGAAAACCTTCCCCAGTCTGTATTTCACAGTCACTATTCACAGTCTATACTGCCCAGCCTTGTTCAGGTGTGCTTTTTCCAATGTTGGCAGTTAGGCTGGATAAAAAATTATGGTTTATTTTCAAAAAAACTATAAAGAAAGTAATATTTTATTAAAAACCAATTTTCTAAATATTAAACCTTTTATAAACACATGGAGCTTTTTAATGCATGCCAATCTATAATGGAAATTTTAATATTCTCTATTTTAATAAATTTAGTTTCCAAAGGTCACAGAAAAAAAATTTAGACAGAAGGCTATTATTCAAATCACTGGGCTGAAAAGAAGATGATTCTCTCTGCACATGATCCTCAGCTTGGTCAAACTTTGAAGTCAAACCTCAAAAAATAAGGCAATGAATGGCATAATATGTACCAGTAAATAAATGTACATATACAAAGAGTATTTTCTTTTCAGCCCATTGCACATTCAGCTCCTAGCCACATTCAATGGCTAATTCCTTGAAACCTGAAAAATTGACTTGAAAATAGGAACTCTATTTTATGTTGGAGACAGAAGAGACTTATTAGTCCTACAGTCTTGAAGCTCATGGTAACAAAAAGAAATAGGTCAGCTTAATTCATCATCTATCTTCCCCTGTCCATTTCTAAAGGGAAAAGCTTCAGTTTATTTCTCAATGTAAAACACAGTATGTGTTAGATCATTGGCCAAAACAAGAGCTAGAATCAAGTTTTGCTTTATCAAATGTACTTAATCAAATGCTACTAAGTTCTGTAAAAGAACAGTGAAGAACAGGATAACTATTTCAAAAAAAGTTTTGAAAATAAAGTATTACATATAAGTACATAGCATTTATATATTTGCTATGTATCTATACATATTTAGCCTATACCATGTAAAGGTTAAATACCCTATGAAAAATTTCTTTCCTTTAGAGCAGGAAGATAAGAGTACAGCATACACTAAAATTTTAAAAGCAACATATTCTATTGTTCACCAACAATTTATTTTCTAGAGTGCACTTCATAAGCTAAAAGTTTAGATACAAGCCAAGATTAGAGTAAGATTATTTAACACAGTGCTTTCTGCTTACTGATTCAAAACTCTGTGTTTACATTACTCCCACCCTATCTGTAACCACAGAATTTTGCTGATAAGATTACTCAACAGAAGACAGGCAAGAGCAACCACATCTATCACTTAAGAAATTAGAGACAAAGGGGAAAAAAAAAAGGACAAAGCTATCCTGACTGACTTGTGAATACCAAATAAAAAAAATAATCAGAGAAGGCAAGAGAAAGCTCTGGGCAAAGATAATCCTGGTGACCAATGAGTACTTGCTCTTATAAGCTCCCATACTGAACTCTTGTTTCTTGCCTGAGAAGCTTTAAAACCTTGCAACTTCTTTCTAGAAGACTTAACCTTTCAGCAAACTAGATGATTGTTTTGTGTAGTGATGGCAAATCATGTCTTTTAACAGCAATAATTTTCATCCCAGAAGAGTGGGCTACATGCATGTCCTGTCTTCTAAGACTTATTATTTGCTCGTCGTGCAGGGCGGGGAAAGCGAAGTTCACAGTCATGCTTTCAAGACTCCTGCAGCTATCCCTCAGCCATCTTGATGTCCTCAACTCTTCTGGGTCCTCAGAACATGGTAGGATACCACTCTTCTCAAACAAACCCCTTGTCTTTTCCTGATGTGTGTGAAATATCTTTGGATGACAAAGACTTTTGCTCTTCCCATGCCACACAGTTACTCACCCTGAAACGAAGTTTACTAGAACAAGCCCAAGACTTACCATTGCTCAGGAAGGGGCCTTCTTCTCACTCCCCACTACACAGGGTTGTGAGCACCTTTCCCCAAGCCTCACTGCACACAGCTGAGGATATCCAGACAGAGTGAATATGAAAATGTCTCTTTTCCTTTCTTTTTGTGCTTCCCTAGCGGGATTCTTACCTTATCTACTTGGAACAGCCAGTCTCTTTCACTATATTTAGACAACAGCCATGCAGAAAACCTACAAAAGAAGGGGTCAGACTTCCTCCATAAACTCCTGGTGCAACAATTAAATGGATGACTCCTGCCATTACCGAAAATCTATTCTAGCAAAAGACAATTATTTACCAAGGGAGCACACAAGCACATAAAGCAGCTTGGGGTGAAGGTGGCAAGCCCAAGGAAAGTACAAAAGTGCTAGCAGCCTTTTATGGAGGACGACTACCAATCTGGAAGCTTCCAATGCAGCCACAACATGGTTTCAGAGAGTGAATCTTTTGCTCTTCATATTTGTTTTTGTTTCATCAGCTCAAACACTCTTGTTTCTTCTTAAGTCTCACTCTCTATTTTAGCTCTGAGCTCACAATTAACATCTGCAAACATGACACAGCAGAAATCACACCTTTGTGGTACACCATGTACTTGTGGATGAATTTCTTTTAAAATGTTCATTTTATCTTCAAAGACAGTTGCTAATGCCATTCATTGTGATAAAATTTGATTCTTTGTACTACTTAGTTATTATCCTGCTAAATTATAGGCAACTCCAGAATAAAGCCCTACATTTTATTTAATAGCACATCTAGACACATTCCTCAATTTCAGAGTGCAGTAATGATTTCAAGGCTGTCACAGGACAGAATTCTTTTCATTAAACTTGTGGAACTCAAGACAGCCAAATTCAGCATATGTATTCTAAAACAATGTGAAGTTTGAACTTACCTGTATTCAGAAGATATCACAAACTGTCTTCCTTAATCTAACAGTATGGCAAATTGTCATGTTGTATTCCACGAGATCAAAAAAAACCAATTTAACAGGTTTCCCACTTTCTTTCCTCTTGGATTAAAGCTACCAGGCCTTACCTTTCGCTGCTGTTCTCCCCATGGTAACACTTCTGTGATCTCCCCTCTCACAATAAAAAGGCTGAAGTTGAAAGACCAGTTAATTCTTCCTTTCAGCACAACAGTTTCCTGTGGAGCAATAATACAACAAGTTAGGGGGGGAGGTTGTTGTTGGCATTTGGGTTTTCTTTTTTTGGAAAGGATGATTTTTTTTTATTGGTATATAATTATCTTGCTGGTTTTAAATTGCAAGTGTTTAACTATCTGTAGGAGAGTAGTGTGGAAACAACAGTTAAATAAAAGCAGCAAAAATACCAAATGCAAACTTTCATTTCCTTGTTTTAGACAGTTCATTCTCTAATGATTTGCATTTTCTGTGGATTTCTAAAACAAAGAAAGATATAAAATGTGCTTTATTCCTTTTCACCCCCAAGAAATATTACTGAAAAATGGAAGACTCTTCATACATAACTTACTCACCCTGCCTCACTTGCACAGAGTTAAACAATCATCAACTTCAATACCTCTGGGTAAAACACATTATCTTGCACAACTACAGCTGAAGAGGGAACAAAACACTAATGTGAAAAATCTGTACAAGGCCCCAGCGCTCAGTGATAGCCCAGCCCTATGATTTGTAACAGACTTGTAACAGCACACAGAGAAGTGTTAGGGAAATGCTAACTGCAGATAAAAGCACTGAGCCACATTCTTGTAGGGTTTGGAAACTGGAAGGGACAGATTGGTTAAACTAGTGTAAAACAGCAAAAACAAGCTTTCTTTTTTGTGTGTGTTAACTGTGATTTTCTACTCCAGCATCTAGTATTTTGAACTTAGACTGTGTTCAAGTCAAACTCCTTTCTAGCATCTAGCCTTGAAGCAACAAAGCCAGCAAGTTTACTATCTTTCTCCATTAACTTTTCAAGTAATAATGGGTAAATACATTCAAATTTCTGAATTATGTTCTTGGATAATTTCCTTTCAAGCAACTTCCATGAGATTTAAAGCTGACATCACTGAAAACTTGAGGAGTTTTTTGAATTTAAATATGTGCATACTCCTGCCATGAATAATTTTGTCAAAGGTAACATTTTTAGAAGCTACATCTTTCCATTGTGACATAAAAGAAGTAACAGTTGAAAACAGTTGGAATTTCTTGACTCTTCTACTCACATGCAAAAAAGAAAATTAAAATAATCATATATCACATATAAAAAGAGAAGTATCATACAGCTGAGTATTTTCCTGAAACTGTGATCCTTTTCTGAAACTTCAAGAAACTTCAAAGCACTATGATGATGGACTGGATGATGAAAACTTTATACAGTGCAAGAACATGGCTAAAGCTAATTAAAAGTTTTTTTTAAATGTCAGTGACTGATGAATTTATTTCACGTGTGTGTTTCTGTGAACATGTTGGACAGTTATTACAAAAACTCAAGACTGAGACTTGAAAGGAGTTATAAATAAAACTTGAGTACTACCATAAAATAAGCAGGTTTTGCTACACAATAGCATTCATAGCATAAGTGATCATCAAGATTAAGAATAGAAATCCTTTTAAGCCATCAAATAAATTTGAAATACTTTATACTTTCACAGACTCCCCCAAAAATTCAAAGCTTTTCCACTGCAAGTAATAAATCAGGGAAGGTGATGCAGAGTCAAAGTAACTGTTTTTACAGATTACTTTAGAACAGCGAATGGTTTTTATCTTTTTGTTCCAAGTACCAGATTGCACTTGGTGCAGTAATAAAGATTCCAACCCTGCAGTGATAGTCATCAAGTTTAGCACAACCGGAGCGTCTGTGAGAACATAAAAAGGATTCCAGCTTTTCATTAGCTTGTGTTGTACCAGATAGGCTGTTTTACAGCATGCCCACCAGCCTGTTAAAAATATAAGACAACTGAAAGTTCTGAAAGAGCTGTTTGAAATGAGGCAAATCCCACTGCAGGAACACAATATATTACTGTTTCGAAGAGGTGCTACTTAGAACTCAGTTACACCTAAGGATTCAATTTAAAGCTGCTATTAAATTAGCCCATTGATTGTACTGTTTGTCACAGAAAACATTCAAGAACAGCATTTCTGAGCCCCTATCTAACAACCACTACATGTTGCTTAACCACAGCAAACGTAAAACCAGTTCCTTCAAACACAGGGCAGGGTCAACCTGAAACAAAGTGCAACTTCTTCTGCAGGGGCAGATGTAGGAACTATTTTGCATCACCTCACATACTTAAGTGGCAAACCCTAAGCAAGGCAGTTGTGTCCTTTGCTAACCAGGGCAGAGTCCCTTGTGTCACACTCACCATCCCCAGCCTGGCTCAACCCACAGCACACCCAACACAGAAAAGAAGAAAAGCACCAGCAAACACAGGGAAAACACCTCCAGGCACATTCTGGTAAAATTACACAGCAAGGACAGATCTCAAGATTCTTGAGATCTACACGTGCCTTGGCAAGCAAGCTGAATAAGAAAGATGGGGCTAAGAAATTAATAGAGCAGCTTCTAGAAATAAAGGGAAAAATGAAACAAAACAAGGTCAGGAATATATGAGCAAACAAAGAAATGCAATGGCAAGGCTGAAGTGCAATGGCAGTAGAGTGCACAAAACAACAGGATGAAAACCAAAGTTATAAAGACTGAGATGAGCACAGAGGTTGTCAGTCGCAGACAGAACATGAACAAAGTATTTAAGGGACTGTCAGGACAGAATCCAGCGAGAAACCTTAATTTGCTGCAAATTAAGGAAAAAGCAATAGGGGAAAAAAATCCACAAACCTAGGATACTATTGGATTAATCATCAAAATGTCTTCAATCCAAAGAGCACTCAAAGGATATCCACACTCCTGAAGTGTATTTACATCCCTTATGTCTCAATTCATCCTGTGAACTGAGTTTTAGTCTTACCTGATTTGCATCCCTTACTTGAATTCCTTTTTAAAAAATCTGACAGAAGGCATTTATCTGCCTTTAATTCCTTACTGAAGTTTTTATTGTTAATCCCCAAATCACTTGTACTAGGCACCTCCCACTGTGCAAGCCCTTTGTCAGAAAGTATTATATTAGTAGACAAGCCTAAGTCTTTACCTTCTCTGCATTGCTAGTACATAATACCAGGTGTCAGAAAACAGGGTGGAAAACATTTTTCCTGCCTAACTTTTCTCTTTCTGTTTTGGAAGAATTATTCAAAGGGCATACATTGCTGCATTTCCAAGAAGGTAGCATTCTACAGAAAATGTCAAAATTGTTCCTTCTTTTGCCTGCCATGCATCTCCATTATCCTTCTGTTAGCCAGGCATTCAAGTAAACCAAATGTCCTGAAAAAAAATATGTTTGCATATCTAGGGCTTCCCAGTGCAAGTTTATCTTGACAGCATGCCTGCTCATAAAAACACACAACAGAACTATGGAGATAAATGTAACATTTAAAAGAAGCCTAAGCAAAGAGGAGACTGTGGGTTCAGTCTGCACAAAGAAGATTCAGGTTTTTCTCTCAATGACTCTGCATCTAAGGCAGGACAAGAGCCAGCAATTTTAGAGCCCATTAGCTTTTTTGACCCTACCAGTGGTACAGATGCAGTAACTTAGACCTCACCATTGGCATCTTCATGGGTGGGACAGTCATAAATGGGCAATCTCTGCTGGATAAGGACTGAGACTATTCTTTTACACAGATACACTGCACTGAGGAGGAATCTAACAAAACAGCCACTTGGAAGCACCAATGAAGTTCTCAGTTTTATCTTGAAATAAAGGCAGACATTTTCAGGCTTAATGTGAACAAGGGGTTGTATTTGCCCCTTTTTTATTCTACAAATGCTTCAAGATTAAAATTCCATATGCAAGGGTGAAAAAGAATTACACATAGTTCAAACAGCAAAACCAGTTACAGACAGAAAATAGGTACAGTGTAAGCTAAGAAATACTTCCCCCTGCCAATGCTGTCATTTGTACAAGTCCTACATTTGCTTTCCCCATTAGCATTCATGCACTATTACATTTAGAAACACAAGAGACATCAGCTCCAACTGCTGGCCCCACTCCCTGCTCCTCTCCTCCCTGCTGTCTGCCACTGCCAGTGCTGCAGAGCCCCCCAAGGAGAGGAAGGACCTCCCCATGTGCAGCCTCCCCATGGACACAGCCCAGCAGCCACAGCTCCCACTCCAGGCTCCACACACGGGGAATGAGCACCTACAGGCTCCAGTCACCTCCCAAACCAGCGTGACCCAACTGCATTACTTCAAAGCCATCCTTCAGGAATCTGGAACATCTTTTCCTTAAACCTAATCATCTGTCTACTCATCTGTTGTCTCTTAAATAAAACCCTACTTCATACCATTTCTGAAAGTCTTTAAGGGGCTGAAAAGAGGCAAACAAGGAGAGTAAAACTTAAAAGGATTTTTAAAATAATATACAGTATTAAATAAAATTTGCAATACTTAAAAATCATTTCCAGCAAACTGCCCAGCATATAGACTCATCCAGTATACTTGAAGACACAACAGCATGCTTCCTTGTTTCTGTAATAGAGATAGTCAGTTTACCTCAGTGCACACTGTGGCATCATTATGGAAAAGTAAGATCTCAAAGGCTAAAGGAAGAAAAAATTGCACAAATGTATCAGAACTTCAGAAAATGTAACAAAAGCCTCCTATTTATAAACTCAGTATTATTGAGCATTACACATTTATGACTTTGAACCGAACATTAAAAACCAGGTATTCTTTCATTTATGCACACAAATACATAATCAGTCGGTGTTCTGACAAGAAATTTGATCTGAGTTGGAATCCCTTTAAGTACACATTCTTTGTATTAAAAAAAAAAAAAACAACGAAAAAAGTTAAATTCTTTCAAGGAAAGGAAATTAAACTTCTACATTTTCATACAGCTCAACTTTCAATAAAGTGATATATCTGAATACCTCCTCTAGTCACTAAAAGCAAAGCTAGACAGATAGACTTTAATGAAATTCACAGGCTTTCAAACCAGCAAATATTAACTAGCCATATATATCATTACAACAACTAAGCTTGAGTATTTCTTAAGTTGTTAAAGAAAGCCCGTGGGTACTTAGTGCTTTACAAATATATTTTTGTAATGTCATTTTCTTTAACATCACGCAGAAATTTTCTTCACTTGCAAAACTGCTCGCTAAGTCACCAGTGGTGTACTGCTCACTATTTATGAAGTGATTAGCATAAACAAACTTTTAAGCTGTCAGCAGTAAAATATTACCTGTAAATGTTCTGCTCTCTCTCCAGGTAAGTTTACGACCTGCTTTAGAATATGAGCAACTGCAGTTACAGTAAGTCATACATTTCAAGAATGCAAAACTCTCTCTGAGCTCTCAAACACTATTAAGTGTGTTATTCAGTAAAGAATTGCATATTTTAAAAAGAAACATTAACATGGTTTAGACCAAAGATTTGTCCCAAAAAATCCAGAAACAAGAAATAATACTTGTACTGATGAGAACATCAGAGAAGTAAGGTCTCCAAATTAAACAGCACAACTTGTATTAATGCACAACAGAAACAATTAATGTCATGCAGATACAACATTTACTAAATTGACAGTAATTTTTAAAATTGCAGTTTAGAGCTGCTCTATGGCTACCAAGAAAAAATGAAAAAGCTTTTCTCCTCCTTCCCTCCCTCCCTCCCCATCCTGCTTTAAAAGTCAGAAGATGTGGGGCTGTAAAAACCTGAAAAAGGAAACGGTATGTGTGAAGTCAGCAGTTCAGCAAAGCGGCTGGCCATTAACAGCTTTAAATATTCCTAAAATGCCAATCTTCCCACATGAAAGGGTATTTCAACGTTATATTAAAATAAATAGAAATTTTATTTATTAAAATAAAGTTTAAAACATAGCGTCGGTTTCTATCTTAAACAAACCTGCCAGTTTTAGTAGTTTACTAGTACATATTTACAGTAACACAAGATTTTGACAATTTGTTTAAGCATTTTGGTGAATTCAGCACACTGAAACCTCTGTGCTATTTTCTACTTCCCTCTTCAAGCCTGGGGTACTCTTCCTGAAAACATTCATCATCATTATTCAACCTGGCTTTGTCCACATACCTAACTCAATTTTTTTTTCATAAAGTAAACTAATTAAATTGTGGAAAAAAACACAACCAAACCTGTGTGATTAGCACTAAGAGCTACATACCTGCATGAAATTGTCTTTACACTCAGATACATCTCCTCTGTCTTCAGCTCAGCCTCCCTTACAGAAGAGAGGTCTCAAACTATTCCTTCTGCAAGGCACTGAGCTTACTTTTAGCACAGTGTAAATACAGCAGGCAAAGCAGAAAAGAAATTGCTGTTGCAAATATAGCAAGTGCTAAAGAACTCTATACAGCTTTTCTGCACTTGTCTTCAGCAGACAAGAAGCAACAGCACCAGCACCAGTCAGTGTGCAATGCATAAGGGAACTAGGGAGAAAAAGACAAATAGAGGCCCAATGGCAGAAAGGGAATTTTTTACCCTTTTAGGCAACTTTGGCTTCCTCCCTTCTACACTGCCTTCACACTGGAAAAGGACAGGAAAAGCTTCATTCAGCTACGATCCAACAGAGCTCTGTCCACACAGCACACAGCCAGCAAATCCATCCCCTAAGTCCAGATTTTTTATTTACAATGGAGTATCCAGATAAACACATCTACTTTTAGTCTGATGAAGAAATATACAGCAGTCAAATAGAATGCACAAATTTTTTTTTCATTGAAGGCATGGAGAAGAGCCTTGGGACATTTCTGCATAGGATCTGACTGCTGTCAGCACCCCAGGTGAAGCTACAGAACGTGTTTCTCTCCTCTCGCTTCTCCTCAACACCAGCAGCAACACACTTCTGCTACCATCCTCTTCCAGTGCATAAAATTCCTTTTCTCTCTCCCTCTTGAGAATCCAAACAACATAATGCTGACTGGGACTCCCTGCCACTATATATTAACAAAGACACAATTTGCCTCAACTCGTTTTTCTGCTGCTGCAACACTCCATGGTGTAGCCTGGCTCATGTAATGGAATAACTACACTGATCCCACATACTGGTGTCCAGTCAGGGAACAAAACCAAACCAACCAGAACTAAACAACCCTCCAGCAATTTCCTGATAGCTCCTCTGTTGAGACAATGTTTCTGCAGAAAAAAAAAAAAAAAACCCAGAGAGCTGCTTGCAGATTCCAGGCAAATGCACTGGACTCACCTGTTGCTGGTGCCCATAGCTGTGCTACTTCTCCAACTCAAAAAGTCCCCTTACACAAGGGATCTTCGTGCAAATGCCACCAAAAATATTTGTCCATCTATTGAACAAACATTATTACTGAATCACAGAATATTGTGAGTTGAAATGGACCCACAAGGATCATCAAGGTCCAACTCCTGTCCCTGGACAGGACAACCCCAAGAATCACACCAAATGCCATTCCAAAGGACCATTCAGTGCTGCTAGACATTTCTGCAGCTAACAAAGCACTAACAGGTCATAAAAGACATAACAACTCCTAAATGCTCAAAGGACTAGACAGCTGCAAATACTCAGCTGTACTATTTGCTTCACTCTTCAAAAACAGAAGACAACTAAAGACTAAAAGCATCAGGAAAATTTGCAGCAAATCTGTATCTTTCTTCCCACTTTCTATGACAACTTTCCAATTGTATTAAAAAAAAACAACACAGAGGTGAAGCAAGCCATAACAGGGCAATCTCCTCCACCTCTTCCTCAGCGTGGCAGCACATCTGTCACTGGCTGTATCTGGCTCAGGCCCAGGACAGTGGCAGAGTATCTGCCTTTCTGGAGAACCCCTTTCTGAAGGCAAGCCCCCCTCTTTCCTCCACTCAGTGCTTATACTATTGAGAACCAGAAACAGTCAGACTAGGTAGTATTTTCCTACAACAAACTGAAAAATAATTACAAACCATATTCAGAGTTTTCCATCTAACCATAACACTGCTTATTTTGGGATCAAAACCAGTTCATATCATCTGACCTTCCCAAAGAAACACTGTCTGCCCCTTTACAGCGCTCCAGTGCAAGGTACACACACAAGAGACTTGGTAGGGGAAGTGCCATCAAACATGCAGCAGCCCTTTTAATCTCTGAGCCCCTGACAGACATTAGTGACAATAAAGAGTTCCACCAAATTTAGCAGCTCTGATACCCTTTCACATTCCTCCATGCACAAGACTCACTTTTACAAACTGCTCTTTCTAAGTGGGCTTTTAAAAGTGCCCCACAAACTGCACTCCTTCCACTGAACCTGCCTGCATTAATCTCTGCTAGATTCCACACAGTACATAAATAATGGTACATGCTCCATTTTAGGTATGCACCTCATTAAAATGGTGCTACTCTCTTACAGGTTTTATAAACTTCAGCTGCTCCCTGCACTAATGTATGGTAGAGGATGAAAGGCTCAACCTCCTCTTCGCCCTACACTAAAAGGAGTCTCGTGTTACCTTGAGAAGACAACTGACTTAGATTTCCATCAAAGTTCATCCCTTTTATGAAAATTGATGGAAAGGAAAATGATGGAATTCCCTTGGTATCTTAAATAGATTTTGACCTGACTTGTGAAGTGGAAGGCCAAGAATAAAATGATCTAAACAGCACATCTACCTTTAATACAATGTTTTACTTGGGTTTAGATGACAACATACAAATATTAAGAATATAAACCACTTATGGGTTAAAAAAAACCAACAAACAGTAATCAGTCCAAAACACTGCTCATGCTTAAACTGGATACAGCATTATTCTTACAAAGGCAAAAAATAAAATGTACTTCAGGATTAGTTTGGACATGAGATATCTAAACAGTATTCTACCTGAGAAGCAGAAAGGCTATCACCCTGCTATGACACATGAAAGAGCACTAAAATTCTGCTAAAGGTGTAGTATTTCAGAAACACTTTGATATTAGGCTCTGCAAGTAAATCAGAAGAGCAGAAAGAGAGCACACATAAGAACCACAACAAGCACAGCATCAGTATTGCACCAGCTTGGATCCAAAGTTGGAATCAACCACTACCCAGAAAGCAAGTGCCTTGGTTGAAGTATGAACCAGTCTTGAAAGAAGACTGCTGAAACAAAAGAGGCACAGAACTTAACATCACAAAGAAGAAATCCGTACTTCATTTAGATCCAAGATAAGAAAATAATGAATTTTTGGTCCTATCCAAAAGACATAGAAACTAAAGCTCTTACTTTTTCTGACAGGGATCTTGGGCAGAGAGTTGCTAAGGGCACGTCCACAGCACATCCCTGCAGACACACAGTGCTAAGGGTGTAACACATTACAGACCCTTTACAAATGGTTTCATTGTGTGCACTTATGCCAAATGTCCATTGTATACAACAGAAACTATCAGAGCAAGCCCAAATAAATAAATGTGATAACTTGGGTAACAGAGACAGCTGCTGCTTCCTGAATGGTTATGAGGCAGCTCCTGACCTTCCTCCAGACCTACACCATTATTGACCAAGCAGAGGGACTAACAAGGATGAGATAAAAGTACCTCTGATGGTCATCAGCACCATTTATGCACCACTCACTCTTTGTGTATAGATGTGCCACAGATAAAAGGGGAGCCTGCTCACTGTTGGCTCAGGTACCTGAAGCCACCCTTCCCATCCCAAATGACAGCAATCTACTTGAAGAGATCACAGATACAGAACACAAGTTTTTGGCAATGTGCTCAGTTTACAGAAACACACCTGGACGGAGCAGGGGACTCACCAAATGATCTTTGCTGCTCCCAGGAGCGAGGCAGCATTGCTGCTCCATGGCCAGCACTGCAGCAGGAGCTGGGGGCACACCCTCAGTCCCCACTGCCCACACACAGCAGTCAGCCAGCAGGTGCATGAGGGTACAAACAAGTACTTACAAAGAAGCATACTCTTAAAAAGCCCTACAGTTCACTTTAGTACTCAACTGCCTCACTTTTCAGTGACTTTACCTCAAACAAATTAATTGCCCCTCCACTTGGACACTGTAAGGAAAGCCGCTTACACACACATTATCAGTCATCATTACAATGCAAAAATAAACTTAACTGCATATAACTGATATTAAAGCTTCCTAACACTTAATTACAGAGCAGTTGTACCTTACAAGAAATCTCCAAAGAAGATGTACAAATTTTCTAGGAAACGCACCCTCATATACCAAAAGCACAAATCACAGTAAAATAGGATTATTCATCAAATTGTATTTATTTACAAATGTTCTGGAACTTTAAATTTAACATTTCCATTGCTTCTTATTCATCCACTGCTCTATTATGCTTTGACAATTTTATATGGGCTTTTCTGGCCCTTCCCACATGCCAGAAAAATCTCATTCTGAGCAATTTATGTTGCATGTCTTACACTTTCAAGAATACAAACGGTATAGTCCTTTACATTTAAGATTTTAATCTCTGAAAAAAGCAATCAGCACTAAGGCTGGCTGCCTAAGGCTATTTCTTTCAAATGGGAATGAACAGAACTTTAAATGCCCTGCAGATGTGGAGCTCACAAAATTAGTTAACAACCTCCCTTGTCCAGACTCCTTGAAGCAGTGTCCCGGTCCCTACCTGTAATTTCTTCTGTATTTACACTTAAAAATATCACAATAGACTGTCAAACGGTATTTGTAAAGATTTCCTTAAAAGATGAAAAGAATAACTATGTATTTCACTCACTCTTGTTTGAGGTAGATGTGTGCAGACAAATAAGAAAGCCAGCTGCAGTGTCCTGAACAGTTAATGACAAATGTCATTTCCTGTTAGTGACACTATTTAGTGGCAGTGGATAATTGCTGAAGACTTCATTTGTCCCTGCACATTCACTCAGCAAAGGGAGTAAACAGGACTCACTCACAGCTCACGATCCCATTCGAATATCAAGAAAACAGAAATAGACACCTATGTACAACAGGCACAAGCAGCTTTGTTTGCTTAGAGTTTCTTCACATTCTCTCAAGTAAAGCTGCACTTTAGCACAAATTTTAGACAGGTAATGGAATCAATACTGCCCCAGTAGTAAAAATTTCACACTAGCAAAATGCCTCTTTTGAACTTGGGCAGCTACTCCAGAAAACAATGCCTCTGCCTTACGAGCACACTGTCTGGTCACAGCAACAGCACTCACAGCAAAGGGGGAAAAAGCATCTGTACATTTAATGTAGGAACACACAAAGTCAAGAGAAAAATATTTTAAAGTACTGCCATTGCTTGTTTCCTAAAATTCCTACATCAAGACTTATATATGTCTGAATGTTAAGAACAATGTTATGTTATGATCTCATATCTACATGGCCTCTAATTGTTGTGAAAGCATTTATGCTTTTACTACAGTACATCATGGAAAGCCAATATTTGCTTTTGCTGAATCTGAACATTACCACAAGAATACAAAATACCAAGCAACTTGAAAGATATCACACAAATACTGCTACCTATTTACACCAAATAGAAAAACAGAGCACCGACTCCATCAACTGAGTTTCAAACAAAATTAGTAAACTCTATTTTCACATTCAATACCAGACCATGTTAAAGTTAAAAGCCACATAAACACTTCCCGGTCTCAACCTCCGTTTCACCATACACTGTTTCCTGCAGCTTCCCACTTGCATCACTGTGCAACTTCCCATAAATAAATACTAACAGAAGGGTGTCCAATGCACTTCTTTACATCAGATCTAGCAATATCATCCTTAAATAGTACTTACATTTTATGGTACCCTAAGGGAGCAAATCAGCTGCCCCTGCCCCCAAAGCACAGCCTGGCTGTACAAAGAGTTTCTGTGGACACACTGTAAGTGCAAAGGCTCACATGGGCTGTGGGTTGCTGTGGCCTGAGCAGCACTGGATGGTGGCCCGTGGAGAGCTGGTAGAGCACAATGCATCCCCTCCCCTATTTGCTCTGTAACGTTAACGGGACAGCCCAAACCCCAAGGGTAACACAGCAAACACCTCCCTGCAACACTGCTCCCATCTGCACCAGGGCTGCAGTCATTACTGACCCTGCACGACTGCCTCACCAACTGCTTTGCTC